>NC_143193.1:3872500-4181000 GCF_051530095.1 Phoenix dactylifera
ACATTTGTCCAATATATTAACTATGTCATGATAGTTTGATCTCACTGTTCTTCATTCGTCAGACATTGCTGTGTCTAATAATGACCCTCAAACTAATATTGGACCTTCTTTTGATTTGGTATTCTTAAGTAACAATGCTAGACTAATTTAGCTAATCCAAATCCAGATGATTAGTGAATTCTTTAACTAACTTTTCTGGACATTTCAATCTTTAACTAGTTATGTGTAACAAATGGTAAATAAGATTAACTATTTAAAGATTGGTTAAAATTGAAACTGCATACATCATTGGATAGCATAGGGCAGTTTGACTATATTAAATGAATTGTATGATGATATATCCTATTCTAAGTTGTCGATCTATTAATATTTAACCTTATGCGAGTCGATTATAATTAGCATTTAGACCACCCTCCCCCGTCCACTTTTTTAGAATTCTTTTTTTTTTTTTTTTTTGATGTCGCAGGCATTTCTGGATGATGCCTCCGGAGGAATGCCAACATCTTTCTATACTTCTAAAGATCATGAATGCAAAGAAGACACTTGAGCTTGGTGTGTTCACAGGTTATTCACTCCTTGCGACAGCACTAGCATTACCGGCGGAGGGCAAGGTTTTTCAACTCCTTAGCAACATTAAAACAATGCGGTGTTCACTTGTTTCTGTTTACTAGTAATTTCATTACCTATTTTATGCATAGGTATGTGGCCATGGGAACATATGATATTTGGGTTTTAGGCATTTATTAGAATGCCTAGATCACGATCACCCCCAGCAGATTTTTGATTAAAATGATCCATCATTGATTTGGAATCATTAAATATTTACTAAAAATTTAATTTATAGTTATAGTCTAACCAGAACACATTTCAAAAGAGTCAGATGTCATACTACATTAAATTATTGGTAAAAGATATAATTATTACCAAGTCAATGATGGATCATCCAAGATAAATCACACTACTAGTTCTGATCTAAACCCCTGAAAATATCTAGAATAGAAAATATGTATCTTCTATGGACTTTCAGTGCATACAGTGACACCTGCTTTAGTCTCTAAAACTTTGACACCTATACTTCATATCTGTAATAGGTGCATAAGTACAAGTAGCTTATTGTTCCAGAATTAGAGCAGGTCTAAAAATAGCTTACTACTCATTCATCTTGTGTTTTAGATCTTAAATATATATTATTTCGAGATGGAGACAGGGTTGCTATTGAGATACTTGGTCCTTAGGATATCTTTTACACATTCAACAATTGGCCTCAATTTTATGAATATGTCAAAAATACATGATAGGATATTTAAATTAGATAGGAGCAAACATTATATTGAATCATTAATAAGCGGCCTCCTTACTCACACAACATCCTAGTCCTTGAACAAGAAACACACAAAAAAGGGTGCCTACGACGTCCAATCCATTCTCTAACCACTAATATATTTCTGAAAACACATGTAAGCAAAAGATAAAGAAAAGCTAAATTAAATGTGTAATCTTTTAAATGGATATATAACTGATGTTCATTATGTGCTTAAAGGCACTGTTTGCAAAACTAAAGTCCAGAGTAAAGCAAAGTGAAGGATGAAAAGGACATTACCTTCCCATTGTTTTCTATGAGGTTATAGACATCAAAAGATCTATTACAAGAGATTTTTAATATATAGTCTAGTCGATATGTATGTTTCTACATACATACCGACATATATATTATATACATGTATGTGTGTGTGCGCGCAACTTATTTTGCATTTAACTAGTTATATTTTGAGTTTATTCAGAAAAGATGCATTTAAACAAATTGGCAAAAAACTTATGATTAAACAATATTATTGAAGTTATGAATGCATGTCAGAAAACAATGCTCAACCTTGAATATCTTTGAAAAACTTGAACTATAAAAATTTAGTGTTCATGACCCTTTATCTTTTTTGTTCATACTTTGTTGTAGGTCACAGCAATCGACATTAACAGATCCAACTTTGAGATAGGACTGCCATTTATTCAAAAAGCGGGAGTTGAGGACAAGATTAATTTTATTGAATCAGACGCTCTCTCTGCTCTTGATAAAATGCTCCAGGAGGTAACTTTCCTCATATATCAGGCATAATATTTTTTGCGGTGTATAGTAATTATCTTTTGCTCTAGCAATAAAAGCAGGAGTTGTGTCTTTGATTAATAAAAAAGAGCTTAACATAGGATAAGCCACATAGATATCCCTTGCAAAGCTTTTCATGTGTTTGGGAAAACAAAAAATTAACAAAAAAATAAAATAAAAGTGTTCTGGATATAAATCATAAAATATTTGAGTTCGAGCAAATAAAAATTGTATTATATAATAAATAGAACTAAGCCAAAAAAAATATAGATTAGCATAATTGTGAAATTTATTAAATCATTTTATGCCCATGTTTAAGGAGAGATCTATCAAAATAAAAGAGACCCACGAAATAGATTCTACAACTTCCTTTTGTTACAAATAGATATGCATGTTCGCATGAGTGAATAGGTATCTTGCTATCTTGCTATTGCTTTTGGATGACTGCCATAAAATGGGATCATTTTTAAGTAGATAGAATTATTATGTAAGAGCTAGGACTCTTCTTTACTTTGTTTTTAAAAAATGGTTAGAACTCTTATTTTTGTTGACTTTGAGAAAAGATTATGACTCTTATTTATATCTCACTCTTATTATCTTAAACCAATCCCTTCAGTTGTAGTTAGATAATAGAGAAGACTATGCAATCCAACCAATTAAAGTTAAAAAAATGTAGAAAAAACAATTGACTTCTAAATTTCTCAGTCTGTAGCTCATTCCAGTGAATCTATACTGGTAAGTCCTAAAATAGGTTAAATCTGATACATCCACGTTACAAAAGTATCATGGTGTAGCATAATGGTCTTCATAATATAATCTTAAAGGGGTGCTTGAAGTTACAAATACCATAATTTTTTCTATTTTATATATTAATAATGAACCATTTAAATAAAGGCAATTATTTGGCTGTTATTTTATTATCATAGCTGTTATACAACAGGAATAATGACTTTTTAGACCATTTTCCATAGTGACTAAACAAAATAAACTGTTATGCATTTCATATTTTCTATTTTGCTAGTTGACCGAAAATAGGTTAACATTTTATATTAGGTTAACATGTCTCACATGCGGCTTGAATCATCCATTTGGAGACTAGAACAGGTGTAAGATGACATCGGAGTCGGGTAATTAATTAATAATTGGCTTGGAGGGATTTGAATTAATGACCTTCAGTAACCTTGGTTTTGATATATTATCATATTAGTAGATCCTAAAAATCTAAGGCCTTATTTGGCATTCCCCTTTTTTGTGTTTTTGCTTTTCTTCTAGTGAAATTCCAAGTGAAGCTTAACATGGAAGACAACCTTTCCTCATAACTTATGCTAATCCTTGGTTCTGCTTTCACTTGCTTTGAAGCAATAATTTTTGGTTCCAAAGCCTCTGAAAATTTTCTCTAATGAATTTAACAATCAAAAGAGTTTCATCATCTGGTTTGCCGGTCTAGTGCATTTTTCTTCTTGGGCCTGGAAAACCAAAAACAGAGAATAAAAGTAATACCAAACAGGCTTTAAGCTAGTCAAGAAGGTTAAATAGTGTATATCAGGCTTAACAACAAGAAACCTAAAATAAAAGAATTAAATTAATCAATCTTCGATGATATGTAGAACTTGTTACGCTTCTTGTTCCAAAGCCAATTGCATAAGAGCAAAAACAGAGCTTGATTTTCCAATGAAAATTCTATCATTTCATTCTTTCCATAGGGCCCCCAATAGCAATTATCAATTGGTCCCGAACTGTGTTAATCATTTAGAAACTTGAGTTTGTAATCTTTTGCATGATATAATATGTTGTGAATTAGAGTGTTGCAACTCCAAAATTATATATGTTTATGTGGATGCTTGTTTTTCTAACCATATGTATTTACTCAAATTTAAACGTTGTTTTCTTCATAGAATGCTGGCACTTATCAATATCCTTTGCCGATAATTAAATATATTTTAATTGATTGAAATTTTAAGTCAATAAAGCATACATATGCCGTACATCAAGAAGCGGACTAGCCTACATACTTGCAAAATTATGATCAAATTGATAATCTAATATTTTTTTTTTGACTTCTGCATGTGTAGTTCTTGTGTCAAATGACTAGTAACATAAAAATCATGGAGTAAGCATAGAGCCTCATTGCTGAAATATAGACTGGGAGCACCACACAAAACAATATATTATTTTACTACTAAATACTCCATAAATCTATACTGCTGAACTCACTTTTTATATAGACTCTGACAGAGCCATTCCCTTTCCACTTAAACACTACCAAGCCAAGTACCATTCTATTCATATGGTAAGCTCTTCACCACTTGTATCTCATTTGTCATTTACTAATCCAAGATTACATTCCGATCTTTATCCAATAAAGAGCTCAAAACATGGCCATATGACACCTCTAGTCTGCGGAGGTTCATATTGAGAACAACCTTTCAACCACTGCACAGCCCAAACTAGATGACTTAATTCATCAAGCCATTATACCTTACCTACTCTTCCTACTCTATAACTCAAGACAAGATCTCAAACTTTTGATCTAAGTTTGAATTAGACTTCCAACATAAAGTATATTTGTTGTCAAAGAGTGCAAAATTAATTTATTTTCTAATCATTTTGTATTTTATTTATTCACTACGTACCTCCTAGAGATTTGGAGTAAATTATATTTACACACCCAGTAGTATGAAAAATCTACGCTTACCTTCTTGAGATTTATTTTTATCCAACACTTTAACCTTAACCTAACAGAACATTAGTCAAACTGTTAACTTTAAATGAGATCCAAATATTACATCAGAAAAAAATTTTAAAATGGCAAAATAACTTTATGTGACATAACAACCACCCAAAGATTTAAGAAAATGTATGTATTCTCTTCCTCATTCAAGGACAATTTTGACTTTTCATATGAGGTAAATGGATTCACTAATGTCGTTAATTTAACTAGGTGTAAGTGTAAGTTTTACAAACTATTAGGTGTAAGTATAACAAACATAAACCTCAAGAGAATTTATGTGATTTACTCAGTTAAATTATACAAATAATAGCTGCAAATGTAGGGATTTATATTGTCAAAGCATGGATCAAATTACTTTGAAATCATCGTATCTTAATACCGTCACTATACAAAGTAAGCATAAAAATTACCAATCTCTTCGACACTCTTCATATATGCTTCGGGCTTTTAAAAAATATATTGCTCTCATCTCTTGGCAAGCAAGTATGTTGCTTCTATTCTGATTTTTGAGTGTAAACCTTTGAAGAACCTAACAAAAATGGAATGCTTGAATGGAAAACAATATTTTTGTTCTAAAACTACAATGCCGCCATATGGTTAAACTATCATTGGGTTTTCAAACAAGACAATTTGTAAGTGAAACTCTCTATGTAGGAAGTTACTGCTATATGATCATGATAACGAAATTTCACTGACAACTGCAGGTAAAGGAAGATGAGTTGTTTGATTTTGCATTTGTTGATGCTGACAAGTTAAACTATGGAGAATACCATGAACGCTTGCTTAAACTCGTGAAGATTGGAGGAGTTATTGTCTATGATGATACTCTTTGGTCTGGTCGTGTGGTTGCTCCGGTGGGTACTCCTCTTTCTGAGTATGATGCCAAAGTCAGAGACTACTTTCTGAAGTTTAATAAGTTTTTGGCTGCTGACTCCCGGATTGAGATATCACAAGTTTCTATTGGTGATGGACTCACCATCTGTATGCGTCTTATCTAATTATGTGTTTTGATTATACTAAAAAACTTAAACCATTGGGTGGAGATCGACCCAACCTTGTGAACCCATGTGGCACCTCTTTATCAGTGATGTGGGGCATCCCATGACATATATCTTAATTTACATTGCATATTTGAGCATACTTTGGTTTTTTTTTTCTCTTGTTCCAACTTAGTGTCAAAGCTCAGATTATTGGAGAATGTGAGTTCAATCCCCCCAAAGTAATTATTTATTTAGTCAACCAGGTTCTCATTTTGACCCAACCCATTTATCCCTTCAAGTGTGCATTCTAAGATGCATGCTAGAAGATGGATTTACTAAGCCTAATACGATCATAGCTCAAGTTTTTAGGGTAAGCTTAGATTGTTTACCTTGTTACATTACTAGAAGCTTATATCTCCCCTCTTCTTCTTTTCTTAAGCTTAGAGCATACTCTGACGCTAGCTAGGCCAGTATATATTATTAACTGCCACCGTATTATTAGTTATTGTCTTAGTGATTCTTGCATTTCTTGGAAGCTTAAGAATTAGAAAATAAATCTCTTATTCAGGTGATAAAGTAGAGTATGGTGCCATTGCCATAATAGTGTAAAGGTTGCTTGATTGAAATAATCGCTTGTTGGCATGGGTGATTGTTATTGGCCGACCCACCTCACTATTTTGAGAACTTGAATATTGTTCAAATAGCCAACAGTCAGTCCTATGACAGTGCCAAGTATGTAGAAGTACCTTACGGCCATTTTATGATGGACTCTTATACAGAAGTACCTTTTGGCTATTTTATTGCGATTGCATAACTTTTTGGATAATTGTAGACAAAGAAAGATAACCTCTTTGATTTTGCTTTAGTGGATGCCGACAAGTTAAATTATGGGAAATACCACGAACGTTTGCTAAAACTTGTCAAAGTTGGAGGAGTTATTGCATATGATAATACGCTTTGGTCTGGTAGTGTAGCTGTTCCAGTGAATCCATCCTATCCCGAGGAGTTCATTGAAGTGAGAAACCTTCAAGTGAAGTTTAATGATTTCTTAGCTACTGATTCTCGCATTGATATATCATAAGTTTGTATTGGTGATGGACTTACCATCTTTTGCTGCATTATCTGATTGCCCAGACTTGATCACGTCTCTTTATGCATACTTTATATATGGAAATAAGACATGGAGCTACTTAGATATTGTTCCCTTTGAAAATCTTCAGTATCTACTTGGATTTAATAAAATTTCTACCTATTAAAAAGTGCCTCTTTCTTGATATGCTGGGGATGATGCATATCTTTTCTTTCTTTTTTTTCTTTTTTCTTTTTTTTTTCTTTTTGCTAGACCGAGTGATCTATACAACATGTGTATGGATGCACCAAATAAAATCGGAAACAAAATATCATGGAGCTCCCGAGGCAGCTCCCCGTCCCCTGCCTATAGGGTACTACTGGCATGATTACCCACATATGTGGCCACCCAATCTGCAGCCCCGTTGGCTTCTCTAAACACATGCTTCGCCTGGACCACCCCTCCGTCCCTCACCATCATTCAGATATCGCGAATCAAGGGATAGTTGGCAGCACCGACCCTCTGACCCTCCTGGATCTAGCTGATGACCGTAGCCGAGTCACCCTCCAAAATGACTGAACTAGCTGAGAGCACACGCTGAGCGTGTCGAAGACCCGCCCAAGCAGCTCTCAGCTCCGCTCCAGGAACCGTGCAGTCAAATAACTGATAGCCTCCTGCCGCTACGACTCTAGAATTCGGGTCCCTAATGACGAAACCCGCTCCACCATTTGTGCCACCATCCAGCACCGACCCATCAAAATTGACCTTGAGGAAGCTTGAGGGTGGGGGCTCTCAGGTGAAAAACACCGTACGAGAAGTTGTCGAGGCAGAATGGGAACCCCAGATATCCCAAGCTATCAAAAGTCCTTCTAAGGAGGAAACACGACTAATCTCTGCCGCCTGTGCCCGGGCGCTCTCCGCCACGAGCCTTGGTGACATGCTCTGCTCGCTGAAGGTTCGAGCATTCCTTGCCAGCCATATCTGGTATGTTATGCAGGTCGCTCTAACTGCCTCTTGGCGTGTCAATGGGTTGCCCGACCACCAATGGATGGTCTATAAGAACTGGTCCCTTTGAGACCAATCCTCCCGTAGCAGCCACGCCGCCTTTGCTCATGTGCACTGAAATAGTGCATGGTTCACCGACTCATTGGCTTTGCATGCCCTGCACTTAGGGGGCATCCTCAATCCCCGTCCGCTAAGTACTGCTCTCGTCGGAAGCCGATCCCATACGACCTTTCATAAGGACAGTGCGACCCTCAGATGGAGGCTTAGGCGCCAGACCTAGGCACACTCCGGACCTGGCTCATGCTCCGACCGGAGCACACGGAGCTCCCCCACCCTCACACCGGTCCTACACGACGTGCTCCACACCTGGGTATCCGGACCCGCATACCCCGAAATCGGAAGGGACCGGACCCTCTTAGCTAGGTGTGTCCCAAACATGTGACCCAACCTAGCCTCATCCCAAGCAGCCCTGCCCAGGACAAAGAGGTCACAGATCCACAGTCCCTCCACTGCCTCAATGTCAACCATGGTCGGCCAGAGTCTCAAGGGTAGGGCACCCACCCTTGGGTCGCCAACCACATCAATACTCTGTCCATCGCCTATCAACCATCTAGTATTCTCCCCAACTGTGGGTAAGTATCTTGCAATCTCTCGCTACATAAATGAGCAGCGACGCCCACTGCGAATCGCCGCTGCAGTGCCCGTCCGGCCGTATCTAGCAGCCATGGTCTGACTCCAGAAACCCTGCGGCTCCAACGTGAATCGAGCTGCATGTCGGGCAATCAGCGCCTCGCGCCGCTCCACAAGAGACAACACACTGACGCTACTCTCCCTCACTGGTAGACAGATACTTTCCCATGCCACTAAGTACATCCCGTGACCCCCTCCATACGACTAGGGGTGATCCGACCCGATTTGGGTTGGGTTCGAGTCGGATTCGGGTCGGGTCCGAGTTCGAGTCGGATTGGATTCAGATCCGAATCGGGTCCATTTTTTTGTGCTTTTGAGGAAGAATTTGGGCAGATCTAATTTGGTCATATCATAATTATGAGGTACTGGGTGACCCATGACTCGAAAGACTTGCAATTGACCTCCACTCAGAACAAAGGACCCATGACGTACTAACTAAGCCGGTCTGCAAGCCAAATTTCATATCACACTATTTTTTATCTGTATGACTGATTGGACGGAACTTGGTGTCTCCCAGCTCCCCTCTCACGAGGGCAAGAAAAATCCCAGACCTTCCAAAATCCAATTCCATTGCAGAAAACTGGCACATGACCCATATTCAGTTCAGCGTTCCCTCACTTTCTCCCTTCAAAAGTTAAAAGAAACAAAAACCAAAAAACAGAAGGAAAAAAAAAAACAGCTACCGAGACACCAGAGGTATCAACAGTGTAATAGATCGAGAGAGAATCCTGACGGGTCGAAGTTCCTTTGGATTCTGTGAACCTATGCCTGTTGCTATCCTTCCAGGCTTCAACCCAACTCCCCTTAGGCTTTTCCACTTCTCTCTCTCTCTCTCTCTCTCTCTCTCTCTTCGAGTCCATTCGGGTCGGGTCGGGTGGGTCCGTTCGGTAAACCCAGACCCAACCCAGAAAATAATTCGGATCCAATTTTCAGACCCGACCCGGACCCGCGGGTCCTAAAATTCGGGTCGGGTCGGGTCGGGTCACGGGTCGACCCGACCCATTTGCAGCCTTACATACAACCCCCACAGGAAGCTCCGATGTAGCCGCTCGATCCTCATCAGTACTGTTTTCAGAACCACTGCGTTGGCCATGAGGTGGACCAGCATGGAAGCTAGCACTGATCTAATGAGCGTCAATCTACTCATCAAAGAGAGCGAAGATGCCCTCCTGCCCTCCAGTCTGCTTTGAATCCTCTGCACCAGACCAGAGCACTTGGCCACCCGCATGCCCGTAATGGGTACTCCCAGATAGCTCCAGGTCCCATCCTGAACCGGCATCTCTAGTATCCCCCGAATCTCCTGTCTAACCCTATGCTCAGTGCTAGGGCTAAAAGAGATTGTTGACTTCTGAAGGTTTACCTTTTGCCCCAACATTACGCAATACTCCGCTAATATTCTCCTAAGGACTCGTGCATCCGCTGCCCGCGCCCTGGCCAGGAGTAGACAATCGTCTGCGAATAGTAAATGTGATATAGACCGAGACCCAGGGGCAGAAACAAAAGCCTCCAGCTCCCAGTTAGCACAAGTACTCCGCAGAGCCCGAGATAGAACATCTAAACCAATGATGAACAAATATGGGGATAAAGGGCATCCCTGTCTAAGCCCCATAGTAGACTTAAAGAAGGAAGAAGGCGTATCGTTGATCAAGATGAAAAACCTCGACCCCCGGACGCACCCCAACACCGACACAATTCAGATCTCATGAAAGCCAAAGCACTCCAAAGCGCGTCGCAAGAAGCTCCACCGAATTCTGTCGTAAGCCCGTTCCATGTCTAGCTTGACTGCCATCTTGCTTTGTCGCTTAGAGGCACATCGAAGATCTCACATCATTTCTTGGGCCAGCATAACTTTATCAGAGATATTCCTACCTCCCACAAAAGCACATTGCTCCTGGTAGATGAGGCCTAGCAGCAGATGCTTCATCTTGCCCACCATTATCCTTGCCACAATCTTATAAAGGGTTGTGCACAAGCTGATAGGCCTGAAGTGGCTAGGCTCTCTCGCATCCTGGCGCTTCGGTATCAGCGTGACAAAGGTAGCTCTCCAGTCGTCGGGCATCACTGCATGACTGAAGAAGTACCGCACTGCCTCCACCACCGTAACCTGGATGATGCCCCAATATCTCCTAAAGAAGAAAGGTGGAAAGCTGTCTGGCCCTGAAGCTTTGTCCCCTACCAAGGCCCAGACCGCCTCCTGAACTTCCTCCCCTGTCATAGGCCACACCAGGAGTGCATTCTCCGATACTCCGAGTTGCGTATCTGCCCTTGGGAGCTAGCCGACATCCCCAGAATCCCTATCCTCCATCCATCTGGAACGAAAGAAGTCCAACAATACCTGACTGACCTCCGACTCCCCCTCCACCTGCCGACTAGTCCCATCTCGCAGGGAACGAATTATGCTCCTCTGTCTCCTGATAACCGTCGTTCGGTGGAAGAAACTGGTGTTCCGATCTCCCTCTCTAACCCACTGGATCCTAGACTTCTGTCTCCAGAAGATCTCATGCTGGTGTAGTAACGAGTGATGATCAGCAAGTAGCCCACATAAGCGCATCATGTCCACCTCCAGGAGCTCACCCTCCTGATCTTCTTTGGTTTGAAGATCGCTAATGGCGACCTCCACCACTTCCATCTTCCTAAAAATATCTCCCACCACCTCGCAGTTCCAACGGTGGAGCCACCTCTTAGTTAGTTCCAACTTTCGCGATACCCTCTGCATGGCATTGCCGTGCACCGGCAAAGACCACGCCTCCCGAACAATGTCCCAGGATTAAGGGTAAGACAACCACACCTTCTCAAAATGGAAGGGGCTGTGATGGCTGGAGTCTGAGACTGTTGATAACAACAGTGGACAGCGGTCAGAAGCAATACGGAATAAGTGTTTGACATGATAGGTAGAAAATCGGATGATCTAATCAAGGGTTACAGTAGCCCTGTCTATCCGCTCCTAAACCTTAGCCTCGCTAGACTCGTTATTACACCAAGTGAATTGCGGTCCAGAGAAACCTAGATCCATTAAGCCGTTCTGCGATAGAAAATCACGGAACTCTCTCCGGTCTACTGTATCGGTAAAGGGTCATCCTCCTCTCTTTTTACTTGCATTCAGAATATAATTGAAGTCACCTATCACCATGGTCGGAAACCCCTGGGCAACTAGATTTGTAATCTCGTCCCAGAGGACTCTCCTATTCCTATGATTGGTGCTCGCATACACCCCACATAATACCCATGGAGTAGCATTAGGTTCTGTAACAATCATGATAACATGTTGGGGGCAGTTGTGGAAGACATCCACTGTCGCCACCCCCCATTTCCACAACACCAAGATTGTTGGGAACCCGCCCATGCCGCTGATATTTCAAAAATTTTTCAGATGGCAGCGGAATCGGCATGCACGGGTTCGACGTTCATCGCATGAACGTTGTTTCTAGACCTTTCGTAATTAGGTAAGAATTAAAACTTTTAAAACTATTAGGAAGATCAAATCTTCACCTTGCGCGGGTAGATGATCACCGCAAATCTGAATTCGTGGTTTTGGAAGAGGGTTCGCTTGAAGCCGTTCAAACGTCCGGCCTCTACGGGTATCCACACGAAGCAGGATCCGATCCAAGCTCTCTATCTCACCGGGGTGCTAGCTCCCTTGCAGAGATAGCTTTTGATGGCTGATCTCCTCTCTTTCAATCAACCCTTGATTGTGCTTGAGAGGAGGAAGAAGAAGGATGAAGATGGGAAGAAGATCAAAAGCCCCTGCAGCCTTCTTCTTTTTCCATGCGTTGGAGCCAAGGAAGAAGACCAAGAGGAGGGAGACGCCTCCTCTTCTTTTCCCTTTGCTGATGGCGGCTGAACCAAGGAGAGATGGAGAGGGGGTGGCCACGTGATGAAGAGGAGAAAGGTCCTTCTAGGGCGCCGGCCCTAGTCCTCCTTTAATAAGGATGAAGGGCTCCTACAAGTTAGGAGCCCTTGACTACTTTCCAAGAGGGGGCGCCGGCCCCCCTTCTCTCTTCATGTCGCACCAACTAAGTGAAGAGGGGCTGATGCCCCTCTTACTTGGTTAACCCAATCCTCTTCCAAAAAGGATTAGGTGCCTCTCTCATGGTTTAATCCTAATCTAATTAGGATTAGCCAAATTTGGGTTCAATCTACGCTAGTCCTAATCCAATTAGGACTTGAATGAATCATGACTTAATTGAACTCTTCAATCCTAATCCAATTAGGAGTCATGTTGATTCATTAGATTAATAATTAATTTAGACTTAAGGAATCCTAATCCAATTAGGATTTGTTTAATTTTAGTCCTAATCCAATTAGGACTTTATTTGAATTCGAAGTCCTAATCCAATTAGGATTTCTAGAAATCCTACTCCAAGTAGGAATCCAATTTTAATTCAAAGTTCCTAATCTCATTAGGATTGTAGGAATCCTATTCCAAGTAGGAATCCCAGTCCTACTCCAACTAGGATTCCCAGTCCTAATCCAATTAGGACTCTAGGAATCCTACCCAAAGTAGGATTCTTGTTTCAAGTCCAATTAATTAATTCCCTTTCCTTCTTCAACTTCTTATCAATCAAATTGATTACTTGTGATTCCTAATCACGATTTCAACCATCGGATCGGTCAATACTTCTAGTGTGTGTGACCCCATAGGTTCTACTCTGACTGGTAGTGAGATATATTGTGATCTCTATCTCAATATCATTGAAAACTCCTTTCAATGGGTTGGAACGATTCCAACTCAACTCATTAGGATTTATCGATCATCAAGATAATCCCTATGAGTCCCACCATCCACCAGTGACACCTAGCAGCATGTAGTGGCTACCCAGTAGAATAGAAAGATGAACCTCTAGGTGCAGTTAACATGTGATACAGTCCTACTATCGTGGATCCCTACAGGACGGAGGTCATGGACAACTCGTCAAACCCCATCGTCTGTCATATGTCAAGATTTATTCGACTCGAGTTCGATAGTGGAAAACTCTTTTTCCACTTTATATTACTGCCCTGGCCAAGGTCTTAGAACTCAGTCTAACAAATCACATAGGATCACTCCTCTTCTATCAAGGTCGATAGATTCCTTATAGGTGCATACCCTACTCCTACAGTGAACTTACTGCAGCCAATCTACACTGCATGGACCCATATGGCTAGAGACCATGTATGTGTGCAGTCAAACTACAATAACCTCACTGTGAGTAGCCGAAGCACCGCAGGTCAAAGGACCAGTCACACTACTGCAACATCAAGCAAGTCACTGACGAGTGGATAGACATCCAAGTGACTTTTTGTCTTGGTCACGCTCAGTACCCTTGTTCTCTAACAAGCACCTGCACTATCACTTCAGTGTCCCTACACTGTGGACTCAAGTCTCGTCCATCCAGAAGGAAAGTGATCTGTGCACTGATCGGATCGATCACCGTCCTCGTGATGATCCATTGATCAGGAGCATTTAGAAATTAATCACCAATGATACATGGCTCAAATTCTCAACTCTTGAGAATATGTATCATCATCTTATTA
The DNA here is from genome assembly GCF_051530095.1 of Phoenix dactylifera. Lineage (NCBI taxonomy): Eukaryota > Viridiplantae > Streptophyta > Magnoliopsida > Arecales > Arecaceae > Phoenix > Phoenix dactylifera. Next base: position 3,886,588 of record NC_143193.1, read on the forward strand.
ATTTCTTGGACGATTCATAGACACATAAACAATATGAATGAAAAGATGCCTTTTATTTATTCAATAATAAATAGTCAAGTACAAAATTATGTCCCTAGAATCAACAATGTGTCGGCCAAATTGGCTTCTAGGGCATACATCTAACAATCTCCCACTTGCACTAAAGCTAATTGGTCATATATCTTAGGCCCATCTTCTTAAGGTGGGCTTCAGTCTTTTGCTGACTCAGCTGCTTAGTGAACGGGTCTGCCACGTTATCCGCGGAGTCTACTCTCTGCATTTCTTCTCAACATAGTCGCGTATGAGATGGAAGCGCCGCTCTATGTGCTTGGACTTCTGATGAGACCATGGCTCCATAGCTAGTGCTATGGTGTCAATGTTATCGCAGTAAAGTGTTATGGCATCTAATGACATTACACCTAACTCTGCAATTAACTTTTAATCAGAAGGTTTCCACTGCACCCTTGGATACGGCTTAACATTCAGCTTCTAAGGTAGAATCTATAATGATCGGTTGTTTGGAACTCTTCCAATTTACTGAACCACAATTGCACATATTCTGATGTAGACTTTCTATCATCAATATGTGTGCATCCTTCTACCTTCAACTCTGATCTTCTTCCAAAGACCAAGAACATGTCCTTAGTTCTTCTCAAGTACTTAAGACTGTTCTTTCACAGCTATCCAGTGCTTCTTGCCTGGATCCGACTGATATCTGCTTGTGACACTCACAGCAAGAGCTATATCAGGTTATGTACACAGCATGGCATACATGAGGCTTCCCATTGCCGATGCATAGGGAATCTTGCTCATGTGTTGAATCTCTTCAGCACCTCCTCTATGTACATCTTCTGTGAAAGGCCAAGCATTCTTTTAGATCTATCTCTATAGACCTTTATTTCCAAAATATAGGATGCTTCCCCAAGGTCTTTCATGGAGAATTCTTTTGACAACCAGACCTTGACCGAGGTTAGCAGTTAGCATGGAAATATCATTCCCAATCAGGAGAATGTCATCTACGTACAGTACGAGAAAAATGACAGCACTCCCACTAACCTTTTTGAAAACACACGGTTCCTCTTCATTTTTGATGAAATCAAACGTTTTGATTGCGTCATCGAAACGAGTGTTCCAACTCCGAGATGCTTGCTTTAGTCCATAGATGGACCTTTGCAGCTTGCAGACCTTGTGATCTCCATCACTGGAAGTGAAACCCAAAGGCTGTTCCATATAGATATCTTCATCAAAATATCCATTCAGGAAAGCAGTTTTTACATCCATCTGCCAGATTTCATAATCATGAAATGCTGCAATGGCAAGCAATGTCCGGATGGATTTTAGCATGGCTACAGGTGAAAAGGTCTCCTGATAGTCAATACCTTCGCGCTGACTATACCCTTTCGCCACAAGTCTTGCCTTATAGGTCTCTACCTCTCCATCCGAACCTATCTTCCTTTTGTAGATCCATTTGCATCCAATAGGTACAATACCTTCTGGTGGATCTACTAAGGTCCAGACTTGGTTGGAATGCATGGAGTCTATCTCTGACTTCATAGCTTTCAGCCATTTCTCGGAATCGATATCAGATATCGCCTCGTTGTAGGTTTTGGGATCCTGTATGTGATCCCTATCTCCCATCAGGAACATTTCCTCGGTATCCTCTTCTAGTATACCTAAGTATCTATCGGGAGGATGGGAGACCCTACTAGATCTACGAGGTGGTCGAGGGACATCGTGTACTGGCTCTTTATGAATGGGTTCAATAGGATCCATGACTCGTTGCTTTTCAGAGACTTTCTCTTCAAGCTCAATTTTCCTCCCACTGCCTTTATCAAGGATAAACTGATTTTCCAAGAAGATGGCATGACGGCTCACAAACACATTGTGATCCTCTGAGACGTAAAAATTGTATCCTAATGACTCTTTAGGATATCATATAAAACGAGCACTTATGGTCCTAGCCTCTAACTTGTCCGCCTGTAGTCGCTTGACGTGGGCCGGACATCCCCAAATCTTGAGATGACCCAGACTTGGTTTCTTACCATGCCATATCTCATACGGTGTGGTAGGAACGGATTTAAAGGGAACTCTATTCAATAAATAAATCGCTGTGAGTAAGGCATCTCCCCAAAGGAACATAGGTAAATCAGTGAAGCTCATCATGGACCTGACCATATCCAATAGGGTCCGATTCCTCCTCTCTGACACTCCGTTGAGTTGAGGTGTACCCGGAGGTGTCCATTGTGAGACTATGCCATTTTCTTTGAGATAGTCCCGAAATTCCCCACTAAGGTATTCTCCTCCTCGATCTGATCGAAGAGCCTTAAGAGGTTTTCCAGTTTGTTTTTCTACTTCATTCTTGAACTCTTTGAACTTTTCAAAAGAGTCAGACTTGTGTCTCATAAGATACACATACCCATACCGTGAATAATCATCGGTAAAGGTAATGAAGTAAGAATAACGTCCCCTGGCTAGCACATCGAATGGGCCACATACATCTGTATGTATTAGGGTAAGTATTTCAGTGGTCCTCTCCCCATGTCCTACAAAGGGTAGTCTAGCCATTTTTCCTTGAAGACAGGACTCGCAAACTGGATATGACTCGGAAGTCAATGAGCCGAGAAGCCCATCTTTATCCATTTTGTTCATCCTATCCTCTCCAATATGGCCAAGTCTGAGGTGCCACAAATATCTTTGGTTTATCTCATCTCTGGATCTTTTGGATCCTTTGGCACTCACATCTTGCTCGGTAACATTCACAGATACATCCATATGTAAATGATAGAGACTGTCAATCATGAAACCACGTGCGACTATTTTATTTCTTAAATAAATAGAACAGCAGTCTTTGTCAAATGTAAAAACATGACCTTCCTGTGCTAGACATGAAACAGAAATCAAATTTCTGCTAGCAACAGGTACATAATAACAGTCTCTAAGTATTAAACTAAATCCAGACGGTAGTCGCAGATGGTAGGTGCCCACAGCCACAGCAGCAACTTTTGCCCCGTTGCCAACCCGAAGGGTTACCGCACCTTCCGCCAGCCTTCTACTTTTCTTTAGACCCTGCATGGTAGTGCACAAATGAGCACTAGAACCAGAATCTATAACCCAACTAGAAGTAGAAGAAACCGTTAGATTAGTTTCAATAATGAGCAAGTCTATACCTTCTGAAGGTGTGTCACCTTTCTTGTTCTTCAGGCTCTCGAGGTATGAAGGACAGTTTCTCTTCCAGTGGCCTTCGACATTGCAGTGGAAATATTTTCCTTTGTCGTTAGCCCTTTTCTTTTGAACTTCCTTCTTTGGCTTCTTGTCTTTCTTCTGCTTCTTTGCAGGCTTCTTTTTCTTCCAAGTAGACTTTCTCTTGGAACCAGAAGTCAACTCAGCAGCGAGGACATTGCCCCTTGAACCTTTCAAGGCTCCCTCAGCAGTTACCAACATGTTGATTAGTTCAGTCTTAGTGCATTCAATCTTATTCATGTGGTAGTTTACTATAAACTGACCAAATGAATCAGGAAGTGACTGTAGGATCAAATCCACTTGCAATTCCTTGTGCATGTCCATACCGAGCTTCTCAAGCTCCTCTAGGTCCTTGATCATGGTCAGACCGTGATCATGGACAGACTGCCCCTCGCGCATCTTCGCTTTGAAAAGCCTCTTGGACACTTCAAAACGAGCTGTGCGACTTTGCTCACCATACAACTCTTGCAGGTGTGCCAGTATGTCCCTAGCAGTCTTTATATTTTCATGCTGGCATTGGAGTTCATTAGACATAGATGCCATCATATAGCATTTTACTCTAATGTCATCGTCCAACCACTTTTTATGCATCTCACGCTGAACATCAGTGGGACGTGCTGGTAATGTGGGGATATCTGAATCGAGTATGTAGCCTATCTTCTCACAGTCCAAAACTATTTTGAGATTTCTAAGCCAGTCCTTGTAATTGGTTTCGGTCAGTCGGTTGGTCTCAAGAATACGGGTCAAAGGGTTTGAAGCCGACATTGTATCTGCAGAGAGTAAAGATTCTAGTTAGACTTTTGTACTTGATCCTAATCTGTCCTAAGGTCTTTTAGAACAAATATGACTCCCACTATTTTCTCGAATCCCTCACACTCCCCTGGTAGGGAAACGAAAATCCTACGCGACTAGGGTTTCTAGTGGGTACTGCGGTCCCACCGATTTACATGCCACCTCACCTAACAGTTATTGGTGACACATAGATGGATGAGTGTACAACTCTTGTACAATGCTTCTCAAGCATGGTGCAGTGTAACTTGGTCTCTAAGCCATGAAGACCTCACCTAACAGTTATTGGTCCCATTTCTTAGTTAAGTCAGACCCACTGTATAACCGTAGGAATAAAGTCGTCATTGGGTCCTCACCTAACAGTTATTGGTGCCCAACCCCACCTTTACCCTACAACATCTCATGTCTATAGAGAGGTCCAACCCCCCAATGCAACTTGACCACTGTATCCAGCCGAGACAAGTCAACATCAGAAAGGCTTTAGCAGCTCTACTACAGTGGAAGACCTATTGACTTAATATTGGTTAATCAGGTCTTAGTGTTTGCAACTTGAGCCCTTCATAAGAGGTAATCGAACAATTGGCCAGGTAAGCAGGTGGGAGGCTCCCCTTACTCAGAGAGTAAGGTCCTAATTAAGTAACCACCTTTCATGCTTTCCTAGACACCAATTAGATCAATTAATCTAATATGACTTGCTCATGTCGGTTCACTCTCGACTTGATTGAGGAGGTTTTGATTTAGGTCTCAATTGGGTTTGCTACATCACATGTAGACCTATCTACCCGACTCTCATTCACATCACATGCAAACGGCGCATTGCAGGCAGTTATAATCGCGGCAATAATTAAAGCTAAACTTTAACTAGGTGATGATCATGGATTCTAATTAGGTCGTATTACAAGCACATGCACATCAATCGATCAAGTGGTCTTCAACTCTTGAATTGGTTCCAAGCTTCCTTGATTCGATCCTTGATCAACTCTTGATCCCATCGCCATCAACCGCTTAGATCACCTTTCATCTCATGCCTTTGCTTCAACTTGATCGTTGATGTACATCACATCACAGAAATACAACCAGATGTAAAATAAAAATAAAAATAAATTACATCTCCTTTTAGGAGGCATGCAGGCCTCTCAAAACATCAAATAAGATGCATGCAAGCATCTGTAAAATTTACATGACATCGCAGATCACATCGCAGGTCATTACATTTGATACCAAAAGGGTTTGAATCCTATGATCATCACCGTATGCTACAATTATAATTTCAGATCTGAAAACTAACTGATTATATCATGACATAGGTCGCTGATCATGCTAATCATGATTCTAAACTTTGTAATCCCATTAACAATGCAATTAGAATCATCTTTTTATCACATAAAAATCAGCATGTAAAAATCAGCACCCCTGAAAAATCTGCATGCAGAATTTTTCAGCATGCATGATCATTCAATTTTCAGATCTAATAAGCCTTTAGATATTTAATTCTTACCTTAATCTACGAAGCCTAGGCTCTGATACCACTGTTGGGAACCCGCCCATGCCGCTGATATTTCAAAAATTTTTCAGATGGCAGCGGAATCGGCATGCACGGGTTCGACGTTCATCGCATGAACGTTGTTTCTAGACCTTTCGTAATTAGGTAAGAATTAAAACTTTTAAAACTATTAGGAAGATCAAATCTTCACCTTGCACGGGTAGATGATCACCGCAAATCTGAATTCGTGGTTTTGGAAGAGGGTTCGCTTGAAGCCGTTCAAACGTCCGGCCTCTACGGGTATCCACACGAAGCAGGATCCGATCCAAGCTCTCTATCTCACCGGGGTGCTAGCTCCCTTGCAGAGATAGCTTTTGATGGCTGATCTCCTCTCTTTCAATCAACCCTTGATTGTGCTTGAGAGGAGGAAGAAGAAGGATGAAGATGGGAAGAAGATCAAAAGCCCCTGCAGCCTTCTTCTTTTTCCATGCGTTGGAGCCAAGGAAGAAGACCAAGAGGAGGGAGACGCCTCCTCTTCTTTTCCCTTTGCTGATGGCGGCTGAACCAAGGAGAGATGGAGAGGGGGTGGCCACGTGATGAAGAGGAGAAAGGTCCTTCCAGGGCGCCGGCCCTAGTCCTCCTTTAATAAGGATGAAGGGCTCCTACAAGTTAGGAGCCCTTGACTACTTTCCAAGAGGGGGCGCCGGCCCCCCTTCTCTCTTCATGTCGCACCAACTAAGTGAAGAGGGGCTGATGCCCCTCTTACTTGGTTAACCCAATCCTCTTCCAAAAAGGATTAGGTGCCTCTCTCATGGTTTAATCCTAATCTAATTAGGATTAGCCAAATTTGGGTTCAATCTACGCTAGTCCTAATCCAATTAGGACTTGAATGAATCATGACTTAATTGAACTCTTCAATCCTAATCCAATTAGGAGTCATGTTGATTCATTAGATTAATAATTAATTTAGACTTAAGAAATCCTAATCCAATTAAGATTTGTTTAATTTTAGTCGTAATCCAATTAGGACTTTATTTGAATTCGAAGTCCTAATCCAATTAGGATTTCTAGGAATCCTACTCCAAGTAGGAATCCAATTTTAATTCAAAGTTCCTAATCTCATTAGGATTGTAGGAATCCTATTCCAAGTAGGAATCCCAGTCCTACTCCAACTAGGATTCCCAGTCCTAATCCAATTAGGACTCTAGGAATCCTACCCAAAGTAGGATTCTTGTTTCAAGTCCAATTAATTAATTCCCTTTCCTTCTTCAACTTCTTATCAATCAAATTGATTACTTGTGATTCCTAATCACGATTTCAACCATCGGATCGGTCAATACTTCTAGTGTGTGTGACCCCATAGGTTCTACTCTGACTGGTAGTGAGATATATTGTGATCTCTATCTCAATATCATTGAAAACTCCTTTCAATGGGTTGGAACGATTCCAACTCAACTCATTAGGATTTATCGATCATCAAGATAATCCCTATGAGTCCCACCATCCACCAGTGACACCTAGCAGCATGTAGTGGCTACCCAGTAGAATAGAAAGATGAACCTCTAGGTGCAGTTAACATGTGATACAGTCCTACTATCGTGGATCCCTACAGGACGGAGGTCATGGACAACTCGTCAAACCCCATCGTCTGTCATATGTCAAGATTTATTCGACTCGAGTTCGATAGTAGAAAACTCTTTTTCCACTTTATATTACTGCCCTGGCCAAGGTCTTAGAACTCAGTCTAACAAATCACATAGGATCACTCCTCTTCTATCAAGGTCGATAGATTCCTTATAGGTGCATACCCTACTCCTACAGTGAACTTACTGCAGCCAATCTACACTGCATGGACCCATATGGCTAGAGACCATGTATGTGTGCAGTCAAACTACAATAACCTCACTGTGAGTAGCCGAAGCACCGCAGGTCAAAGGACCAGTCACACTACTGCAACATCAAGCAAGTCACTGACGAGTGGATAGACATCCAAGTGACTTTTTGTCTTGGTCACGCTCAGTACCCTTGTTCTCTAACAAGCACCTGCACTATCACTTCAGTGTCCCTACACTGTGGACTCAAGTCTCGTCCATCCAGAAGGAAAGTGATCTGTGCACTGATCGGATCGATCACCGTCCTCGTGATGATCCATTGATCAGGAGCATTTAGAAATTAATCACCAATGATACATGGCTCAAATTCTCAACTCTTGAGAATATGTATCATCATCTTATTAATTTCTTGGACGATTCATAGACACATAAACAATATGAATGAAAAGATGCCTTTTATTTATTCAATAATAAATAGTCAAGTACAAAATTATGTCCCTAGAATCAACAATGTGTCGGCCAAATTGGCTTCTAGGGCATACATCTAACAAAGATATCCCCGACAGCCCTTGGGAGTCTATGGCATAGGACTCCCAGTCGGCCTCCAGGCGGCACTACACTCGACGAAGTCCGTTGCCGGACAACCGCGTCTCACAGAGGAAGCAGATCTCTAGGTTGTTGACCTGCACTAATCTCCTAAATAACATCCTAAAAGATGGCTTGCCCGCCCCTCTACAATTTCATGCTAGAATCCTCATGGAGAAAAATCTGAGAGGTTGGCCACAGGCTCATCCACCCCCTGGGCCACCGGGTCCAGCGCTACCTCGGGATACATTCCCCATGCTGACCGTCATCCTCACTCACTCTAGAAACAACCCGCATAACTGCCGCTCGGACCCTCTATACCACCATCGAATGATCCACCGCCGGCCTACTAGTGGTACTTACGACTGCAATCCAGTCATCATTGCTCTCCCTATTGTCCCCTCGAGGTACCACCTCCTAGGGGGCCTGAGCCAGCTGCTCTGCCTCGGGGTGGCTAACCATCACCCGGTCCCCCGCCCCATTGGCCCCTCCATCCAGGTCACACTCGCCCAGGCCAGACTCCTGCGGAGGGCCTAATGTGACTCCAGAACCCACCCCCTCCACCAGCATGCCTTTCGACGGCGAGTGGCGGCGGGCGACCTTGGTTGGTTTCTGCCAACCGTTGAGGTACGACAAAGAAGTGACCGGAGGGCTAGCCCGGTCCTCTGGAGAAAGCGGCCGAGGCAAGGGCGACTCGGCCATCTTCCCCGGTCGCGACGGCGGTGGCCCCCTCGGGAGCCGGGGTCGGTTCGCCACTAACCAAGGGCCATAGATCGGCCCTTGATTAACCTCCTCGGGTTTCGATTTCGGCCCTGCTTGAGAAACCCCCAAATCCACCCCCCCTCTCCTCCGTCTGCTCCGGCGCCGGCTGGTGGCACGCCACTGCCGAGTGGCCTATCTTGCCGCATCTGGTGCAACAGTCGGCGACATTCTTAAAGACGAAGGGCTGCCACCACACCCTCGTCTTCCCCCGGATCAGAACCCTCGGAAGAAGGGGCTCGGTGGCATCGATCGCCACCTTCACCCGCGTGAAACCCATGGCTCGCCATTGCTCGGTCACCCCGTCAATGGCGAGCGGCCACCCCGCTTGGGTTGCAATCTCTAGTATGGTCGCGGCCGACCAGTATTCCGACAGTAGCCGGAGCCATACCACGACCGTCTTCATGGTGACCTCCCTCGACGCAAACTCTGGCACCCACAGCTCCATGGCGAGGAGCTACCCCACCACCACCCATGGGCCTCCATTGAGTGCCCGGTCGCGGTCCGCCGTCGACCCAAACCTCAGGGCTAGGTGGTCATCGGCTAGCGGCACCACCTCCACCTTCCCTGCAAGTTTCCCACGGGTGGCCACATCCTTGGCCACCCACTCGACCGGCACCCAGCAGCCGAGGCTGCGGGCCACCACCGAGAGGCCTTCCCACTCCTGGTGGGCGGCTCGATGGGCGCCTTCGACAGCTCCAAGACCGTCGGAAAGCGGCGGCTCAACCGAGCCATGTCCTCGTCCGAGGGCCAGTGAGTCACCCAAGGTCCCAGCCTTGCCGGAGCCCTGGACGTCTCCCCCCGTTCTGCAGGAAGCTTACCTTTGCCTTTGCCCGCCACCGTTGCCGTGTATGTCGAGCTCCCCATCGGCTTTGTCCCCGAAGGGCCCGCCTGCTGATCCATCGGCCCATCGAACGTGCGCACAGATTGGTTAGATGAAAACAAACAAAGCGTACTCGGTCGTAGGAAGCCAGAGCTTCCCGATCTTCCGCCACCACTGCCGGCGAGACCGGCCTCTTAGCCCTCCCCTGCGCCCCCGAAGAGTTCGCTGTCTGACGATGGACCCGGCGCCAAACTTCTCCTCCTCGGACCACAGTTGAATCCTGTGCCCCCCCATGGAGCCGTCCGCTGTAGACGGAGAAGAACCTCGCCGAGAGCCACCGACGAGCAGCTAGCCGTTAGGCCTCAAACTCACTTTCTCTCTCCTCAGAGTTTCTCACTCTTGCATATCATTTTGTCTGCACTAATCTTTAAGTAGAAAATACTGCTATTTATATTTCTAAATAAGAATGTACGAATCAAGTATGATGTGCATAAATCATATATAAGAACACATGTTGATGCTTTAAACAATAAAAGCCAAAATGATTTATTTTAGAGATATGTAGGAGTTGCACCCTTTGAAAAAAATATTGGAGTTGCGCCCAACTTAATAGAAAATGATTGCATGCAGGTTTTGTGTGATTACTTGCAGGTTTCTATGAACTGATTCACGCATATAGATAGATATGTTTGTAATCACACTACCAATTCATGCATTTTTGGAACTTATAGCCATCGGCTGCAATATTGTGCTTTTCGTGGAAAAGTAGGCCTTGAACTTCTTAGCAAAGTCATGAGTCCAGAATTTACTAGATCTAAAAATTACTTTTTAACTCTGTTCGATAACTATTACATGCTAAATTTGAATGATGAGATTAATACTCATAAAACATGCCGCTTATTTGCATTCCAAGTTCATAAAGAGTTAACATTTGAAGCATAAAATAATTCTGCTATTAAGAATAATGTAATTAGGCTGCATAGCTGAAGGATGTATAATTCAAATATCATTTCATAAAAAGTTGCACCTTAAATTACTCAAAGCTCATGTTGACATCAAGCGCTGGGTGTTCTTCAGAAAATACAAAGAGAATTTTTCTCTTTTTGAATCTGAATCTTGTTTCCATAGAGGCAGGGTGCACCATTCGTTTGTAGATCTTCATGAAACAAAGAGACAAAACAACTTTATTTTTTTTGAGGGTGAGAGACTGAATAATTTGTTAAACAATGTAACAACTATCTTGCTGCTCCTGAGGATGGTACAAATTTTTCCTCAAAAGACAAATGCTAATAGAGTATATTATATATATAAGTACAATTTCAATGGATATTACAGACATAAAGCAAATGTTCCTCATTTTCTAGCTGCTCGAAAAAACCACCCTAACCTCTTATCAGCTCTGCTCTTGGTAGCCTCAACGAGTATGATGACAAATTATGTTTTCCTAATGGTAGCTGCAAGAAAGGCATACTAAAAACTATGACTAGGCATACGAGATGTGGACAAATATAGTGATGGCCATCCTCTCATCAGAGTCATTCGTAGGCTAATTCAGGAGATGGATGGCTTGCAGGCAACACATGTGTTTCAGAAGGTGAACAGAGCAGTAAACTGGATCGCCTCCTTCGTCGTCCGGCACTCCGGAGAGTTTCTATGGACATCTATAGGAGATATTCCTTCTCCTTTGTACGATTTGCTTTCTCGTGATTTGGCAGGATGTACTCAAGTTAGAGCTATATAAATTGCCGTATTTATCAAAAAAAAAAAAAGAAACTGTGACTAGTGAGGATAGACTACATGAATTTTAGAATCACATCTTCCGAAAGATGTAAAGATATAAAGTCTTAATTACTATTTCATTTTATGTAACTTTTAGTTTAACAAGTGAAGTATCAGTTGCATTTGCATTTGTTATGTCTGGAATGATCAGTTATGGTTATGGTCCAAGTTGAATTTAGCCCTAGTCGATCCGTCCAAATTGCCAATCCCTAACCTACTCTCTCTCTCTCTCTCTCTATTGCTCTAGGGATGTCATAGGATGGTCCCCTGCATTTTTTCCAACTAGAAATAATAAAATGTTTGATTCTTCCAATTACACATCAAATGACTACATTCTAGTCTGCTTTTGCAAACTAAACGTCATCATTGCGAGAAGATGATGTCAAGTTTTTCCCTTCATAGTAACTTTAAGATGCATAGAACTGCCGATGAAATCTGTTTGGCATCGATGAGGAAAATATTGACACCTTTTTGGACCAGACCAACTTTTCTTGTGTAGCTCGGACCGCACGACTTCAGTCCTAGTCAAAGAGCTGACCAATACGTACCAACAAGGACCGACAGTTTGGGCAACTAGCAACTGTAGCAGCACTATAATTGGCACATGAACAGAACTACTACCGGCCGTTATCTGACCATCAGTACACGTCACACCAATCTAGATAACAACAAAATAGACCGCCCCATATAAAGAGATAGTTTCGAAGACCTATAAACGATAAGCCTAAGCCTATATCATGCTACAGTTTTCGTATAGAAAATGCCATCCTTAGAAACGGCTCAATGCATTTGAGGGCCTCCATGCATAAATAAGAAAAGAAACAATAAATTTCTTAAGTAAAAGATATGTCCTAATATAAATGTAGTTGGAGGCCTGAATGTATTTATAGTTATAAGGATACGTAGCATTTGAATGAGTCCTCTAAATATTAATGCATTTGGATTCTTATCTTAGACTTTATTATAATAAATATATTTGGAAGCCCGAGCGTAGGTATCCATCTCAGTCGTCTGAGGGTAAGCCGGCTTACACTACTTTGTTGAATTTTTTGTTCTGTACCGTGTTTTCGCTTTTCTGACAAAAACACTTCAATAAATGAATTTCTTGCGAGCCATCTTCTATATATCGACTATTTCGATTTTTACCGACCTCAGCAGTCGTATGCTGCCGAAGTTCTGTTGTGCTGTCACTTTCCCGATCAAAAAAAAATCTGCGGTGTTGTCACTTCCCTACCAAAAAAACAGCTCGAAAGTATAAATTATCTAAGTAGCTACTGCTGCGCGTGAGGCACGCCAACGTTTTAAAAATGCTCATCTTGATGGAATCATCATTGAAGCCAATTACAGAAATGAATTCTTTTATGTTCCCGAGGAGGAAGAAAAGCAAAAAAAACTAAATTTGCAAGGTATCCATTGGTTGCAAAATGGTGTGGATACCCTCACCTACCACCTCTCATGGTGATCGAGTAGGCATCAAGATATATATATTCTTTTATCTTAGTGGATCAAGTCACAACCCATGGGATATATATATATATATATATATATATATATATATATATATATATATATATATATATATATATATATATATATATATATATATGGAGGAAGGAGAGGGTGCCGAACTAAGAGATCTCCATTACGGAACCCCGGAAGAACATCAATGGCTATCCCAGCAGGATATGTAATACATCTCTTGCAGAATGATGCCCTTTACAAGGTCACTTCTTTTCTTCTTTTTCTTCTTCATGATTTCTTTTGGGATATATAGTAGAGGAGGAGGAGGAGGAGGAGAAAAAAAAAAGACACAAAGAAGGGAGAAGAGATGCAAGAGAATAGAAAAGGAAAAGAAAAAAATAAGAAAAAAAAGGGAGTTTCTCTTTTCTCAGAATTTTTTCACTTCTGAAAAGTTAAAAATAAAGAGAACTTTCTTTCTTTGCGGAGGGTTTTTTTGCCCCATTATTTCTAATTAATCTTTTCTCTTTCTTTTTTCCCAGTATATATTGGAGACAAGTGTTTATCCACGAGAGCACGAACAACTTAAGGCATTGAGAGAGGCGACTAAGAAACAAGAGTGGCAAGTTCCAAACCTTTAGATTGCTGAAACTTAACTATTTAATTTTATGGAAACATTAATTATAAACCAGTGAGATGGCTTGATTACATTGTTATGTAGTTATTTTAGATATCTTTGTGGAAAAAATAAAGAATAATTCAAAGCACGAAATCTGAAAATATCTTGTGATTTTATCCATGCTATTGATGCATCTTTTCATGGTTGGCTCAACATTGTCCCAGCTGCTCAGTTACAAAGCTAAGGGCCTCACTTACCTTGTTTCTCTGTACAGCTCTTTTTGACCTTTTTTTTTAGGTACGGTTGGTTCTTTCTCCTTTTGAGGAGTGTTGCGAAGTGAGAACTAGTTCATGTTTATCTTTATTGCAATGTGTTATTAGAGTATACAACATGATTAGGGGTGCAAATAGGTCAATTTGGTCCGAGTTATGAGTAACCCCGATCCAATTTAGTTTTTTTGTTCAGGTTCTCATATTGGACTCAGACCCAACCCAATAAAAGATCGGGATCGGATTGTGTCAGGTCCACAGCTACAATTTTTGATCAACGGATCATTCGGGTCAAATCCATGTATAATCTGGTCTCAAACTAAAAAATTTGAATCGGGCCGGATTATGTTCGGATCCGGAGAAATAATTATTACAAATTTGCACATTACCAAGGCATTAATCATGACCGAAGTTGTACTTTGGTGCAACTATTGATGGCATGATGTCTCCATTAGTGTACAGTCCTCATGAAATTGCAATAACTGTTGAAAGAAAAATACTTAAGTGTGATCAAATAATACTTACATATATATATATATACATGTTGGGGGAATATAGTTTTCCCCAGCAACATAATTACCCCTAAGAAGTCGCACAACCGCCGACCTTGGACAGCCGAAGTCGGCGTCCGACCTTGGAACGCCCGACCTCAGAACCTCCGACCCGGAAAAATTCTCGACACCCGAGATCTATTCTTGTCGACCACCCACTACGGCCGTACCCCTCCGGGGTCTGGCCGAGGGCCATATCCTGCCACTGCCCCAGCATTTATTGCCCATGACCCCAGCAAAACCCTGGTTCACTCAACAATTAATGCGGATCTCCGACTTACTCCACAATTAATGCGGATCTCCGACTTACTCCACAATTAATGCGCATGGCTCCTGTTATCTACGGACTCGCAGCTCTCCACGGCAAGTCAGCCCAGCAGAGTCCAATCAACTATGATAAGTCTCTGATCTCGGCCTTACCTCCGGCATCAATGCAATGATTCGCCCGATTGCGTGCCAGTTCGGGTCATACAACGACCCCACCTCCGACATCAATGCAATGATTCACCCGATCGTGAGCCGATCCGAGCAACATGCCGAGCCGTACAACGGCCTCGCCCCATCACATCACAGGTAAACCAACCCCCCTATAAAAGGGAGCTCTTGCTTCTTAGAGGGGGGACACACCATACTCTACAGATATTGTTCCTTTTCTTTTCTCAAACACAATCGGCCCCCTCTGACTCAAGCATCGGAGGGCCGGCGCCGGAAGACCCGGCCACCGGCTTTTTCTGCAGGCACCCAGACGGAGGACGCCGCCCGCCGACGGACCGCCTCTCCCCTGTGTCCACCCGCTGCTCCCCCTCCTCGACCGACGATCGCCCCCGGGTCCAATTTCCAGCAACAGTTGGCGCTAGAGGAAGGGCCCGAGTCGCGATCATGAAGTTGAGAAGCAAGGGGGCCTCCAACATCTCCCGGCGTCCCCCACAGAGTCCTGGACATTCCGTCCAGAATTCGCCTACTCCGGCTGACCCGGTTCCTCAGGTCCAGCCGGAGCAATTCAATGTCCTGGTGCAGCAAGTCCAGGCCTTGGCCGCCGCCGTTCAAGGCCTGCGGCGTGAGGAGGCCTTACCAACGCTCCCCCCGCAGGCCCAGGTCCTGCCGGAGTTTCCCCCTAACGGCCCGGTTCTCCCAGGCCAGAGCTTTCATGGCTCCTCCAGAGCCAACGATGAGGGGCGGACCTCCCTCCAGAGAGAGCTACCGGGGGAAGGTCTCAACAGAAGACCCCAACCCTCTGAAGCTGAATCAGCCCCAGACCACCGTGAGCCGGAGCAAACCACGGTGACGATTCCACGGGTTGGGGAGCTCGACAGGAAAGTTGAGCATTTGGAGCGCCAGATTGAAGCGCTCCACAGCAAGAAGGCAAGACAAGAGGGGGATTTTGAATTCACCACCAAGTCCTCCTTCTCCTGCCAGATCGAGGATGAGCCGGTCCCCGCGAGGTTTAAGATGCCTCAAGTGGAGCCCTACAGTGGGATTACCGACCCCCTCGAGCACTTGGAGAGTTACCGAGCTCTCATGGCCCTACAAGGATCCTCGGAGGCTGTACTGTGTAAGGCCTTCCCGGCGACTCTCCGAGGGACGGCTCGGCTTTGGTTCTCTGGGCTAAAGCCGAACACGATATCTTCCTTCGAGCAGCTCGGCAGGCAGTTCGCCACCAACTTTACTGCCAGCCGACGCCAACGGCGGACGTCGGACTCCCTCCTAGATATCAAGCAGAAGGAGGGAGAATCTCTCAAGGAATATCTTGACCGCTTCACCGCCGCCACATGGGAGGTTCGCGAGCTCGACCAGTTAATAGCCATGTCAGCGCTGAAGACTGGGGCCCGTTCCTACAGATTTCTCTTCTCTATCGAGAAGAGCTTCCCTGCTGACTTCACTGAGATGCTAGCCCGAGCTCGGAAGTATGCTAAGGCCGAGGAGGAGCGCGGCCGTCAAAGAAGCTTCAAAGAAGCAGAAGAAGCTTCAAAGAAGCAGAAGAAACCCCGCGAGGAGCGCGGCCGTCAAAGAAGCCGATTCCCCCACCGAGAGAAGAATATTCCCCGACTGAGAAGCCCACCTCGGCAGCGGGGACAGCTTCGACCGAGGTCCCCACCTCGGCCGGGGTCCCCATTACGACCTCGGATGCACCCGGGGAGGTACGAAAATTACACCCCCGTCAACGCACCCCGGGCCGAGATCCTGATGGAAATTGAAGGCCGGGATTTCTTCCGACCTCCGCCTCCTATGCGGGACACAGGAGTTCTCCGCAATCCCAGGAAGTACTGCCGCTTCCACCGAGACTACGGGCACGACACGGAGGACTGTTTTCAGCTCCGAGATGAGATTGAGGCGCTTATCCGCTGCGGAGTACTCAATCGGTTCGTAGGGAACCGACGCGTGGAAAGAAGGCCAACGGAAAACGCCACCCCGCCTGAAAACCCGAACGGCAACAGGCCTATCACTGGCACCATTAATGTAATTGGAGGAACCCCGGCTGGAGGTTCAGCCCAAGAAGGAATCCCCTCAAAGCGCCCGCGCACCTCTGAAGCCATCTCATTCTCGGATAAGGATTTGGAAGGGGTTGGGACCCCTCACGATGACGCTGTAGTCATCTCCATGATTGTAAATAAGTTTGATGTAAAACGTGTCTTAGTTGACAATGGAAGCTCAGCTAATGTTTTGTACTACCACGCCTACCAAAAGATAGGGTCAACAGAAAATCAGCTTCGGAAAATTAATGTTCCGCTCGTCGGATTCACCGGAGACTCGGTCCCGGTCGAGGGCGAGGTCAGCTTTCTTGTCACGGTCGGCCTCGCCCCCCGAGAAAGCACTATGAGGACGGACTTTCTTGTGGTCCGCCTACCTTCAGCCTATAATGCCATCCTCGGACGACCGGGGCTAAATGCCCTCCGAGCCGTGGTCTCGACTTGCCACCTACTCATGCGATTCCCCACCGACCAAGGGGTAGGCGAAGTCCGCGGGAACCAACTGATGGCCAAACAGTGCTACATGGCAACCCGCATAGCGGAGCAACCAACTGGAACGTCGAGTCGGCAAGGGATATCAGCCGAAGCGCCAACTCAAGCGATGGGCCGCACGTTGCCCATAGAAACCTTGGACGCAAGGGATGACCTCTGGAAGAAACAAGTAGAGCCCGGTGAGCTCCTTAATCAAATCCCTTTACAAGAAAATTGCCCAGAACTAACTGTGCAGATTGGCTCCGGCCTAAGCCCCTGTGAAAGAAGGCGCCTGATCGAATTCCTCCGGGCCAACATTGACGTCTTCGCCTGGTCGCCCACCGACATGCCGGGAATCGACCTTGAGGTCATAACCCACCGACTCCAGGTGAAGCCGACCTACAGGCCTGTGAAACAAAAGAAGCGGGGCTCTGCCCCGGAACGGCAGCAAGCGGCAGCCGAAGAAGTGGATAAACTCCTCGAAGCCGGCTTCATCCGGGAGGTCTCCTACCCAGATTGGCTCGCCAATGTCGTCCTCGTAAAGAAGGCCAACGGGAAATGGTGCATGTGTGTGGACTACACCGACCTGAACAAAGCCTGCCCGAAGGACAGTTTTCCTCTCCCCAGCATCGACCAACTCGTCGATTCCACCTCAGGGCACCAGCTGCTGACCTTCATGGATGCCTTCTCAGAATACAACCAGATCCGAATGGCGCCTGAAGATGAGGAGAAGACGGCCTTCATCACCGACAAAGGCACCTACTGTTACAAAGTAATGCCCTTCGGGCTGAAGAATGCCGGAGCCACATACCAAAGGTTGGTCAGCCAAATCTTTGGAGATCAGATCGGCCGAAATATGGAAGTCTACGTGGATGACATGCTGGTAAAGAGCCGAGCCGCGGAGCACCATGTAGCCGACCTCAATGAAACATTCTCCAAACTCAGGAGGTACCAAATGAAGCTCAACCCGGCGAAGTGCGCGTTCGGAGTCACCTCGGGAAAATTTCTGGGTTTCATAGTGACCCAGCGCGGAGTTGAAGCCAACCCTGAAAAGATCCGAGCATTGCAAGAGATGATACCTCCAAGGACGGTGAAGGAAGTCCAGCGGCTTACTGGGCGGGTCGCAGCCCTGGGAAGGTTTGTCTCCAGGTCGGCCGAGCGCTGTCTCCCATTCTTCAAGATCCTAAAGCGGCCAAAGAACTTCTTGTGGTCGGAGGAATGCCAACGGGCCTTCGAAGAGCTCAGGTGCCTCCTGGCCTCCCCTCCGCTGCTTACTAAGCCTCGGCGGGGCGAGGTCCTTTATCTATACTTGGTCGTCTCTCCGATCACAGTGAGCTCAGTCCTGGTCCGGAAAGAGGACAAGCTCCAGAAGCCAGTCTATTATGCCAGCCGGGTCCTCAGGGATGCTGAGACCCGATATTCTAAGCTTGAGAAGACAATTTTTGCCCTGATCATTTCAGCTCGGAGACTCCGGCCTTACTTTCAAGCACATACCATAGCCATACTGACCGACCAGCCTATGAAGCAAATACTGCAAAGGTCGGATCGTGTCGGAAGGATCGCCAAATGGGCGGTCGAGCTCGGGAAGCTCGACCTGGAATACCGACCCAGGCCAGCCATTAAAGCTCAGGTACTCACCGATTTCCTCGTGGAGTGCACTCTCCCAGACGACCCCGAGCCGCCACTCGCACCCGCAGAGGAGACTCCGAGGCCACCATGGGTCCTGCATGCAGACGGCTCCTCGACCTCGGGGGGTAGCGGAGCGGGACTCATCCTCACCAGCCCGGACGGGGTAGTGGCTGAACAGGCCCTACGCCTCGAGTTCCCGGCCTCGAACAATGAGGCAGCGTACGAGGCACTCATTGCCAGACTCAAATTGGCAAAGGAACTGAGGGTAGAAGACCTAAAGGCCTTCAGTGACTCCCAACTAATAGTGAGCCAGATCCAGGGGGATTTCAAAGCAAAGGAGCCATCAATGCAGAAATACCTTCAAAAAGTGCGGGAATTTACATCCGCCCTAGGCTCCTTCAGCATCCAACACATTCCCAGAACGGAGAACCTCAGGGCGGACCAATTGTCGAAACTAGCGACCTCCCGCATGAGCGAACTCCCCAAGATAACGGTGCTCGAATATCTTCGAACACCCAGCATGGAGGAACCTGAACCGACCATGTGCATTGACTTTGAGCCAAGCTGGATCGGCGAGTTCATCAACTACCTCCGGGACGGGACTCTCCCACACGACGAGCTGGAGGCTCGCCGGATCAGGCGTCAAGCTCCCCGGTATGTGCTGTATGAAGATAAGCTTTACCGCCGGACATTTACTTCTCCCCTCCTTAAATGCCTCCGTCCCTCGGAGGCAGACTATGCTCTCCGAGAGGTCCATGAAGGGATTTGTGGAAACTACCTGGGAGGTCGGGCACTAGCCCATAAGATCCTGCGACAAGGATATTTTTGGCCCACGCTTCAGAAAGACGCCACGGACTTCGTCTGGAAGTGTGACCGGTGTCAACGGAACGCCAACGTCCAGCGCCGACCTTCGGCCCCGCTGACCTCAATTGTTGCCCCCTAGCCATTTGTCCAGTGGGGGATTGATATCCTGGGCCCCTTCCCTCTGGCCACCGGACAGAGAAAATTTTTGGTCGTCTCCATCGACTACTTCACCAAGTGGGTCGAAGCTGAACCTGTGGCTCGGATCACCGAGCAAAAGATGAGGAACTTTGTTTGAAAATTCATAATCTGTAGATTTGGACTCCCCCGCATCCTTATATCTGACAACGGCCGGCAGTTCGACAACATCCACTTTAGAGAATTTTGCTCCGAACTCGGCATCGATCACCGCTTCACCTCGGTCGCCCATCCCCAGACAAACGGGGAAACTGAGGTAACTAATCGCACCATTTTGCAGGAACTCAAAGCTAGGCTTGATCGATCCAAAGGACAGTGGGTCGAGGACTTGTACAACGTCCTCTGGGCATACCGGACCACGTTTCGATTACCCACTGGTGAGACCCCCTTCAACCTGGCATATGGCACGGAGGCTGTCATCCCATTGGAGATCGGCCTCCCCTCCTCAAGGGTGGAATACTACGACGCCGACTCCAACTCTTCCCGGCTCAGGAATAATCTGGACCTCGTCGAAGAAACACGGGAGGTCGCCCGGATCCGCATGGCAAGGTACCAGCAGAAGACGGCCCAGTACTACAACGCCAGAGTTAAGCCCAAGCTCTTCAAGACGGGGGACCTCGTCCTCAGGAGAGCCGAGGTTTCTCAGCCAACCGAACGGGAAAAGCTCACCCCAAATTGGGAAGGACCGTACCGAATTGCCCGAGTGCAACGACCCGGAGCATACAAGTTGAAATCTCTCGAGGGGACTCTTATTCCACGAAGCTGGAATTCTGAAAATCTACGGATGTACTATCAATGAAACCCCAAGGGGTTTCGGGCGACCGGGAATATGAATCCTGTCTCCTCTTTACAATGATTTACCTCTTCACAACAATTATAATTATGTCTTTTCTAACATCGGGCCGTTTGTAATTCTCAGATTCCTCGACTAAGGTCGGGATGCCCCGAAGGTCGACTGTAGAGTCTCAAACTTCCTCGACCTCGGGAGGCGTCGCAGGTCGACAGAGCGTTCCCAGACCCCTCGACCTGGCGCACGATTCCTCGACTAAGGTTGGGATGCCCCGAAGGTCGACCGTAGAGTCTCAAACTCCCTCGACCTCGGGAGGCGTCGCAGGTCGACAGAGCGTTCCCAGACCCCTCGACCTGGCGCACGATTTCTCGACTAAGGTCGGGATGCCCCGAAGGTCGACCGTAGAGTCTCAAACTCCCTCGACCTCGGGAGGCGCCGCAGGTCGACAGAGCGTTTCCAGACCCCTTGACCTGGCGCACGATTCCTCAACTAAGGTCGGGATGCCCCGAAGGTCGACCGTAGAGTCTCAAACTCTCTCGACCTCGGGAGGCGTCGCAGGTCGATAGAGCGTTTCCAGACCCCTCGACCTGGCGCACGATTCCTCGACTAAAGTCGGGATGCCCCGAAGGTCGACCGTAGAGTCTCAAACTCCCTCGACCTCGGGAGGCATCGTAGGTCGACAGAGCGTTCTCGGACCCCTCGACCTGGCGCACGATTCTCCGACTAAGGTCGGGATGCCCCGAAGGTCGACCGTAGAGTCTCAAACTCCCTTGACCTCGGGAGGCGTCGAAGGTCGACAGAGCGTTCTCAGACCCCTCGACCTGGCGCACGATTCCCCGATTAAGGTCGGGATGCCCCGAAGGTCGACCGTAGAGTCTCAAACTCCCTCGACCTCGGGAGGCGTCGCAGGTCGATAGAGCGTTCTCAGACCCCTCGACCTGGCGCACGATTCCTCGACTAAGGTCGGGATGCCCCGAAGGTCGACCGTCGAGTCCCAAACTCCCTCGACCTCGGGAGGCGTCGCAGGTCGACAGAGCGTTCCCAGACCCCTCGACCTGGCGCATGATTCCTCGACTAAGGTCGGAATGCCCCGAAGGTCGACCGTAGAGTCCCAAACTCCCTCGACCTCGGGAAGCATCCCGGATCGGGAGTGCGGCCCCGGCCCCCTCAATCTAGTGTGTGATCCCTCAACTATGTTTGAGATGTCCCGAGAATCGACCGTAGAGTCGCAAACTCCCTCGACCTCGGAAGGCGCCATCAGGTTCGTAGGAAGCCCAAGCTCCCACGATCCCAAGCCGAAGAGTAACTCTGAAGGTCGGCGAGGAGGCAAGGCAATCCGCTCCGCTATAAGGCGCGCAACTTCGGAGGTGCAAAAGGTACATCCCGCTCGACGCCCGCCTTGTTATATTCATCTACATATTGCTAGCAAAATCCCGATTGAGGTCGGGAATTTACCCCGGCAAAGGCCGGGTCGCCCCCACGAGTCGGTCTAAGACCAAGGTCCCATCGACCTCATGCACGCTCCCCCTACCGATAACCCCCATGACAACTCATGCAAACCTTTTCGAGCAAGGGTTCGATTCGGCCCCCATACACCGAGGCATCAATCGAAGATGACCTCGACCGCGGGTGTGCTAATCGAGCTCAAGAAGGCCGAAGTACCCTCTACAGTTTCCAACTCTGCTTGCCGGAACCTCGGCAAAGCCCGAGGGCAACGGCCGTGAAAGCCCCGACGGTGGTTTGGCTATTGGCTCATGCCCCCGTCGGGGAACAGCCCTGACATTCTCGTGAACCTACGCCCCAAAAAAGCCAAACTCAAAAGCTTGGCCAAGCACCCCAATAATGACTTATACAAGTCTGATAAGGCCCCTTCTGGGGGTCTGAGGCCCGAACTTGGTGCCTCAAGAATCCGAAAACCGAGCCCAACAACCCCTGTGAGCTCTAAAATCCGAGCTCCAACACTTGGTGAAATTTGCTGGATACTTAAATAAGCTAAGGGAAAGAAGAGCAAAGCACAGCCAAAAAGCATCTCTTTATCGAGCAGCCCAAAGGCCAGGACGCGAAGTCGAGGGTCGGTAAAATAATAAGTTAAAGCACCGGTCTCGCTTACGGCTAAAGGAGAAAAAAGGAAAAGTAAGCACAGAATGGCAAAAGAAGATACTTTCATTAGCAAAATGCCGAAAGGCTAAGTACAAAATTGGAGGTCGGCCGTTTAACAAACTTGAAGGCCGACCTCATTTACAGTAAAGAGAAGATAAAAGCCTAAGTCCTAAGAGGCGGCAGCAGCGTCGGCGTCACCCTCGGGGTCGTCCACGGCGATGACCTGGGGGCCTTCCGCGGGTACGGGCTCGGGGTCTACGGCGGGGGCCTCGGCTGGCGCCGCGGGAACGTCCTCGCTGGTTTCGCGAGGGAGGGCCTCCGCCACCACCGGCTCGGCTGCCTCGGCTTCGGCCTCAGCGAGATCTTCTTCGGACATAAGGGCGGCGGGAACGTCGTCAGAGTCGGAGCTGTACCCCAGCCTCATCCTCGGACGGATCGTCGAAAGGTCGAACTGGGGGCAGATCCGGGCCATCTGCTTTCGGAAGTTATCAAAGCCCCGGAGAAACCCGTCCACAGTCTCCTCCTCTAGCATGTCGCGGAACTCCTCCGACTCCTTGAAGAGCTCCACGGCATTCTCGGCTCGCTCGAGCGCCCTCTTCTCCCGGGCCTCAAGCTGCTCGATCTTGAGGCGGAAGACCCCGCCCTCGTACTTGAGGCCCGTGATCTCGGACTGGGCCTCCCCCAGTCGCGCCTCCGAGGCGCGCAGGGCCGACTTGGCCAGCGAATGGGCGGCCCTTTCCTCCTCGAGCACCTCGACCATAGCCAGGCGCCCGGCCTCAGTGGCCTCCCTCCGCGCCTCGGCCTCAGCCAGTGCCGCCTCCAACTCGGCAATTCTTTTCTTAGCCGGCTCTAATTGCCGGCTGAGCCGTCGAGTCTCTTCTTGACACCCTTGGGCAATGAACACTAGGGTGTCGACTTCGTGAATGTGCTGCAAGAGGAAAAGGATGAAGCAATTATAAGTCGAAAAACGTACAGCATGTTCGCCAATAGCCTAAGAAAAATTGAGAAAGTAGCTTACCCGAGCGGTATTGCGGTAGGTACCGTCGACGATCTCTTCCAATGGCAAGTTTCGGAACTCGGCCCGGTCCGCTGGAAGCATCGCACGCCGAAACACGGCTCGTGCGACATCGGCGTCGTGTATAGCCGAGCTCCCCTCGAGGAGAGGGGACCCCGGCTCGGCCGATTCCTCCCTTGGCCCCCTTGAAGAGCTCGGCTCTCCCGAACTGGGGACCTCGGGGCCTCTCCTCGGCTCAGGCCCCGATCGTTGCAGGTGGATCATGGTCGGCCCCCGCTGGGCGACGGGGGCAGGACAAGGCGGGGCCGCCGAGCCCGCATCACCGGTGGCCGACGTCCGCCCCTGGTCGGCTGCGGAGGCCCCCGCCTCTGGGCCTCTCGTCCCGGCCGATGAAGAAGCACCGGCCGATCTCGACTTTTTCCGAGGCTGGGAAATAGCCCCCCCGGCCTCGGCCTCTCGCCTCTTTATTCGAGAGAAAAGGGACGTGTTGCTGGTCGGCATGTGGGGGATATCTGAAACCAAAAATTTTCTTAAGTGTCAGACCAATATTTATGAGAAGAGAAAGCAGATAAAAACGAAGCGATGCGACTACCCTTACCCTCGGGGCGCGCTGAACTCAAGCCTACGCTCGCCAAGGCGTCCTCCCGTAAGAGCTCGGTTAGGTTGAACCCCTTTCCGAGGGCCCGTAGGGAGTCCAAGACCCTCAACTCCCTCCCCGAGGGCTCGGAGAGCCTATTGAGAGCCTTCAACCGAGGGCGCCGCCACCTCGGGTTGAACCCCCACGGCACCTCGGATGCAAGAAAGAAAAATTTTCCCTTTCACTCATGAATAGAGGAAGGGGCACCCTAAAAAAGTGACATACCGCCCCAAAAGGCGAAGTATAGCCACCCTGCATCCGCCGGGTTTTTCTTTAATAAAAAACACCGGCGGAAAACACTCACCGAGGTCGGAATCCCGTGCGCAAGACACAAGGACAAGAACCCGATTATGGTCCTCCACGAGTTCGGAGCAAGCTGTGCCGGAACGAGTTGGTACTCTACCAGCAAGTTATTCACGAACTCGTGAACAGGGAACCGCAGGCCGGCCCAGAGCGTCTCGCGGTGGATCGCGATCCGACCTGAAGGCGGCCGCGTCACCCTGTCCTCCGGTCCCACAATTTCAAGATGAAACCCGCGCTGGAAAAAGAACCGGGAGCGGATTAACTCCAACTCCTCCCCCGATAAACTCGACCCTACTTCCTCTGGACCGGAACCCATTACGCAGAAAAATGAAATAAACTAAAGATGAAGGGGGTAAGTAGGAGGAGGAAGAGGAACCCTAGCTAGCACAAGGCAGAAACCTACGGAAAAGTCGCCGGAAATCGCTCCGGACACCGTCGGCGAGATTTGGTCGAAAAAGGAATGAAGGAGGAAACGACAAAAATGAAAGGCAACCAAATAAAGCTCTTAGGGCAGATTCGTGGGGTTTATATAGACCCCCCCGACGGCCCAGATCGGCGGGTTCGGTTCCCACCCCCCATCTAAATTGCGCCGCGTGTCGACTTCGGAAGCCGAGGCACCGCATTCACTCCAGATCAATAAGTCGGGTACAAAATCGAAGCGCCGTCCCATCGAATCTCACGGCCTCATCATGGGTCCGCGAAACCGGACCACCTTGAAAGACGAGCGGACGTCACCCCCGCTCTCTTCACTTAATAAGCCTCAGGGACACGTGGAGCGTCGATGTAGCCTCAGCCTCCCCAGATCACTATCCCGCCAATACGAGATCAGAAACGTCCGACTTCAGATTATGCCACGTGTTCATTTTGAAGCGCGAAACGACGTACCTATTTAAGAAGGCGGCCTCGACCATGAGATCGAGGCGCCGCCCCATCGGGCCCAGGGACCCTCATCATGAGTTCGCCGTACAAGGCGATCTCGGAGATCCAAAAGACGCCATCCCCGTTACAGCTGCTTCGGAAAACGTAAGGATGCAGATTCCATCATAAGCTCGCCGACTAAAGCGACCTCGAAGCGCCAAAGGGCGCAGGTTCCGTTATCAAAGCCCCAAGACGCATAAGGGTGCGGACATGATCCCCTCCAACTTCAATAATGATCTCTACTTCCCGCGTCCGAGCCTGCAAGTTGCTCGAACTCGGAAGTCGGGGGGTAGTGTTTGGGGAATATGGTTTTTTCCCCCAGCAACATAATTACCCCTAAGAAGTCGCACAACCGCCGACCTTGGACAGCCGAAGTCGGCGTCCGACCTTGGAACGCCCGACCTCAGAACCTCCGACCCGGAAAAATTCCCGACACCCAAGATCTATTCTTGTCGACCACCCACTACGGCCGTACCCCTCCGGGGTCTGGCCGAGGGCCATATCCTGCCACTGCCCCAGCATTTATTGCCCATGACCCCAGCAAAACCCTAGTTCACTCAACAATTAATGCGGATCTCCGACTTACTCCACAATTAATGCGGATCTCCGACTTACTCCACAATTAATGCGCGTGGCTCCTGTTATCTACGGACTCGCAGCTCTCCACGGCAAGTCAGCCCAGCAGAGTCCAATCAACTATGATAAGTCTCTGATCTTGGCCTTACCTCCGGCATCAATGCAATGATTCGCCCGATTGCGTGCCAGCTCGGGTCGTACAACGACCCCACCTCCGACATCAATGCAATGATTCACCCGATCGTGAGCCGATCCGAGCAACATGCCGAGCCGTACAACGGCCTCGCCCCATCACATTACAGGTAAACCAACCCCCCTATAAAAGGGAGCTCTTGCTTCTTAGAGGGGGGGGACACACCATACTCTACAGATATTGTTCCTTTTCTTTTCTCAAACACAATCGGCCCCCTCTGACTCAAGCATCGGAGGGCCGGCGCCGGAAGACCCGGCCACCGGCTTTTTCTGCAGGCACCCAGACGGAGGACGCCGCCCGCCGACGGACCGCCTCTCCCCTGTGTCCACCCGCTGCTCCCCCTCCTCGACCGACGATCGCCCCCGGGTCCAATTTCCAGCAACAATGCACACACTAAATCTCTTGTTAGTCTCCATTGAAGCGGGTATCAGCTAATAATGTATATGTTATAACACATTATATTTTGTCTTCAAACTATTCATTCAAACATGGATAGGAAAACACAAAGACAACTATTTTTGTTGTGGTATATTAAATAACGGTTTTGGACAGGGACTTGAAGACATCACCATTATCAGAAGATGCTTGTGCCATCACACACACACACACATTATCGAGGGTGTGGTCCAGAACCCCGTTACGCCAAAAGTTGACTGCCTCTTTGCTAACAACATTGTTGTTGCATTGTGAACCATGAACCACTCCCCCTTGCATGATGTAGAGATTGTGATTCTATGATCCTGATTGTAACAGCATTGCTGTTGACCATAAGCCTCACCTCATTTTTCATGGTCACCTGAGAGAATTGCCAGAAGAACTATCACATTATAGCAGCTTTCTTTTTGGGTCGGATCGTAGGATTAGAAACCTAAAATTGCCTAAATTTCAAATAGATAGGATCGAATCGGGTCAGAATTCAGGAAACCTAGACCTGACCCTAAAAATAGAACCAGTCCAATTTTAGAATCAAATCCAGCCCCACAGGTCCTCTAAAACAGGTCAGATCGGGTCTGAACGGGTCGGGTCACGAGTCAACCCAACCCATTTGCAGCCTACAGTATGATGTCAAGTATTCAAAAGCCACCATTAAGTAATTTAAGGGCTTGTTTAGCTATTCCTCTAAGATTGGGCCGTCCATTTAAGTATAACCCTGTATCAACCAAACTCTACCTAGCTCAAATTCTATGGAAAGAAAAAAAAAAACTTCATAAATTTATCTTTTCTTTGATCTTTTTTTTCTTCTTGCAGCCCAAAAGCTAGGATCCAGGCTAGGTTTGACTGGTTCCTAAAAAATGGAAGCTAGATGGCTGATGGGTCAACAATCTCCAATCCTGTAGGAATATCCAAACAAACCATGAGCGTTATTAAAATCCGATGCTCTGATGTGCTAACTTGCTTAAAATAAGATTTATCTGTGATCCAAGAAACACTAGCCTAGCCCTGTTTATCATTCCTATAACAGTGAGAAATCCCTTTTTTTTTTTGAACTTTTTTTGTAGAGTATAATAGCCAACGAGATATATTCTTTATTCTATAAAGTGGATCTGAAATTACTATCACATTCGTCCAATATATTAACTATGTCATGATAGTTTGATTTCACTGTTCTTCATTCATCAGACATTGTTGTGTCTAATAATGACCCTCAAACTAATATTGGACCTTCTTTTGATTTGGTATCCTCAAGTAACATTGCCAGACTAATTTAGCTAATCCAAATCCAGATGATTAGTGAATTCTTTAACTAACTTTTCTGGAGATCTCAATCTTTAACTAGTTATGTGTAACAAATGGTAAATAAGATTAACTATTTAAAGACTGGTTAAAATTGAAACTGCATACATCATAGGACAGCATAGGGAACTTTGACTATATTAAATGAATTGTATGATGATATATCTTATTCAAAGTTGTCGATCTATTAATACTTAACCTTATGCGAGTCGATTATAATTAGCATTTAGACCACCCTCCCCTGCCCACTTTTTTTATTTTTTTATTTTTTTTTTTTTTTGATGTCGCAGTCGTTTCTGGATGGTGCCTCCGGAGGAATGCCAACATCTTTCTATACTTCTAAAGCTCATGAATGCAAAGAAGACACTTGAGCTTGGTGTGTTCACAGGTTATTCACTCCTTGCGACAGCACTAGCATTACCGGCGGAGGGCAAGGTTTTTCAACTCCTTAGCAACATTAAAATAATGCGGTGTTCACTTGTTTCTGTTTACTAGTAATTTCATTACCTATTTTATGCATAGGTATGTGGCCATGGGAACATATGATATTTGGGTTTTAGGCATTTATTATAATGCCTAGATCATGATCACCCCCAGCAGATTTTTGATTAAAATGATCCATCATTGATTTGGAATCATTAAATATTTACTAAAAATTTAATTTATAGTTATAGTCTAACCAGAACACATTTCAAAAGAGTCAGATGTCATACTACATTAAATTATTGGTAGAAGATATAATTATTACCAAGTCAATGATGGATCATCCAAGATAAATCACACTACTAGTTCTGATCTAAACCCCTGAAAATATCTAGAATAGAAAATATGTATCTTCTATGGACTTTCAGTGCATACAGTGACACCTGCTTTAGTCTCTAAAACTTTGACGCCTATACTTCATATCTGTAATAGGTGCATAAGTACAAGTAGCTTATTGTTCCAGAATTAGAGCAGGTCTAAAAATAGCTTACTACTCATTCATCTTGTGTTTTAGATCTTAAATATTATTAAAAGATGGAGACAGGGTTGCTATTGAGATACTTGGTCCTTAGGATATCTCTTACACATTCAACAATTGGCCTCAATTTTATGAATATGTCAAAAATAGATGATATGATATTCAAATTAGATAGGAGCAAACATTATATTGAATCATTAATAAGCTGCCTCCTTACACACACAACATCCTAGTCCTTGAACAAGAAACACAAAAAAAAGGGTACCTACGACGTCCAATCCATTCTCTAACCACTAATATATTTCTGAAAACACATGTAAGAAATAGATAAAGAAAAGCTAAATTAAATGTGTAATCTTTTAAATGGATATATCACTGATGTTCAATATGTGCTTAATGGCATTGTTTGCAAAACTAAAGTCCAGAGTAAAGCAAAGTGAAGGATGAAAAGGACATTACCTTCCCATTGTTTTGTATGAGGTTATAGACATCAAAAGATCTATTAGATTTTTAATATATAGTCTAGTCGATATGTATGTTTCTACATGCATACCGACATATATATTATATACATGTATGTGTGTGTGCGCGCAACTTATTTTGCATTTAACTGGTTATATTTTGAGTTTATTCAGAAAAGATACATTTAAACAAATTTGCAAAAACTTATGATTAAACAATATTATTGAAGTTATGAATGCATGTCAGAAAACAATGCTCAATCTTGAATATCTTTGAAAAACTTGAACTATAAAAATTTAGTGTTCATGACCCTTTATCTTTTTTGTTCATACTTTGTTGTAGGTCACAGCAATCGATATTAACAGATCCAACTTTGAGATAGGACTGCCATTTATTCAAAAAGCGGGAGTTGAGGACAAGATTAATTTTATTGAATCAGACGCTCTCTCTGTTCTTGATAAAATGC
Source organism: Phoenix dactylifera (assembly GCF_051530095.1). Lineage (NCBI taxonomy): Eukaryota > Viridiplantae > Streptophyta > Magnoliopsida > Arecales > Arecaceae > Phoenix > Phoenix dactylifera. Next base: position 3,916,497 of record NC_143193.1, read on the forward strand.
TCGAGGAGGTAACTTTCCTCATATATCAGGCATAATATTTTTTGCGGTGTATAGTAATTATCTTTTGCTCTAGCAATAAAAGCAAGAGTTGTGTCTTTGATTAATAAAAAAGAGCTTAACATAGGATAAGCCACATAGATATCCCTTGCAAAGCTTTTCATGTGTTTGGGGAAACAAAAAATTAACAAAAAAATAAAATAAAAGTGTTCTGGATGTAAATCATAAAATATTTGAGTTCGAGCAAATAAAAATTGTATTATATAATAAATAGAGCTAAGCCAAAAAAAAATATAGATTAGCATAATTGCCAAATTTATTAAATCATTTTATGCCCATGTTTAAGGGAGATCTATCAAAATAAAAGAGACCCATGAAATAAATTCTACAACTTCCTTTATTACAAATAAATATGCATGTTCGCATGAGTGAATAGGTATCTTGCTATCTTGCTATTGCTTTTGGATGACTGCCATGAAATGGGATCATTTTTAAGTAGATAGAATTATTATATAAGAGCTAGGACTCTTCTTTACTTTGTTTTTAAAAAATGGTTAGAACTCTTATTTTTGTTGACTTTGAGAAAAGATTATAACTCTTATTGATATCTCACTCTTATTATCTTAAAACAATCCCTTCAGTTGCAGTTAGATAATAGAGAAGACTATGCAGTCCAATCAATTAAAGTTAAAAAATTTAGAAAAAAAAATTGACTTCTAAATTTCTCAGTCTGCAGCTCATTCCAGTGAATCTATACTGTGTAAGTCCTAAAATAGGTTAAATCTGATGCATCCACATTACAAAAGTATCATGGTGTAGCATAATGGTGTAGCATAATGCCCCAAACTGGGAAGGGTCATATCGGGTTGCTCGAGTCCAGCGGCCCGAAGCATACAAGCTGGAGTCTCTCGAAGGGACCCTCATTCCACGAAGCTGGAATTCCGAAAACCTTCGGATGTATTATCAGTAGAGCCCCTAGGGATCCTCGATGATTGGGAACACAACTCTCATTCCCTTCTTATGTTAATTCGCAGCTCTTCCTTAATTATTCCATACTCTCCCTGATATTGGGATGCTTGTGAACTTCAGGATACCCGACCAAGTTCGGATGCCCGACCAAGCTCGGATGATTGACCAAGCTCGGATGACCGACCAAGCTCGAATGACCGACCAAGCTCGAATGCCCCAGTCAAGTTTGGGATACCTCGCTACGGCAATGTTGAGCTCGGTCTCGATCTCCATCAAAGACCCTGACCAAGATCGGGATGCCCCGATGAGTCGACAGCGAGCCCAAGCTCCCTCGACCTCGGAGAGTGTCACCAGGTCAACAGCGAGCCCAAGCTTCCTCGACCTCGTGCACGATCCCTCGACTGAGGTCGAGATGCCCCGATAAGCCGACAGCGTGCCCAAGCTCCCTCGGCCTCGTGCACGATCCCTCGACTAAGGTCGGGATGCCCCGATAAGCCGACAGCAAGCTCAAGCTCTCTCGACCTCGGAAAGCGTCACCAGATCGACAACGAGCCCATGCTCCCTCGGCCTCGTGCACGATTTCTTGACCAAGGTCGGGATGCCCCGATAAGTCGACAGCGAGCCCAAGCTCCCTCGGCCTTGGGAAGCGTTACCTGGTCGATAGCGAGCCCAAGCTCCCTCGGCCTCGTGCACGATCCCTCGACTAAGGTCGGGATGCCCCGATGAGTCGACAGCGAGCCCAAGCTCCCTCGACCTCGGAAAGCGTCGCCAGGTCAACAGCGAGCCCAAGCTCCCTCGGCCTCGCGCACGATCCTCTGACTATGGTTGGGATGCCCTGCTGAGTCGACAGCGAGCCCAAGCTCCCTCGACCTCGGGAAGCATCGTCGAGCAACGCCAAGTCGACAGCGGACCAAGTTCCCCTTGACCTCGCGCATAGTCTCCCGGCCAAGCTCTGGGAGCTCCTTACCACCAATCTCCAGCTCGACCTTCACCTACTCCAAACTCCTCCGGACAAAGGCCCGGCTAAGTCCGAACATCGACTTAAGCCGAGACGGCCTGCAACGACGACCTCGAGCTCTACCCAACGATGCCCTGGCCGAGCTCGAAAATGCCAAGTCACTGGCCTTGAACTCAAGTGCTGCCCGATGACACTTCGACCAAGTTCGAGATCAAAGAGCATGAAAGCTCCAACAATAGCCTAGCCTCGGCCTATGTTGTCATTGAGCCCGAGCTCGAAGCTTCAACAAGCTTCCTCTAGAAGCCGAGCCCAAGGCCTTGGCAAAATTTTTCCAGAGGACAGGCCTAAAAGCTTCAACAAGCTTCTTCTGGAAGCCGAGCCCAAGAACTTGGCGAAATTTCTCCAGAAGATAAGCCTAAAGGCTTAGCAGGACTTCTTCGAAGCCCGAGCCTAAGGACTCAGCGAATCTTCCTAAAGTCTAGGCCTAGAGCCTTAGCGTAATTCCTCCAGAAGCGAAGTTTGAAGACTTGGCGAGTTCTACCGAATTCTACAGGAGCCTAGGTCTAAAGACTCAGTGGAGCTCAAAGACTTGGTGAAATGCGCCGGACAGGAATCCAACTCAAGCGGCCAAAATGAAAATTTATCGACTATGCAAAAGTAGGCACAAACATTCGCAGAGTCTGAAAAGAAGATATTTCATTAATAAAAGTCCGAGGGCTGAGTACAAAATCTGACCTTGAGGTCGACTCATTTGGCCGGACAGTGGCCACAGAGGTCGACCTCGTTTACAAAAGAACAAAGAAAAAGCAAGGAAAAATGAGGCTAAGTCCTAAGGGGCAGCGGCTGCTTCGGCATCGACCTCCAGGTCGTCCACAACAATTACCCCGAAATCTTCAGTCGGAGCCTCCTCGGGTTCCTCCACCGATCCGGGCACATTTACAGTAGCCTCGGTCGGAACGCCGCCAGCGGCCTCAGAAGCAACTTCGGACGCTCCTTCAGAAGCACCTCCGGCAACTTCTCCGGGGGAAGCTTCCTGAGCAGTCTCCTCAACCGCTTCAACCCCAGCCTCGACAGCTTCCTGCTCGGCCTCAGGGCCCGCAAGCGTCCGGTTGGCTGCGCCGCCGTCCGCCGGACCTTCGGGCTCGTCCTCGCATTCAACGATCCTCCCGCCGGGCTGGAGACTATCGAGATCATACTGAGGGCAGATCCGCCGCTTTTGCCTCCGGAAGTCCTCGAAGCCGCGGATAAGTCTATCCATGGCCTCTTCCTCCATCAAGTCGCGGAACTTTTTCGACTCCCGGAAGAGTTACACCGCATTTTGGGCTTGCTCCAAAGCCCTCTTTTCTCGAGCCTCGAGCTGCTCGATCTTCAGCCGGGCGACCCCCGCCTCATGTTGATAGCCGACGATCGCATAACGAGCCTCGGCTAGACGTGCCTCGGAGGCGCGCACCTCTGACCTGGCCAAAGAATGCACGGCTTTCTCCTCCTCGAGCTCCGCAATTGCCGATCGTAGCTCGACCTCGGCGGCCTCCGTCCTCGTAAGGGCCTCCCTCCGCAAGGCCTCGGCTTCGCCAAGCCTCTTCTCGGCCTCCTCTTGCGCCCTCTGGCTCCTCCGAGCCTTATCTCGATAGTCGGCCACCAAAGAGATCAACATATCGATCTCGTGAAGATGCTATAAATGAAAAAATAAAGGAGTGAGTCGAGACCGAGAGTCGAGTATGGGGGTTAAGGCAAAAAACCAACTTATCCGAATGGCGGAGCAGTAGGTCCCATCAATAAGGCTGTTTATGTCTGCAGCCTGGAACTCGGCCCGATCGGCTGGAAGCAGTGCGACGCGGAACACCTGACGCGCTATCTGGCCGTCGTGAAAAGCCGAGTCACCCTCGAAGATGACCCACTCCGGGCAGTGGGGCCTCCTCTCCGGACGGGCCTCATCCCTTGAAGGACCCGGAAGATTGGGTCTCGCCGAGCTCGGCGGAGATGAGCTCGGGACCCCCAGGCCTCTCCCTGGCTTGGGGACTGAGCACCGCAATCGGACGACCTGACGATCGGAATGCTGAGAGATAGGGGCTGGACAAGCAAGGGCCGCAGAAGTCCTTGCAGAGCTCGAACCTGCACGCTCGGTGCCAGGAACCTCCTTCCGACAGGGTTGGAAGTCTCGGTCTCGGGGGCACTCGTTTCGGTGGCCACGCCCGTCGAGGATTTAGCTTTCTTCGTAGGCTCGAGTGGAACCCCGCCGGCCTCGGCCGCCCTTTTCTTGTACCGAGCGTACAGAACTGCGTTACTGGTCACCATCCTCGGAATATCTAAAAAGACAAAAAAGAAGCCCGGATGTCAAGTTGTCACCAGAGAAGAAAGAGAAGAGAGAAAAAGAGAAAAAGTAAAACAAATAAGACAAAAGACGATGGAACAGAGCCACACAACCACTCTTACCCTGCGGGTGCGCCGAGCTCAAGCCAACATTCACCAAAGCCACCTCGCTCATGAGATCGTTCAGAAGAATGTCCTTCTCGAGGCTGTAAAGAGCGTCGAGGGTCTTCTGCTCGCTCTCTGAAAGTCTGAGGAGCTTGTTGGCGGTCTTGAGCCGGGCCTGCCCCCACCTGGGGTCGAATCCCCACTTGCGCTCGGAGGAAAGAAAGAAAAATCTCTCCTTCCACCCATGAATGGAGGAAGGAGCACCCCGGAAGAGCGACCTACCACCCCGAAGGGCGAGGTAAAGCCACTCCCCATCCTTCGGATTGGACTTCAACGTGAAGCACCGACGGAAGACGTTTATCGAGGTCGGTATCCCGTGCGCAAGGCAAAGGGAGAGAAAACCGATGATGGTCCTGCATGCGTTCGGAGCGAGCTGCGCTGGGATAAGCTGGTATATCGCCAGGAGCTCGTTCACGAACCCATGCAAGGGAAATCGCAGGTTGGCCCAGAGTATCTCTACGTACATCCCGATCCGACTTAGGGGAGGCCTCATCATCCGATCCTCCGACCCCGCGGGTTCAAGACGAAACCCGTGCTAAGGAAAAAACCGCTCGTCGATCATTCCCAACTCCTCCTCGCTCAAAGTGGACCCGACTTCGTCTGGACCACGACCCATCTCAAAAAAGAAGAAAAAAGAAGAAGAAAGAAGAAGAAAAGAGGACAAAAACCCTCCGAGCAAACGAGGGGGAAGCACCTACTAAGATTTCCACCGAAAGTGCCAACGATACAAAGGTGGAAAGTCAAGATGATCGCCGAAAAATGCCTCGGAGCACCACCGAAAGAAACTAAACGAAGATCGAAGAACAAGAGAGAAGAAAGCAGAAGAAGAAACAACAACAGCGGCGGCCAAACAAGAGCCCTTAGGGCCAGAATAAGGGTTTATATAGACCTACCCAACGGCCCAGATCGGCAAGACCGGATTCCGCCTTCTGTCCAGATCGTGACACGTGTCAGCTCTGAAAATCGAAGCGACATACCAACCTGGATCGACACCTCAGAAGCGGAATGGAGTCGGCGTCCCGTCGGATCCCGCAACCTCATCATGAGCCCACGATGTGAAGCAACCTTGAAAAACGAAAGGGCGTCGCCCTGTCTCATCTCATTAAAGATGCCCCAAAGCACGCGAAGCGCCGGAATAATTTAAAGCTTCCTAGCCCCCACTAGTACAATAAAGGTAACTACTTCCCTCGCCCGAGCTCGTAAGCGGTTCGAACTCGAAAGTCGGGGGGTAGTGTTGGGGGAAAAATGGATTACCTCAAAACATGTGAGCGCACCGCCAGCATGTGACTGGAGGCGCCCGACCTGGAGGCACCCGACGTCAAGGCGCCCGATCTCCAGGCTCCCGACCTGGCGCCCGACCAGGCGCTCGACCTCGAGGTATCCGACCCCGAGTCGCCCGACCTCGACATCCCCGACTTCAAAATGCCGAGCGACCTCAAAAGACCGACTTTGCCGATTCACACGTTGCAGCCACGCCCTACGACATATTAACTAGGGACCATGCCCTGAGCGACTGTCAGCAATTAATGCGCATGGCTTCCGCAGATCTTCGGCTTACTCAACAATTAATGCGCATGATCTCCGCAGATCTCCGGCTCACTCAACAATTAATGCGCATGCTATCCACGGATCTCAGGCTCTCCACGACAACCAGTTGACTCACTCAACCACGTCCGATCACTCACAACGACTCATTGGTTCCAGCCTGATCTCCCATGGCAATGCATTAACTCACACGATCGTGCTCAATCATGACGGTAACTCACTTGCTCCATCACATCATAGGTAACCCTGTACCCCCTATAAAAGGAAAACCTCCTCCTCTTAGAGGGGGCCGGACTTTGAAAACTTTAGGAGATAATCTCTCTCCCTCTTTACAATAGCCCCCTCTGACTTAAGCATCGGAGGGCCAGCGCCGGAAACCCCGGCCACGGGCTTCTTGCAGGTCCCTTGGAGGACGCAGCCCTCCGACGTACCGCCATCCACCACTCTTACCGGAGCTCCTCCTTCCCAGCCAATGGTCGCCCCCGGGTTCAATTTCCAGCAACAATAATAAATAGAGCTAAGCCAAAAAAAATATAGATTAGCATAATTGCCAATTTATTAAATCATTGTATGCCCATGTTTAAGGAGAGATCTATCAAAATAAAAGAAACCCATGAAATAAATTCTACAACTTCCTTTGTTACAAATAGATATGCATGTTCGCATGAGTGAATAGGTATCTTGCTATCTTGCTATTGCTTTTGGATGATTGCCATGAAATGGGATTATTTTTAGGTAGATAGAATTATTATATAAGAGCTAGGACTCTTCTTTACTTTGTTTTAAAAAAATGGTTAGAACTCTTATTTTTGTTGACTTTGAGAAAAGATTATGACTCTTATTGATATCTCACTCTTATTATCTTAAACCAGTCCCTTCAGTTGCAGTTAGATAATAGAGAAGACTATGCAATCCAATCAATTAAAGTAAAAAAATTTAGAAATGACTTCTAAATTTCTCAGTCTGTAGCTCATTCCAGTGAATCTATACTATGTAAGTCCTAAAATAGGTTAAATCTGATGCATCCATGTTACAAAAGTATCATGGTGTAGCATAATGGTCTTCATAATATAATCTTAAAGGGGTGCTTGAAGTTACAAATACCATAATTTTTTCTATTTTATATATTAATAACGAACCATTTAAATAAAGGCAATTATTTGGATGTTATTTTATTATCATAGCTATTATAAAACAAGGATAATGACTTTTTAGACCATTTTCCATAGTGACTAAACAAAATAACCTGTTATGCATTTGATATTTTTTATTTTGCTAGTTAACCGAAAATAGGTTAACATTTTATATTAGGTTAACATATCTCACATGCAGCTTGAATCATCCATTTGGAGACTATAACAGGTATAAGATGACATCGGAGTTGGGTAATTAATTAATAATTGGCTTGGAGGGATTTGAATTGATGACCTTCAGTAAACTTGGTTTTGGTATCTTATTATATTAATCAATCTTCGATGATATGTAGAAGTTGTTACGCTTCTTGTTCCAAAGCCAATTGCATAAGAACAAAAACAGAGCTTGATTTTCCAATAATAATTCTATCATTTCATTCTTTCCATAGGGCCCCCAATAGCAATTATCAACTGGTCCCAAACTGTGTTAATCATTTAGAAACTTGAGTTTGTAATCTTTTGCATGATATAATATGTTGTGAATTAGAGTGTTGCAACTCCAAAATTATATATGTTTATGTGGATGCTTGTTTTTCTAACTATATGTATTTACTCAAATTTAAATGTTGTTTTCTTCATAGAATGCTGGCACTTATCAATATCCTTTGCCAATAATTAAATATATTTTAATTGATTGAAATTTTAAGTCAATAAAGCATACATATGCCGTACATCAATATGCGGACTAGCCTACATACTTGCAAAGTTATGATCAAATTGATAATCTAATATCCTTTTTTGACTTCTGCATGTGTAGTTCTTGTGTCAAATGACTAGTAACATAAAAATCATGGAGTAAGCATAGAGCCTCATTGCTGAAATATAGACCAGTAGCACCACACAAAACAATATATTATTTTACTACTAAATACTCTATAAATCTATACTGCTGAACTCACTTTTTATATAGACTCTGACAGGGCCATTCCCTTTCCACTTAAACACTGCCAAGCCAAGTACCATTCTATTCATATGGTAAGCTCTTCACCAATTGTATCTCATTTCGTATTTACTTATCCAAGATTAAGTTCTGATCTTTATCTAACAAAGAGCTCAAAACAGAGGTTCATATTGAGAACAGCCTTTCAACCGCTGCACAATCCAAACTAGATGACCTAGGCCCCGTTTGGCAGACCTGATGGTAGTAGAGCTTTTGGAAGTAGAGCCTTTTGAATTAGATTTTTTATAAAAAGCTATTTGTTGTTTGGTAACTATATTTCTAAAGTGTTGTGTAACTTTAATATGTGTTTGATAAATAAACTGAAAAAGTATTTTTGGTATAACAAAATAACTTTGATGACCCAAAGATTGATTCATAGATTGATTTTGATGATCACAAAACCTTGAAGTATAGATACTAATGTTTATGTTGCAAGGAGAAAGATATTTATTTTGCAAGGAACATAGCAAGTTGGAAGAACACAAGAAGGCCTCCAAAAGCTCTCAAGAAAAGTTAGAAGAAAGCTACAATTCATTGGCCCAAGTTTAAAGTTCAAAAGGTTCAAATTGGAGGAGTAAAATCAAAGGAAAAATTCGAAAGAATAGTCTTCGAGTCGACTCCTGAGGAATTCGAGTCGACTCCAATGTTTACCGAGTCGACTCCGGGGAAGTATGAGTCGACTCCTAGGAGTCACAGGCAGAAAAGTCAGAGAGCAGTTTTCGGGTCTGAGATTCGAGTCGACTCCAGTGGAACGCGAGTCGACTCCGATGGTTGGTAGGTCGACTCCAAAGAAAGCGAGAGTCGACTCTCAGTGGTACACAAGGGAAAACTCAGAGAAGCAGTTTTTGGACACTGAGATTCGAGTCGACTCCCACAAAGTCCGAGTCGACTCCAAAGACAGCGCAACCCCAAGACAGAAGACGGTATTTTCGTCTCTGAGAGGCGAGTCGACTCCAAGACAAGTCGAGTCGACTCCAAGGCAGCGCGGCTCCAAAATACAGAGGATCAGTTTTCCGACTCTGAGATTCGAGTCGACTCCCAGACAGCTCGAGTCGACTCCAAGGCAGCGCTACACTAAGATGGCAGAAGACCAACTTTCGGGAACTGAGAGCCGAGTCGACTCCAAGGAAGTTCGAGTCGACTCCAAGACTGGATGAGCCAAAAGACAGAGAATCGGGAGTTCGGGGTCTGAGATTCGAGTCGACTCCCAGGACAGTCGAGTCGACTCGAGTGGACAAAATTCAAATTTGGATCCACGGACTACAGAGGATGAGCCGACTCCAAAATTGCCAGGTCAGCGCCAGAAGTTGGCGAGTCGACTCCGGGTTAAGTCGAGTCGACTCCCAGTCAAGACGGCAACTTTAATTCAAACTTGGAACAGTTGCCGAGTCGACTCCGGAAAAGCTCGAGTCGACTCCTGCTACAGCCGAGCCGACTCCTGATCGCGCGAGTCGACTCCAAACCCAACGGTCATATTGTCAGGAGCTGCAGACTGGTTCCAACGGCTCTTCTTTTGTCTCTAACGGCTATATTCTTGTTTCCACGTTATCAAAAGCTATAAAAACAAGAAGAGAGCTAGGAGAGAAAAGAGAAAAGTGGGAGAAAACATTTAGGAAAGAGATTCCAAGGGAAATCTCCCATAAGCACAATAAGGGCCATTCAAAGTGAAATAGAGAGAAGAAGAGCTTCCAAGTGTATTCCAAAGCTTTCTCTCCATCCGTGTGCTGCCGCGGTGATCCTCTACTTCGTGCCAAATCAGAAGAGGGTCAAGTAAAGAAGAAGTCGAGCTCCTCCATCTTCAAAACTCGTTTGAGGGCTTCTCTTTACTTTATTTGTTTATATTGTTATATTTGCTTGTTTAAGAAGCTTTGATTTGTTTTTATTCTTTGTTTTAATATCTTGTAACTTGATTCAATCAAGGGATTGAATCAAGGGGTTAAAGGTTTGTTGGTAAGCCAAAGGAAAAACCAACGGGGTTTAAGGTTTGTTGGTGAGCCAAGGGGAAAACCAACGGGGTTTAGGTTTGTTGGTGAGCCGAGGGTAAAACCAACGTGTAAGGGTTTGATTGTGAGCCCGGGAAAACAATCGGAGTGGTTCTAGTCGGTGAGCCTGGGAAAACCGACCGAGTTCGTTGTGCGCTCGTAAAACAACAAGTTGGGTTGTGAGCTTGTAAAACAACCGGCTGTAATCTGTAGGATTATAGTGGAATTCCCAAGAGGTCTTGGGGAGTGGATGTAGGTGCTGGGATGCACCGAACCACTATATTTTTGTTGTGTTTGAGATGCTCTTTGTTGACTGACCTCCTCACTCACTTACTTAGATATTAAGCTTGCTTAACTCTTCTTCGTGCATCCTTTAGTTGCAAGCATAATCAATTTACTCAATCATTAAATTGAATAGCATACTAGGGCAAAATTAGGCTAATCTTTTATTGAACCCACTGCTTAATAGTTGATTAGATTAGAATCATACTCTTGCTAAGGTTAAGCTTCACTAAGCATCCATACAACTTAGCATAATTAATCTAAAAGATTAGAAGTAGTTTAAAAGTTTTAAAAGACCCAATTCACCCCCCCCTCTTGGGTTGTCACCTTGGGCAACAAACTTTAAAGGACATCGCATAGTATCATACAACAGAGCATAATAAAATATAATATATATTAATACATAAATATATAATATAGTATAATATTACTGTAATGTAATATAATATTATTGTAATATAGTAATATAATATTGTATGCTATAGTATAATAATATAATATAATTTGATATTATATAACATAATTGTGGAGTGATTGATCATAACCCTATTTGATTTTGATGAGCTCAAAGCATCTGAGTATATCTCTTGTTTACTAATGAATTCAATTGAGTGTTTTAGTGAAAATCTTGTCTAAAGTGTTTCTAGACTTGGTTCATAATATTTTGGATAAGTTAAGAAGTCAGTTTGAACCAAAGTCTGAGACTCGAGTCGACTCCAGAGTATTACGAGTCGACTCCAAGCGTATCAGAATCACTGGCACGGGCTCGAGTCGACTCCGGATCATTACGAGTCGACTCTGACTGAGAACAGACAGACGAGCAGAAAGCATCAACTCAAAACCTGTCAGCGAGTCGACTCCTGAAGTGCGCGAGTCGACTCCGATATTTACCGAGTCGACTCCGGAGTAGTATGAGTCGACTCCAAGGAGTTACAGACAGAAAAGTCAGAGAGCGAATTTCGACCCTGAGATTCGAGTCGACTCCTGTGGAACGCGAGTCGACTCCGATGGTTGGTAGGTCGACTCCAAAGAAAGCGAGAGTCGACTCTCAGTGGTTCACAAGGCAAAAGTCAGAGAGCAGTTTTCGGACTCTGAGATTCGAGTCGACTCCCGCAATGCGCGAGTCGACTCCGAGACAGCGCGACCCCAAAAAGACAGAAGACCGAATTATTGTCTCTGAGAGCCGAGTCGACTCCCAGACAGCTCGAGTCGACCCCAAGGCAGCGCTACACCAAAAAGGCAGAAGGCCATGTTTCGGAAACTGAGAGCCGAGTCGACTCCAGAACAGTCCGAGTCGACTCCAAGACTGGACGAGCCAAAAGACAGAAGATCGGGAGTTCGGGCTTTGAGCGCCGAGCCGACTCCCAGGATTGTCGAGTCGACTCGAGTAGGCCAGGTTGAAAATTGGCTCCGTGGAATTCATGGGATGAGCCGACTCCGAAAATGCCAAGTCAGCTCCAGAAGTTGGCGAGTCGACTCCGGGTCAAGTCGAGTCGACTCCCAGTCGAAGAGGCCACTTTAATTCAAATCCGGAACAGTTGCCGAGTCGACTCCAGAAAAGCATGAGTCGACTCCTGCTACAGCCGAGTCGACTCCTGATCGCACGAGTCGACTCCGACCCCCAACGGACATATTGTCAAGTTGTGCAGAGTGTGCAGAACGGGCAGAAAAAGGTGTCTAACGGCTAGTTTCCGTGGGGGATGGCTTAAATAGCCACAGAGGACTGTAGCAAGGTAGAGAAGCACCATTCCATTCAAAGAAATCAAGCATTCATTCTCTGCATACTTGTCTTCAACGAAAAGAAGGAAGAGCGCCATTAACTCCATCCAACTTCCTCTTCTCAGCATTTAAAGAAGCCTCCTCCTGCATTCAAGTCGACCAGACATTCCAGAGGAGACTCAAAGTTCAAGAAGCCCTACTCTACTCCAACTCAAAAGTGTTTGAGGGCTCTTAACTTCTCTCTAGTTTATATTGTAGCAAATCTGCTTTTTAAGAAGCTCAGTTTTTCTGTTTGTTTCTTATTCTTTCCATATTATCTTTGCTTGGTTCAATCGGAGGATTGAATCAAGGGTGTAGAGGTTGGTTGGTGAGCCGAGTGTAAAACCAACGTGTAAGGGTTCGATTGTGATCCCGGAAAAACAATCGGAGTTGTTCTAGTCGGTGAGCCAGGAAAAACCGACCGAGTTCGTTGTGAGCTCGTAAAACAACAAGTTTGGTTGTGAGCTTGTAAAACAACCGGCTGTAATCCAAGGGATTATAGTGAATTCCCAAGTGAGACTTGGGGAGTGGACGTAGGAGCAAGGGTTAGCTCCGAACCACTATAAAGCCTTGTGTTTGTGATTGTTTGTCTCTTTCTCTTACTCTCATTTCATTCACAGCACATAGCAATTAATTAATCATCTTGGTAACGCATTAATTAGTCATTCACAACGTTTTAATTGCAAAATTATTTTAAAATCCAATTCACCCCCCCTCTTGGGTTGTCTATCTGGGCAACAAGTGGTATCAGAGCCTAAACTCTTCTACCCTAAGAGTAAAAGATCAAAATGACAACCCCATTTGGATCTTCCCACATTGAGGGTCAGTCCACCCAAAGACCCCCATTCTTTAATGGATCCGACTACTCATATTGGAAGGCTAGGATGAGAATATTCATCCAAGCCCAAGACTATGAGATGTGGACTATTGTAGTAAATGGACCATACATCCCATCCATCTATGTAGAGGGTGTCACTGTACCTAAACTAGAAAAGGATTGGGATGAACATGACATGAGAAAGGCACAACTCAATTCTAAAGCAATGAATGTGCTTTACTGTGCATTAGATAGGAATGAATTCAATAGAGTCTCTACTTGCAATTCTGCAAAAGAGATTTGGGACAGACTTGAAGTGACCCATGAGGGCACGAATCAAGTCAAAGAATCCAAAATAAATATATTAGTTCATAAGTATGAACTATTTAAGATGGATTCTAATGAGACAATTACTAGCATATTCACTATGTTTACTGACATTGTCAATGGCCTAAAAAGCCTTGGCAAAAACTACACTAACAGTGATCTTGTCAGGAAAATTCTTCGCTGTCTACCAAGGTCATGGGAAGCCAAGGTGACGGCAATCCAAGAAGCTAAGGACTTGAACAAGCTTCCACTTGAAGAGCTCCTTGGATCCCTAATGACTCACGAGCTAACAATGAAGCAGCACAGCGAAGAAGAGTCCTCCCATAAGAAAAAGGTAATAGCTCTCAAATCTACATCATCTAACAAAGATTTGTCTTGCAGTAGCAGCAGTGAAGAAGAAGATCATGAGGGAGATGATGATGAGGCTCTTCTTGTGCGCAAGTTCAGAAAATTCATCAACCACAAGAAGTCCTATCATCAAAGGAGAGGCCCCTCAAATTCCTATCGCAAGGATAAAGGTAAGGAAAGGGAAAATGAGGGGATTGGGTGTTATGAGTGCAAGAAGCTGGGGCACATCAGAGCTGAGTGTCCCTTACTAAAGAAGGGCAGGAAGTACAAGAAGAAGAAAGCCCTTGTCACCACCTTATCGGACTCCGACGCATCATCTTCATCATCGGATGAGGAACAAGAAGAAAAGGCCAATTTCTGTTTCATGGCCAATGAAAATGTGGTAACATCTAACACGCATCTCGATTTTACCTTTGATGAATTGTATGATGCATTTAATGAATTAATGATTGAATATAAGGCCATAAATCTTAAGAATAAAGAACTAAAAATAGCTAATCAATCTTACCTACATAAATACGATAAGTTAGTTAAGGATAAGGATTGTATCACCAAAGAAAATACAGAACTTAAAACAAGCAACCAAATCTTGATACAAAAGAATAATACCTTAACTAAAGAAAATGAAAGGCTGAACAAAGAAACATTAGAACCCAAAAACAATAAACATATAAATGAGAGTATCACAAAAGAACTGAATGATTTAAAAGCAGAAAAACAAACACTAACTAAAGAACTTGAAAAATACAAATTCTTGGTTGAAAAATTTACATATAGTTCAGAAAAACTGAATATGATACTTAATAGTCAACGAGCAGTATTCAATAGAGCAGGTTTAGGATATAAACCTAAAAATAAGCAAAAACTTCTGAGTAACTTCTTTGTTAAAGCTGGAGAAAGCAAAACTAAGAAAGTAACCTGCTTTTGTTGTGGAACTGTAGGACATAAAGCAACTGTATGTGATTATAGGAAAGGAAAAACTAAAAGAAAAATTAAAAGGGTATGGGTTCCAAAAGGAACTAATATGACTAACCATGAAGGACCCAAGAAAACTTGGGTACCTAAGATTATATGATCTGCTTGTGTAGGAGTGTCTTGCAGCCAAGGTCAACAAAAATTGCTGGTACTTGGATAGTGGCTGCTCAAGACACATGACGGGTGACAAGGATCAATTCTTCACCCTTGAAGCTAAGAAGGGAGATGCTGTGACTTTTGGAGACAATAACCAGGGTCACATCATTGGTATAGGTAAAGTTCAAATTACCTATTCTACTTTTATAGATATTGTTCGATATGTTGATGGTCTTAAGCATAATTTATTAAGCATTAGTCAATTATGTGATAGAGGCTATAATGTTATGTTTAAACCATCACTATGCATCATAACAAACCCAAATGACAATAGTTTAGTTTTTAAAGAAATAAGACGTGGAAATGTGTATGTTATAGACCTTGAGGATCTTGCCAAACACAACCCATGTTTAGTTGTTAATGAAACTAAGAATAATGATGCTAGTTGGTTATGGCACCGTAAGTTAGGTCATGCAAGCATGGACACAATATCTAAACTAGTTAAAAGAGATTCTGTGATAGGTTTGCCAAAATTAAAATTTGAAAAGAATAAAATATGTGAAGCATGTCAATTTGGCAAACAATCAAGGAACTCCTTTAAATCTATAAATTGTGTCTCTACCTCTAGACCTCTAGAACTACTACACATGGACCTCTTCGGACCAACTAGAACCACAAGTCTAGGAGGAAATAAATATGGTCTAGTTATCGTAGATGATTACTCTAGATTCACTTGGGTTATGTTCTTAGCACATAAAGATCAAGCTTTTTCAGTCTTTAAAAAGTTTCATAAGGAAGTAACAAATGCTAGAGATTCTTCAGTCATAGCCATTAGAAGTGACCATGGAACCGAATTTGAAAATCAGTTATTCGATGAGTTTTGTAGTAAAAAGGGGATAACTCATAATTTTTCTGCACCTAGGACACCACAACAAAATGGAGTTGTGGAGAAGAAAAATAGAACTCTAGAGGAAATGGCTAGAACCATGTTATGTGAAAGTAACCTCCCTAAGTACTTTTGGGGAGAAGCCATTAATACTTCTTGTCATATATTAAATAGAGTTTTATTGAGACCTATTATAAAGAAAACACCTTATGAACTTTGGAAAAACAGAAAACCAAAGGTAAACTATTTTCATTTCTTTGGATGTAGGTGTTTTGTTCATAATAATGGAAAAGATAATCTAGGAAAATTTGATTCTAAATCTGATGAGGGCATATTCTTGGAGTACTCTACAACTAGTAAAGTATATAGAGTCTTTAATAAAAGAACCCTAGTTATAGAAGAATCCATACATGTTGTCTTCGATGATTCTAGTGATATCTCTTCTAGTAAGAGAGTTAATTTTGATGATGATACGGAAATTCTTGAAGAAAAGATTGACGAGATGACATTACAAGATAATAATCAAAAATTAATTGGAGATGTATCATCAAGCCAAGAGATTATAGTAGATCATGGGCTAACTAAGGCGTGGAGGTTTGCTCACGGGCATCCTAAGGAATTAATTCTAGATGATCCATCTCAACCCGTTAGGACAAGAGCATCCCTTAGGAACTTAAACACTCATCTAGCTTTCGTTTCACATTTTGAGCCCAAACACATAGAAGAAGCTGAAAAAGATGTAAATTGGATAAATGCAATGCAAGAAGAATTAAACCAATTTACTAGAAACAAGGTATGGAATCTAGTCGAAAGACCTTCAGAATATCCAATTATAGGTACCAAATGGATTTATAAAAATAAACTTGATGAAAATGGAATTGTCATAAGGAATAAGGCTAGACTAGTAGCAAAGGGCTATAATCAAGAAGAAGGTATAGATTTTGATGAAACCTTTGCTCCTGTAGCTAGACTTGAGGCTATTAGATTATTATTAGCATATGCATGCTCTAAGGACTTCAAACTATTTCAAATGAATGTAAAAAGTGCATTTTTAAATGGGTATATTAATAAGGAGGTATATGTAGAACAACCTCCTGGTTTTGAAAATCATCAATACCCTAATCATATATATAAATTGAACAAAGCACTTTATGGTTTGAAACAAGCACCTAGAGCATGGTATGAGAGGCTTAGCAAATTCCTATTAGAACATGAGTTCTCTAGGGGTAATGTAGATACAACACTATTTCTGAAAAAGCAAAACAAAGATATGTTATTAGTGCAGATTTACGTTGATGATATTATTTTCGGTGCTACTAACAATCGCCTCTGCGAAGAATTTACTGATTTGATGCAGAGTGAATGTGAGATGAGCATGATGGGAGAGCTGAACTACTTCCTCGAGCTTCAAATCAAACAGTCTGACGGAGGCATCTTCATCAATCAAGCCAAATATATCAAGGAGATGCTTAAAAAGTTTGATATGGAGGGAAACAAGTCAATCAGCACCCCCATGAGCTCATCATGCAAATTAGACCAAGATGAATCAGGTAAATCTGTAGATCAGAAACTATATAGAGGTATGATAGGATCTTTATTGTATCTTACTGCAAGTAGACCTGATATCATGTTTAGTGTTTGCATGTGTGCTAGATATCAGTCTAATCCTAAGGAATCACATCTAATTGCAGTTAAGAGAATCTTTAAATACCTAATAGGAACTAAGAATATAGGTTTATGGTATTCTAAAGAATCTAGCCTAAAATTAATAGGATACACAGATTCAGACTTTGCTGGATGTAAACTTGATAGAAAAAGTACCAGCGGGTCTTGTCAATTTCTAGGAGAAAACTTAATCTCATGGTTTAGCAAGAAACAAAACTCGGTTGCATTATCTACTGCTGAAGCTGAATATGTTGCAGCCGGGAGTTGTTGTGCTCAAATCTTATGGATCAAACAACAATTAGAAGATTATGGCATTAAACAAGATAAAATACCCATTAATTGTGATAATACAAGTGCCATTAATCTAACTAAGAATCCAATTCAGCATTCAAGAACTAAACATATTGAGATAAGACATCACTTCATAAGAGATCATGTACTGAATGGTGATGTGACACTACATTTTGTTTGTACTGATGATCAATTAGCTGACATTTTTACAAAACCCCTAAGTGAAGAGAGATTTAGTGTTCTTAGGAGGGGATTAGGAGTGATTGATCCATGCTAGTGGTGTTTTCCACTAGTTCATTGATTTTGATGATTAGATCGTGGTTAATTTAGAGTCTCTTTACAATGATCATCAAATCAGATCATAACTTAGTGATTTTTCCTCATTCGGCACGAACACAGCATGATTTTTAGGTGCGTGCCAGAGTTCGAGACGACTCGAGTAAGTTTCAGAGTCGGCTCGTAAGGGGGAGTCGACTCGCACATTTACGCGAGTCGACTTGAAAACAATGGCAGCAGAGGGGGAGTCGACTCGCATACAGTAAGAAGTCGACTCGAGGTCAACAGGCGCCTAAGGAGAGTCGACTCGCGCATATTTTGGAGTCGACTCGAGGTCGAGTCGACTCGCGACTCAGAGGAGTCGACTCGCAGTCGGGATCCGACTTTTTAACCCTAACTCCATCGTTTAGAAAACACTTATTTTCACCGCCGCCACTGTTCAAAATCCTAGAGCCGACTCCTAGAACGTCTCCGGCCGCCCCTAGGTCCTTTTCCCGTTGATCCTTCATCCTCCATTAGGATTTCATACCATTCTAGGTCAACCATGCCTCGCAAAGCCACTGTCCCAAGCCGGAAGAGGCCCCATTCCGCGACCGGTGCCGAGCGGCGTTCCAAGGCTCGGAACGACCCCGTGAGGCCACAACCTCCGGCTCGTTCCCCGCCGAGGGCCGTTCCCTCGAGGCCGTGTGCCGGGAAGGCGGTCTCCACCGGGAGATACGTCGATTTCGACTATCTCTCCCGGGAGGGCTTTACGATAGGAGAGAGACTTAGGGCCCAGGGCTTAGAGTATTTCCTCACCTTAGATCTCCCCACATACCCTGGACTAGTTAGGGAGTTCTACGGTACCGTCCACAGGGGCGATGGGGGTATAGAGGGCACGGTAGCCGGCGTCCCATTATTCATTTCGGAGGATATCATTGCTCAGGTCCTCCATCTTCCCCAAGTTGGGGTGGCACCCGCACACCCTAGGGATAGGACTGAGGCCCTTACGGCCATTCTAGGGCATCCACCCCAGTCCCCCTTGGATGAGGTATCCGCTAGCTCACTTCCAGTTGAGGTGCGGATCCTCCTGAGCAGCTCCGGGAGTTGCGCCAGGAGATAGTTAGAGACCTGCGGGATGATCTACTTCGGGAGCTCCGGGGTTCAGTGCCTGCTCCCTCTCCTGCACCATCTTCAGCGTTGGTCCCTTCCTTGACAGCCGTGACTGACATGACGGCCCATGTACGGAAAGAGATCTACAACGTGAGGAGCTTGATCCAGGCCCAGTTCTCCAGTATGAGTGAGGTCACGAGCACCACTCGGAAGATGCGCGATGACATAGGACATGACATGCGCACCACTACTCAGGGGGCAGAGCGCTTGGCGAATGTACTGATCGCCAAGCTGGACACACTGCAGGAGACCCTGACTGAGCTCTCCACTACACATAGCAGGGCCACCTCATCCATTATCTCTCAGCTCGGGCATGTTACAGATGCGGTCACTCTCCTCATGGAGCAGAACAGATTGAGAGGAGGAGCCACATCCTCGAGAGGAGGAGCCACATCCTCGAGAGGAGGAGCCACATCCTCGAGGAGACCTTAGCTGCTTTTTGCTTTATTTTGACATGTATTCCTTTTTGCTTTACTTATTGTATTCTCAAATGTATTTACATACAAATCAATACAATGAGTAGACGTATTCTCTTCAATTGTGTGCAATTTGATCTCTAATTGATTGTTTGTTCTGCTTACCTCCTTTTTGATACGATGACAAAAAGGGAAAGAAATATTTAGTAGATATGTAAATGGAATCAACATAAAAGAAATCAAAATGAGAATCAAAAATTAAAACATAATTTGTTCTTAGTGGATTTGGTACCTCGAGGCTCATTATCTCTCTGTTGGGGCTCCTAATGGAGTAATCTCCAGAATCTATTCAAGGGATATTCGGAGATTAGTTGAATCCTACTCAAGAACAAATTGACAGATTTTTTCTCTAAAAAAATCAAAAATTTCAGTTCAAAAACTTCAATGCTTTAAAAGAAAATTCAGAGAGTCAAAACAAAGTTGAATGCATATGTTGAGGGGGAGAATCTGAATTTTTAAGAAAGCTAAATCATTAAATATATATAAGCCAAACAATTGATTGCATGATATGAAGGCTTATATAATTCCAAATGAAAGGGGGAGCTTTAATTCCAAAATTTATTGTTTCACACCTTTCAAGCTTGGATAAATTAAATAACCAGACACTTGAATTCATTTATGGATTTTATTTCCTTGTTTATTGAGCAATTCACTTTACATATACTCAATGTTTTGTCATCATCAAAAAGGGGGAGATTGTGGAGTGATTGATCATAACCCTATTTGATTTTGATGAGCTCAAAGCATCTGAGTATATCTCTTGTTTACTAATGAATTCAATTGAGTGTTTCAGTGAAAATCTTGTCTAAAGTGTTTCTAGACTTGGTTCATAATATTTTGGATAAGTTAAGAAGTCAGTTTGAACCAAAGTCTGAGACTCGAGTCGACTCCAGAGTATTACGAGTCGACTCCAAGCGTATCAGAATCACTGGCACGGGCTCGAGTCGACTCCGGATCATTACGAGTCGACTCCGACTGAGAACAGATAGACGAGCAGAAAGCATCAACTCAAAACCTGTCAGCGAGTCGACTCCAGAAGTGCGCGAGTCGGCAGGTACCTATCCTCCTGTAGGTTGATTTGTGCGATGCATGCACCAAGCTGCAGTGGCAAAGAGAAAAGAAAAAGAGGGACTTGGTTGGTCGAGTCGACTCCGAAGTAGTATGAGTCGACTCCAAGGAGTTACAGACAGAAAAGTCAGAGAGCGAATTTCGACCCTGAGATTCGAGTCGACTCCTGTGGAACGCGAGTCGACTCCGATGGTTGGTAGGTCGACTCCAAAGAAAGCGAGAGTCGACTCTTAGTGGTTCACAAGGCAAAAGTCAGAGAGCAGTTTTCGGACTCTGAGATTCGAGTCGACTCCCGCAATGCGCGAGTCGACTCCGAGACAGCGCGACCCCAAAAAGACAGAAGACCGAATTATTGTCTCTGAGAGCCGAGTCGACTCCCAGACAGCTCGAGTCGACCCCAAGGCAGCGCTACACCAAAAAGGCAGAAGGCCATGTTTCGGAAACTGAGAGCCGAGTCAACTCCAGAACAGTCCGAGTCGACTCCAAGACTGGACGAGCCAAAAGACAGAAGATCGGGAGTTCGGGCTCTGAGCGCCGAGTCGACTCCCAGGATTGTCGAGTCGACTCGAGTAGGCCAGGTTGAAAATTGGCTCCGTGGAATTCATGGGATGAGCCGACTCCGAAAATGCCAAGTCAGCTCCAGAAGTTGGCGAGTCGACTCCGGGTCAAGTCGAGTCGACTCCCAGTCGAAGAGGCCACTTTAATTCAAATCCGGAACAGTTGCCGAGTCGACTTCAGAAAAGCATGAGTCGACTCCCGCTACAGCCGAGTCGACTCCTGATCGCGCGAGTCGACTCCGACCCCCAACGGACATATTGTCAGGTTGTGCAGAGTGTGCAGAACGGGCAGAAAAAGGTGTCTAACGGCTAGTTTCCGTGGGGGATGGCTTAAATAGCCACAGAGGACTGTAGCAAGGTAGAGAAGCACCATTCCATTCAAAGAAATCAAGCATTCATTCTCTGCATACTTGTCTTCAACGAAAAGAAGGAAGAGTGCCATTAACTCCATCCAACTTCCTCTTCCCAGCATCTAAAGAAGCCTCCTCCTGCATTCAAGTCGACCAGACATTCCAGAGGAGACTCAAAGTTCAAGAAGCCCTACTCTACTCCAACTCAAAAGTGTTTGAGGGCTCTTAACTTCTCTCTAGTTTATATTGTAGCAAATCTGCTTTTTAAGAAGCTCAGTTTTTCTGTTTGTTTCTTATTCTTTCCATATTATCTTTGCTTGGTTCAATCGGGGGATTGAATCAAGGGTGTAGAGGTTGGTTGGTGAGCCGAGTGTAAAACCAACGTATAAGGGTTCGATTGTGATCCCGGAAAAACAATCGGGGTGGTTCTAGTCGGTGAGCCAGGAAAAACCGACCGAGTTCGTTGTGAGCTCGTAAAACAACAAGTTTGGTTGTGAGCTTGTAAAACAACCGGCTGTAATCCAAGGGGTTATAGTGAATTCCCAAGTGAGACTTGGGGAGTGGACGTAGGAGCAAGGGTTAGCTCCGAACCACTATAAAAGCCTTGTGTTTGTGATTGTTTGTCTCTTTCTCTTACTCTCATTTCATTCACAGCACATAGCAATTAATTAATAATCTTGGTAACGCATTAATTAGTCATCCACAACGTTTTAATTGCAAAATTATTTTAAAACCCAATTCACCCCCCCTCTTGGATTGTCTATCTGGGCAACAATAATACATCAATGTATTATGATATAATGTAATATAATATTATATTTATAGTATAATACAATAATAAAGGTATAAAATATTATAATTACTATTATATATTAATATTTTATTAATATAATATTTTTAGGAACTAAGTTTTGGGTTTTTTGTTTTCTTTGTTGCGACTCTTGCAGATTTCTGTAATATAAAGAAATATTTTCTGTAATTATAATATTTTATCATGGATATTTTAGTCTCAAAAAAAAATATAAATCAAAACAACTTTCCGACGCATGCTAAAATTGTTTTTTCGAAGAAGCTTCATTTTGGAGCTTCTCCCAAGAAACTGTTTTAGCTTTCTGGCAAAGCTAAAATAGTTTTTCGATTTTTTTACCAAATGCCTCTATTTCATCCAAAAGTACTTTTGGAGGATCGGAAAGTACTTTTGGCCCATCAAAAGCTCTGCCAAATGAATCATTAATTCACCAAGCCATTATACCTTACTACTCTTCCTACTCTATGACTCAAGACAAAATCTCAAACTTTTAATCTAAGTTTGAATTAGACTTCCAACATGAAGTATATTAGTTGTCAAAGAGTGCAAAATTAATTTATTTTTCTAATCATTTTGTATTTTATTTATTCACTAAGTACCATCTTTACTTAAAGAGTGAATTACAAAACCTCCTAGAGATTTGGAGTAAATTATATTTACACACTTAGTAGTATGAAAAATCTACGCTTACCTTCTTGAGATTTATTTTTATCCAACACTTTAACCTATAACTTAACAGAACATTAGTCAAACTGTTAACTTTAAATGAGATCCAAATATTACGTCAGAAAAAATTTTTAAAATGGCAAAATAACTTTATGTGACATAACAACCACCCAAAGATTTAAGAAAATATATATATTCTCTTCCTCATTCAAGGACAATTTTGACTTTTTATATGAGGTAAATGGATTCACTAATGTCGTTAATTTAACTAGGTGTAAGTGTAAGTTTTACAAACTATTGGGTGTAAGTATAACAAACATAAACCTCAAGAGAATTTATGAGATTTACTCAGTTAAATTATACAAATAATAGCTGCAAATGTAGGGATTTATTTTGTCAAAGCATGGATCAAATTACTTTGAAATCATCATATCTTAATACCACCACTATACAAAGTAAGCATAAAAATTACCAATCCCTTCGACACTCTTCATATATGCTTCGGGCTTTTAAAAAAAATGTTTCTCTCATCTCTTGGCAAGCAAGCATGTTGCTTCTATTCTGATTTTTGAGTGTAAACCTTTGAAGAACCTAACAAAAATGGAATGCTTGAATGGAAAACAATATTTTTGTTCTAAAACTACAATGCTGCCATATGGTTAAACTATCATTGGGTTTTCAAACAAGACAATTTGTAAGTGAAACTCTCTATGTAGGAAGTTACTGCTATATGATCATGATAACGAAATTTCACTGACAACTGCAGGTAAAGGAAGATGAGTTGTTTGATTTTGCATTTGTTGATGCTGACAAGTTAAACTATGGAGAATACCACGAACGCTTGCTTAAACTCGTGAAGATTGGAGGAGTTATTGCCTATGATGATACTCTTTGGTCTGGTCTTGTCGTTGCTCCGGTGGGTACTCCTCTTTCTGAGTATGATGCCAAAGTCATAGACTACTTTCTGAAGTTTAATGATTTTTTGGCTACTGACTCCCGGATTGAGATATCACAAGTTTCTATTGGTGATGGACTCACCATCTGTATGCGTCTTATCTAATTATGTGGTTTGATTATACTAAAAAACTTAAACTATTGGGTGGAGATCGACCCAAGCTTGTGAACCTATGTGGCACCTCTTTATCAGTGATGTGGGGAATCCCATGACATAAATCTTAATTTACATTGCATATTTGAGCATACTTTTTTTTTTCTCTTGTTCCAACTTAGTATCAAAGCTCAGATTATTGGAGAATGTAAGTTCGAATCCACTCGAAATAATTATTTATTTAGTCAAGCAGGTTCTCTTTTTGACCCAACCCATTTATCCCTTCAAGTGTGCATTCTAAGATGCATGCTAGAAGATCGATTTACTAAGCCTCATACGATCATAGCTCAAGTTTTTAGGGTAAACTAAGGTTGTTTACGTTGTTCCATTACTAGGAGCTTATATCCCCTCTTCTTCTTTTCTTAAGCTTAGAGCATACTCTGATGCTAGCTAGGCCAGTATATGTTATTAACTGCCACCGTATTATTAGTTATTGTCTTAGTGATTCTTGCATTTCTTGGAAGCTTAAGAATTAGAAAATAAATCTCTTATTCAGGTGATAAAGTAGAGTATGGTGCCATTGCCATAATAGTTTAAAGGTTGCTTGATTGAAATAATCGCTTGTTGGCATGGGTGATTGTTATTGGCAGACCCACCTCACTATTTTGAGAACTTGAATATTGTTCAAATAGCCAACAGTCGGTTCTATGATAGTGCCAAGTATATAGAAGTACCTTACGTCCATTTTATGATGGACTCTTATACAGAAGTACCTTTTGGCTATTTTATTGCGATTGCATAACTTTTTGGATATTTGTAGACAAAGAAAGATAACCTCTTTGATTTTGCTTTAGTGGATGCCGACAAATTAAATTATGGGAAATACCACGAACGTTTGCTAAAACTTGTCAAAGTTGGAGGAGTTATTGCATATGATAATTAATACACTTTGGTCTGGTAGTGTAGCTGTTCCAGTGAATCTATCCTATCCTGAGGAGTTCATTGAAGTGAGAAACCTTCAAGTGAAGTTTAATGATTTCTTGGCTGCTGATTCTCGCATTGATATATCATAAGTTTGTATTGGTGATGGACTTACCATCTTTTGCCGCATTATCTGATTGCCCACAATTGATCACGTCTCTTTATGCAGGAAATAAGACATGGAGCTACTTAGATATTGTTCCCTTTGAAAATCTTCAGTATCTACTTGGATTTAATAAAATTTCTACCTATTAAAAAGTGCCTCTTTCTTGATATGTTGGGGATGATGCATATCATTTTGTCTGCACTAATCTTTAAGTAGAAAATGCTGCTATTTATATTTCTAAATAAGAATGTACGAATCAAGTATGATGTGCATAATACATATATAAGAACACATGTTGATGCTTTAAACAATAAAAGCCAAAATGATTTATTTTAGAGATATGTAGGAGTTGCACCCTTTGAAAAAAATATTTGTGGAAATTGAATGGGTATTTTCCCCAACTTAATATCCTAAGGAGAGGGTTATTTATTCTAAGCATATATGAATACAAAATGATTGCATACAGGTTTTGTGTGATTACTTGCAGGTTTCTATGAACTGATTCATGCATATAGATAGATATGATTGTAATCACACAACCAATTTATGCATTTTTGGAACTTATAGGCTATCGCCATGGGCTGCAATATTGTGCTTTCCGTGGAAAAGTAGGCCTTGAACTTCTTAGCAAAGTCATGAGTCCAGAATTTACTAGATCTAAAAATTACTTTTTAACTCTGTTCGATAACTATTACATGCTAAATTTGAAAGATTAGATTAAATACTCATAAAACATGCCGCTTATTTGCATTCCAAGTTCATAAAGAGTTAACATTTGAAGCATAAAATAATTCTGCTATTAAGAATAATGTAATTAGACTGCATAGCTAAAGGTTGTATAATTCAAATATCATTTCATAAAAGGTTGCACCTTAAATTACTCAAAGCTCATGTTGACATCAAGCGCTGGGTGTTCTTCAGAAAATACAAAGAGAATTTTTCTCCTTTTGAATCTGAATCTTGTTTCCATGGAGGCAGGGTGCACCATTCGTATGTAGATCTTCATGAAACAAAGAGACAAAACGACTTTATTTTTTTTAGGGTGAGAGACTGAATAATTTGTTAAAGAATGTAACAACTATCTTGCTGCTCCTGAGGATGGTACAAATTTTTCCTCAAAAGACAAATGCCGATAGAGTATATTATATATATAAGTACAATTTCAATGGATATTGAAGTCATAAAGCAAATGTTCCTCATTTTTTAGCTGCTCGAAAAAACCACCCTAACCTCTTATCAGCTCTGCTCTTGGTAGCTTCAACGAGTATGATGACAAATTATGTTTTCCTAATGGTAGCCGCAAGAAAGGCATACTAAAAACTGTGACTAGTTATACCGGTATGGACATATATGGTGATGGCCATCTTCTCATCAGAGACATTCGTAGGCTGGTTCAGGAGATGGGTGGCTTGCAGACAGTACATGTGTTTCGGAAGGCGAATAAAGTAGCAGACTAGGTCGCCTCCTTCGTCGCCCGGCACTTCGGAGATTTTCTATGGACATCTATAGGAGATATTCCTTCTCCTTAGTACGTTTTCATTTCTCATGATTTGGTAGGATGTACTCAAGTTAGAGCTATATAAATTGCCGCATTTATCAAAAAAAAAAAAGAAACTGTGACTAGTGAGGATAGACTACATGAATTTTAGAATCACATCTTCCGAAAGATGTAAAGATATAAAGTCTTAATTACTATTTCATTTTATGTAACTTTTAGTTTAACAAGTGCAGTATCAGTTGCATTTGCATTTGTTATGTCTGGAATGATCGGTTATGGTTATAGTCCAAGTTGAATTTAGCCATAGTCGATGCATCCAAATTGCCAATCCCTAACCTACTCTCCCTCTCTCTATTGCTCTAGGGATGTCATAGGATAGTCCCCAGCTTTTTTTCCAACTAGAAATAATAAAATGTTTGATTCTTCCAATTACACATCAAATGACTACATTCTAGTCTGCTTTTGCAAACTAAACGTCATCATTGCGAGAAGATGATGTCAAGTTTTCCTCTTCATGGTAACTTTAAGATGCATAGAACTGCCGATGAAATCTGTTTGGCATCAACGAGGAAAATATTGATACCTTTTTGGACTAGACCAACTTTTTTTGTGTCGGTGCAGATTGAGGTGGATGGCTTCAGCCCTAATCAGCTCAGAAGCCGATCAAAACGTACTGATAGTAACTCGGACCGCACCGCACGACTCCAGTCCTAGCCAAAGAGCTGACCAATACGTACCAATAAGGACTGATAGTTTGGGCAACTAGTAACTGTAGCAGCACTATAATCGGCACACAAACAGAGCCGTATGCCGCCCCACATGGAATAATTTTCTCGTCGTAATAGTACTACCGACCGTTATCTGACCAGCACTGCATGTCGCACTAATCTAGATAATGGCAAAATGGACTGCTCCATATAAAGAGATAGTTTCGAAGACCTCTAAACGATAAGCCTAAGCCTATATCATGCTATAGTTTTCGTCTAGAAAATGCCATCGGCTCAATGCATTTGGGGGCCTCCATGCATAAATAAGAAAAGAAACAATAATTTTTTTAAAGTAAAAGATACGTCCTAACATAAATGCAGTTGGAAGCTTCAATGCATTTATAGTTATAAAGATATGTAGCATCATTTGAGGCCCCCAAATGCATTGGGAGCCTTAATACATTTTGGATGCTCACTGCAGAATTTATTATAATAAATATATTTGAGAGCCGGGGCTTACGTGTTCGTCTAAGGATTGAGCCGGCTTTCACTACTTTGTTAAAAAATTTTTGTTCTACACTGTTTTTTCGCTTTTCTGACAAAAACACTTCAATAAATGAATTTCTTGCGAGCCATCTTCTATATATCGATTATTTCGATTTTTACCGACCTCAGCAGTCGTATGCGGCAGAAGTTCTGTTGTGCTGTCACTTCCCTACCAAAAGAACAGCTCGAAAGTATAAATCATCCAAGTAGCTACTGCTGCGCGTGAGGCACGCCAACTAATGCTCATCTTCATGGAATCATCGTTGAAGCCAATTAAAAAAATAAATTCTTTTATGTTCCTTAGGAGGAAGAAAAGCAAAAGAAAAAATTTGCAAGGAATCCACTAATAATTGCCACCCTCACCTACCACCGACCACCTACCACCTCTTTATCGAGTAGTCACAACCCATGGGATATATATATATGGAGGAAGGAGAGGGTGCCAACCTAAGAGATCTCCATTAAGGAACTCTGGAAGAACATCAATGGCTATCCCGGCAGGACATGCAATACATCTCTTGCAGAATGATGCCCTTTACAAGGTCGCTTCTCTTTTCTTCTTTTTCTTCTTCATGATTTCTTTTGGGATATGACTATGTAGTAGAGGAGGAGGAGAAGAAAAGAAAAAAGACACATAGAAGGGAGAAGAGATGCAAGAGAGTAGAAAAAGAAAAGAAAAAAAATAAGGAAAAAAATGGAGTTTCTCTTTTCTCCGAATTTTTTCACTTCTGAAAAGATTAGAATAAAGAGAACATTCTTTTTTTTTGGAGGGTTTTTTTGCCCCCTTATTTCTATTTAATCTTTTCTCTTTCTCTTTTTCCAGTATATATTGGAGACAAGTGTTTATCCACGAGAGCACGAACAACTTAAGGCATTGAGAGAGGCGACTAAGAAACAAGAGTGGCAAGTTCCAAACCTTTAGAATGCTGAATCTTAACTATTTAATTTTATGGAAACATTAAATTATAAAGCAGTGAGATGGCTTGATTACATTGTTATGTAGTTATTTTAGATATCTTTGTGGAAAAAATAAAGAATAATTCAAAGCACGAAATCTGAAAATATCTTGTGATTTTATCCATGCTATTGATGGATCTCTTCATGGTTGGGCAAGAGGAATTCCTACTGAATTAACATGAAAGAGGGTAGTCCAAAGGCAAAGAGTGATCAGCACTAACAACTCGAGCATTGTCCTAGCTGCTCAGTTACAAATCTAAGGGCCTCACTTACCTTGTCTCTCTGTACAGCTCTTTTTGACCTTTTTTTTTTGTGGGTACGGTTGGTTCTTTCTCCTTTTGAGGAGTGTTCCGAAGTGGGAACCAGTTCATGTTTATCTTTATTGCAATGTGTTATTGTATCATCATGTAATAGAGTATACAACATGATTAGGGGTACAAATGGGTCAGATTGGTCCGAGTCATGAGTAACTCCGACCTAATTCAGTTTCTTTGCTTAGGTTCTAATATTGAACTCAGATCCAATCCAATAGAAGATCGGATTTGGATTGTGTCAGATCCACAGCTACAATTTTTGATCAACGAATCATTTGGGTCGGATCCATGTATAATCTGCTCCCAACCCAAGAAATTTGGATCCAAGCCAGATTCTGTTCGGATCCGAAGAAATAATTATTATAAATTTGCACATTACCAACATGACCGAAGTTGTACTTTGGTGCAACTGTTGTATGCTGATGGCACAATGTCTTTATCGGAGTACAGTCCTCATGAGATTGCAATAACTGTTTAAAGAAAAATACTTAAGTGTGAGCCAATATATATGTATGTATGTATGTATGTATGTATATATATATATATATATATATATATATATGTATATATGTATATAAAATCTCTTGTTAGTCTCCATTGAAGCGGGTACTAGTTAATAATGTATATGGTATAACACACATTATATTTTGTCTTCAAACTATTCATTCAAATATGGATAGAAAAATACAAAGACAACTATTTTTGTTGTGGTATATTAAATAACGGTTTTGGACATGTACTTGAAGACATCAGCATTATCAGAAGATGCTTGTGCCATCGCGCGCGCACACACGCACATGTACACACGCGCATGCACATACACACCCACGCACACACATACACACAGAGAATGAGAGAGAGAGAGAGAGAGACTTCCACACCATGAGCAACTTGGTTCGAACTCTTGAGTCGAGGGTGCGGTCTAGAGCCTCAATACGCCAAAAGTTGACTCCCTTTTTACTAACACCATTGCCGTTGCATTGTGAACCATGAACCACTCCCCCTTGCATGATGTAGAGATTGTGATTCTGATTGTAACAATATTGCTGTTGACCATAAGCCTCACCTCATTTTTCATGGGCACCGAAGAGAACTGCCGGAAGAACTATCACATTATAGCAGCTTTTTTTTTCGGATCGGATCGTAGAGTTAGAAATCTAAAATTGTTCAAATTTCAAATAGATCGGATCAAGTTGGGTCAGAATTCAGAAAACCTAGATCTGACCCTAAAAATAGAACAAGTCCAATTTTAGAACCTAACCCAGCTCCACAGGTCCTCTAAAACGGGTCGGATCGGGTCTGAACGGGTCGGGTCACCAGTCAACCCGACACATTTGCAGCCTTCAGTATGATGCCAAGTATTCAAAAGCCACCATTAAGTATTTTAAGGGCTTGTTTGGCTATTCCTCTAAGATTGGGCCGTCCATTTAAGTATAATCCTATATCAACCAAACTCTACCTAGCTCAAATTCTATGGAAAGAAAAAAAAAAAAAGACCTTCATAAATTTTTCTTATCTTTTTTTTTTTTTCTTCTTATAGCCCAAAAGCTAGGATCGATGCTAGGTTTGATAGGTTCCTAAAAAATGGAAGCTAGATGGCCGATGGGTCAACAAGCTCCAATCCTGTAGGAATATCCAAACAGACCATAAGCGTTATTAAAATCCGATGCTCTGATGTACTAGCTTGCTTAAAATAAGATTTATCTGTGATCCAAGAAATGCTAGCCTAGCCCTGTTTATCATTCCTGATAACAGTGAGAAATTCCTTTTTTTTTGAACTTTTTTTGTAGAGTGTGATAGCCAACGAGATATATTCTTTATTGTATAAAGTGGATCTGAAATTACTATCACATTCGTCCAATATATTAACTATGTCATGATAGTTTGATTTCACTGTTCTTCATTCATCAGACATTGTTGTGTCTAATAAGGACCCTCAAACTAATATTGGACCTTCTTTTGATTTGGTATCCTTAAGTAACATTGCCAGACTAATTTAGCTAATCCAAATCCAGATGATTAGTGAATTCTTTAACTAACTTTTCTGGAGATCTCAATCTTTAACTAGTTATGTGTAACAAATGGTAAATAAGATTAACTATTTAAAGACTGGTTAAAATTGAAACTGCATACATCATAGGACAGCATAGGGAACTTTGACTATATTAAATGAATTGTATGATGATATATCTTATTCAAAGTTGTCGATCTATTAATACTTAACCTTATGCGAGTCGATTATAATTAGCATTTAGACCACCCTCCCCTACCCACTTTTTTTATCTTTTTATTTTTTGATGTCGCAGGCATTTCTGGATGGTGCCTCCGGAGGAATGCCAACATCTTTCTATACTTCTAAAGCTCATGAATGCAAAGAAGACACTTGAGCTTGGTGTGTTCACAGGTTATTCACTCCTTGCGACAGCACTAGCATTACCGACGGAGGGCAAGGTTTTTCAACTCCTTAGCACATTAAAATAATGCTGTGTTCACTTGTTTATGTTTACTAGTAATTTCATTACCTATTTTATGCCCAGGTATGTGGCCACCGAGCATATGATCTTCGGGTTTTAGGCATTTATAATGCCTAGATCATGATCACCCTGAGCAGATTTTTAATTAAAATGATCCACCATTGATTTGGAATCATTAAATGTTTACTAAAAATTTAATTTTTAGTTATAGTCTAACCAGAACACATTTCGAAAGAGTCAGACGACATACTACATTAAATTATTGGTAAAAGATATAATTAATACAAAGTCAATGATGGCTCATCCAAGATAAATCACACTACTAGTTCTGATCTAAAAGCCTGGAAATATCTAGAATAGAAAATATGTATCTTCCATGGACCTTCAGTGCATACACTGACACCTCCTTTAGTCTCTAAAACATTGACACCTATACTTCATCTCTGTAATAGGTGCATAAGTAGAAGTAGCATATTGTTCCTGAATTAGAGCAGGTCTAAAAATAGCTTACTACTCATTCATCTTGTGTTTTAGATCTTAAATATTATTACAAGATGGAGAAATAGGGTACCTACGACGTCCAATCCATTCTCTAACCACTAATATATTTCTGAAAACACATGTGAGAAATAGATAAAGAAAAACTAAATTAAATGTGTAATCTTTTAAATGGATATATAACTGATGTTCAAAATGTAATTAATGGCATTGTTTGCAAAACTAAAGTCCAGAGTAAAGCAAAGTGAAGGATGAAAAGGAAATTACCTTCCCTTTGTTTTGTATGAGGTTTTGGACATCAAAAGCTCTATTACTAGACATTTTTAATGTATAGTCTAGTCGATATGTATGTTTCTACATGCATACTGACATATATATTATATACATGTATGACTGTGTGTGCGCAACTTATTTTGCATTTAACTGGTTATATTTTGAGTTTATTCAGAAAAGATACATTTAAACAAATTTGCAAAAACTTATGATTAAACAATACTATTGAAGTTATGAATGCATGTCAGAAAACAATGCTCAACCATGAATATCTTTGAAAAACTCGAACTATAAAAATTTGGTGTTCATGACCCTTTATCCTTTTGTTCATACTTTGTTGTAGGTTACAGCAATCGACATTAACCGATCATACTTTGAGATAGGACTACCATTTATTCAAAAAGCGGGAGTTGAGGACAAGATTAATTTTATTGAATCAGAAGCTCTCTCTGCTCTTGATAAAATGCTCCAGGAGGTAACTTTCCACATATATCAAGCATAATATTTTTTGTGGTGTATAGTAATTATCTTTTGCTCTAGCAATAAAAGCAAGAGTTGGGTCTTTAATTAATAAAAAAGAACTTTACATAGGTTAAGCCATGTAGATATCCCTTGCAAAGCTTTGCATGTGTTTGGAGAAACAAAAAATTAACAAAAAAATAAAATAAAAGTGTCCTGGATATAAATCATAAAATATTTGAGTTCGAGCAAATGAAAAATGTTTCATATAATAAATAGAGCTAAGCCAAAAAAATATAGATTAGCATAATTGCCAAATTTATTAAATCATTTTATGCCCACTTTTAAGGAGAGATCTATCAAAACAAAAGAGACCCATGAAATAAATTCTACATCTTCCTTTTGTTACAAATAGATATGCATGTTCGCATGAGTGAATAGGTATCTTGCTATCTTGCTATTGCTTTTGGATGACTGCCATGAAATGGGATGATTTTTAAGTAGATAGAATTATTATATATGAGCTAGGACTCTTCTTTACTTTGTTTTTAAAAAAGGGTTAGTACTCTTATTTATGTTAACTTTGAGAAAAGATTATGACTCTTATTGATATCTCACTCTCATTATCTTAAACCAATCCCTTCAGTTGCAGTTAGATAATAGAGAAGACTATGCAATCCAACCAATTAAAATTAAAAAATTTAGAAAAAACATTTGACTCCTAAATTTCTTAGTCTATAGCTCATTCTAGTGTATCTATACTGTGTAAGTCCTAAAATAGGTTAAATCTGATGCATCCTCATTACAAAAGTATCATGGTGTAGCATAATGGTCTTCATAATATAATCTTAAAGGGGTGCTTGAAGTTACAAATACCATAATTTTTTCTATTTTATATATTAATAATGAACCATTTAAACAAAGGCAATTATTTGGCTGTTATTTTATTATCATAGCTATTATACAACAGGGATAATGACTTTTTAGACCATTTTCCATAGTGACTAAACAAAATAACCTGTTATGCATTTGATATTTTTTATTTTGCTGGTTGACCGAAAATAGGTTAACATTTTATATTAGGTTAATATGTCTCACATGCAGCTTGAATCATCCATTTGGAGACTGTAACAGGTATAAGATGACATCGGAGTTGGGTAATTAATTAATAATTGGCTTGGAAGGATTTGAATTGATGACCTTCAGTAAACTTGGTTTTGATATCTTATCATATTAATCAATCTTCGATGATATGTAGAACTTGTTAGGCTTCTTGTTCCAAAGCCATTTACATAAGAGCAAAACCAGAGCTTGATTTTTCCAATGAAAATTCTATCATTTCATTCTTTCCATAGGGTCCCCAATAGCAATTATCAATTGGTCCCAAACTGTGTTAATCATTTAGAAACTTGAGTTTGTAATCTTTTGCATGATATAATATGTTGTGAATTAGAGTGTTGCAACTCCAAAATTATATATGCTTATGTGGATGCTTGTTTTTCTAACTATATGTATTTACTCAAATTTAAAGGTTGTTTTCTTTGTAGAATGTTGGCACTTGTCAATATCCTTTGCTGATAATTAAATATATTTTAATTGATCGAAATTTTAAGTCAATAAAACATACATATGCCATACATCAAGATGCGGACTAGCCTACATACTTGCGTAATTACGATCAAATTGATAATCTGATATCTTTTTTTGACTTCTGCATGTGTATTTCATGTGTCAAAAGACTAGCAACATAAAAATCATGGAGTAAGCATAGAGCCTCATTGCTGAAATTTAGAATGGTAGCACCACACAAAACAATATATTATTTTACTACTAAATACTCTCTAAATCTATACTGCTGAACTCACTTTTTATATAGACTCTCACACACGGCCATTCCCTTTCCACTTAAACACTACCAAGCCAAGTACCATTCTATTCACATGGTAAGCTCTTCACCACTTGTATCTCATTTGTCATTTACTAATCCAAGATTACATTCCGATCTTTATCCAATAAGGAGCTCAAAACATGGCCATATGACACCTCTAGTCTGCAGAGGTTCATATTGAGAACAACCTTTCAACCACTGCACAGCCCAAACTAGATGACTTAATTCATCAAGCCATTATACCTTACCTACTCTTCCTACTCTATAACTCAAGACAAGATCTCAAACTTTTGATCTAAGTTTGAATTAGACTTCCAACATAAAGTATATTTGTTGTCAAAGAGTGCAAAATTAATTTATTTTCTAATCATTTTGTATTTTATTTATTCACTACGTACCTCCTAGAGATTTGGAGTAAATTATATTTACACACCCAGTAGTATGAAAAATCTACGCTTACCTCCTTGAGATTTATTTTTATCCAACACTTTAACCTTAACCTAACAGAACATTAGTCAAACTGTTAACTTTAAATGAGATCCAAATATTACATCAGAAAAAAATTTTAAAATGGCAAAATAACTTTATGTGACATAACAACCACCCAAAGATTTAAGAAAATGTATGTATTCTCTTCCTCATTCAAGGACAATTTTGACTTTTCATATGAGGTAAATGGATTCACTAATGTCGTTAATTTAACTAGGTGTAAGTGTAAGTTTTACAAACTATTAGGTGTAAGTATAACAAACATAAACCTCAAGAGAATTTATGTGATTTACTCAGTTAAATTATACAAATAATAGCTGCAAATGTAGGGATTTATATTGTCAAAGCATGGATCAAATTACTTTGAAATCATCGTATCTTAATACCGCCACTATACAAAGTAAGCATAAAAATTACCAATCTCTTCGACACTCTTCATATATGCTTCGGGCTTTTAAAAAATATATTGCTCTCATCTCTTGGCAAGCAAGTATGTTGCTTCTATTCTGATTTTTGAGTGTAAACCTTTGAAGAACCTAACAAAAATGGAATGCTTGAATGGAAAACAATATTTTTGTTCTAAAACTACAATGCCGCCATATGGTTAAACTATCATTGGGTTTTCAAACAAGACAATTTGTAAGTGAAACTCTCTATGTAGGAAGTTACTGCTATATGATCATGATAACGAAATTTCACTGACAACTGCAGGTAAAGGAAGATGAGTTGTTTGATTTTGCATTTGTTGATGCTGACAAGTTAAACTATGGAGAATACCATGAACGCTTGCTTAAACTCGTGAAGATTGGAGGAGTTATTGTCTATGATGATACTCTTTGGTCTGGTCGTGTGGTTGCTCCGGTGGGTACTCCTCTTTCTGAGTATGATGCCAAAGTCAGAGACTACTTTCTGAAGTTTAATAAGTTTTTGGCTGCTGACTCCCGGATTGAGATATCACAAGTTTCTATTGGTGATGGACTCACCATCTGTATGCGTCTTATCTAATTATGTGTTTTGATTATACTAAAAAACTTAAACCATTGGGTGGAGATCGACCCAACCTTGTGAACCCATGTGGCACCTCTTTATCAGTGATGTGGGGCATCCCATGACATATATCTTAATTTACATTGCATATTTGAGCATACTTTGGTTTTTTTTTTTCTCTTGTTCCAACTTAGTGTCAAAGCTCAGATTATTGGAGAATGTGAGTTCAATCCCCCCAAAGTAATTATTTATTTAGTCAACCAGGTTCTCATTTTGACCCAACCCATTTATCCCTTCAAGTGTGCATTCTAAGATGCATGCTAGAAGATGGATTTACTAAGCCTAATACGATCATAGCTCAAGTTTTTAGGGTAAGCTTAGATTGTTTACCTTGTTACATTACTAGAAGCTTATATCTCCCCTCTTCTTCTTTTCTTAAGCTTAGAGCATACTCTGATGCTAGCTAGGCCAGTATATGTTATTAACTGCCACCGTATTATTAGTTATTGTCTTAGTGATTCTTGCATTTCTTGGAAGCTTAAGAATTAGAAAATAAATCTCTTATTCAGGTGATAAAGTAGAGTATGGTGCCATTGCCATAATAGTGTAAAGGTTGCTTGATTGAAATAATCGCTTGTTGGCATGGGTGATTGTTATTGGCCGACCCACCTCACTATTTTGAGAACTTGAATATTGTTCAAATAGCCAACAGTCAGTCCTATGACAGTGCCAAGTATGTAGAAGTACCTTACGGCCATTTTATGATGGACTCTTATACAGAAGTACCTTTTGGCTATTTTATTGCGATTGCATAACTTTTTGGATAATTGTAGACAAAGAAAGATAACCTCTTTGATTTTGCTTTAGTGGATGCCGACAAGTTAAATTATGGGAAATACCACGAACGTTTGCTAAAACTTGTCAAAGTTGGAGGAGTTATTGCATATGATAATACGCTTTGGTCTGGTAGTGTAGCTGTTCCAGTGAATCCATCCTATCCCGAGGAGTTCATTGAAGTGAGAAACCTTCAAGTGAAGTTTAATGATTTCTTAGCTGCTGATTCTCGCATTGATATATCATAAGTTTGTATTGGTGATGGACTTACCATCTTTTGCTGCATTATCTGATTGCCCTGACTTGATCACGTCTCTTTATGCATACTTTATATATGGAAATAAGACATGGAGCTACTTAGATATTGTTCCCTTTGAAAATCTTCAGTATCTACTTGGATTTAATAAAATTTCTACCTATTAAAAAGTGCCTCTTTCTTGATATGCTGGGGATGATGCATATCTTTTCTTTCTTTTTTTTCTTTTTTCTTTTTTTTTTTCTTTTTGCTAGACCGAGTGATCTATACAACATGTGTACGGATGCACCAAATAAAATCGGAAACAAAATATCATGGAGCTCCCGAGGCAGCTCCCCGTCCCCTGCCTATAGGGTACTACTGGCATGATTACCCACATATGTGGCCACCCAATCTGCAGCCCCGTTGGCTTCTCTAAACACATGCTTCACCTGGACCACCCCTCCGTCCCTCACCATCATTCAGATATCGCGAATCAAGGGATAGTTGGCAGCACCGACCCTCTGACCCTCCTGGATCTAGCTGATGACCATAGCCGAGTCACCCTCCAAAATGACTGAACTAGCTGAGAGCACACGCTGAGCGTGTCGAAGACCCGCCCAAGCAGCTCTCAGCTCCGCTCCAGGAACCGTGCAGTCAAATAACTGATAGCCTCCTGCCGCTACGACTCTAGAATTCGGGTCCCTAATGACGAAACCCGTTCCACCATTTGTGCTACCATCCAGCACCGACCCATCAAAATTGACCTTGAGGAAGCTTGGGGGTGGGGGCTCTCAGGTGAAAAACACCGTACGAGAAGTTGTCGAGGCAGAATGGGAACCCCAGATATCCCAAGCTATCAAAAGTCCTTCTAAGGAGGAAACACGACTAATCTCTGCCGCCTGTGCCCGGGCGCTCTCCGCCACGAGCCTTGGTGACATGCTCTGCTCGCTGAAGGTTCGAGCATTCCTTGCCAGCCATATCTGGTATGTTATGCAGGTCGCTCTAACTGCCTCTTGGCGTGTCAATGGGTTGCCCGACCACCAATGGATGGTCTATAAGAACTGGTCCCTTTGAGACCAATCCTCCCGTAGCAGCCACGCCGCCTTTGCTCATGTGCACTGAAATAGTGCATGGTTCACCGACTCATTGGCTTTGCATGCCCTGCACTTAGGGGGCATCCTCAATCCCCGTCCGCTAAGTACTGCTCTCGTCGGAAGCCGATCCCATACGACCTTTCATAAGGACAGTGCGACCCTCGGATGGAGGCTTAGGCGCCAGACCTAGGCACACTCCGGACCTGGCTCATGCTCCGACCGGAGCACACGGAGCTCCCCCACCCTCACACCGGTCCTACACGACGTGCTCCACACCTGGGTATCCGGACCCGCATACCCCGAAATCGGAAGGGACCGGACCCTCTTAGCTAGGTGTGTCCCAAACATGTGACCCAACCTAGCCTCATCCCAAGCAGCCCTGCCCAGGACAAAGAGGTCACAGATCCGCAGTCCCTCCACTGCCTCAATGTCAACCATGGTCGGCCAGAGTCTCAAGGGTAGGGCACCCACCCTTGGGTCGCCAACCACATCAATACTCTGTCCATTGCCTATCAACCATCTAGTATTCTCCCCAACTGTGGGTAAGTATCTTGCAATCTCTCGCTACATAAATGAGCAGCGACGCCCACTGCGAATCGCCGCTGCAGTGCCCGTCCGGCCGTATCTAGCAGCCATGGTCTGACTCCAGAAACCCTGCGGCTCCAACGTGAATCGAGCTGCATGTCGGGCAATCAGCGCCTCGCGCCGCTCCACAAGAGACAACACACTGACGCTACTCTCCCTCACTGGTAGACAGATACTTTCCCATGCCACTAAGTACATCCCGTGACCCCCTCCATACGACTAGGGGTGATCCGACCCGATTTGGGTTGGGTTCGAGTCGGATTCGGGTCGGGTCCGAGTTCGAGTCGGATTCGATTCAGATCCGAATCGGGTCCATTTTTTTGTGCTTTTGAGGAAGAATTTGGGCAGATCTAATTTGGTCATATCATAATTATGAGGTACTGGGTGACCCATGACTCGAAAGACTTGCAATTGACCTCCACTCAGAACAAAGGACCCATGACGTACTAACTAAGCCGGTCTGCAAGCCAAATTTCATATCACACTATTTTTTATCTGTATGACTGATTGGACGGAACTTGGTGTCTCCCAGCTCCCCTCTCACGAGGGCAAGAAAAATCCTAGACCTTCCAAAATCCAATTCCATTGCAGAAAACTGGCACATGACCCATATTCAGTTCAGCGTTCCCTCACTTTCTCCCTTCAAAAGTTAAAAGAAACAAAAACCAAAAAACAGAAGGAAAAAAAAAAACAGCTACCGAGACACCAGAGGTATCAACAGTGTAATAGATCGAGAGAGAATCCTGACGGGCCGAAGTTCCTTTGGATTCTGTGAACCTATGCCTGTTGCTATCCTTCCAGGCTTCAACCCAACTCCCCTTAGGCTTTTCCACTTCTCTCTCTCTCTCTCTCTCTCTCTCTTCGAGTCCATTCGGGTCGGGTCGGGTGGGTCCGTTCGGTAAACCCAGACCCAACCCAGAAAATAATTCGGATCCAATTTTCAGACCCGACCCGGACCCGCGGGTCCTAAAATTCGGGGCGGGTCGGGTCGGGTCACGGGTCGACCCGACCCATTTGCAGCCTTACATACAACCCCCACAGGAAGCTCCGATGTAGCCGCTCGATCCTCATCAGTACTATTTTCAGAACCACTGCGTTGGCCATGAGGTGGACCAGCATGGAAGCTAGCACTGATCTAATGAGCGTCAATCTACTCATCAAAGAGAGCGAAGATGCCCTCCTGCCCTCCAGTCTGCTTTGAATCCTCTGCACCAGACCAGAGCACTTGGCCACCCGCATGCCCGTAATGGGTACTCCCAGATAGCTCCAGGTCCCATCCTAAACCGGCATCTCTAGTATCCCCCGAATCTCCTGTCTAACCCTATGCTCAGTGCTAGGGCTAAAAGAGATTGTTGACTTCTGAAGGTTTACCTTTTGCCCCAACATTACGCAATACTCCGCTAATATTCTCCTAAGAACTCGTGCATCCGCTGCCCGCGCCCTGGCCAGGAGTAGACAATCGTCTGCGAATAGTAAATGTGATATAGACCGAGACCCAGGGGCAGAAACAAAAGCCTCCAGCTCCCAGTTAGCACAAGTACTCCGCAGAGCCCGAGATAGAACATCTAAACCAATGATGAACAAATATGGGGATAAAGGGCATCCCTGTCTAAGCCCCATAGTAGACCTAAAGAAGGAAGAAGGCGTATCGTTGATCAAGATGAAAAACCTCGACCCCCGGACGCACCCCAACACCGACACAATTCAGATCTCATGAAAGCCAAAGCACTCCAAAGCGCGTCGCAAGAAGCTCCACCGAATTCTGTCGTAAGCCCGTTCCATGTCTAGCTTGACTGCCATCTTGGTTTGTCGCTTAGAGGCACATCGAAGATCTCACATCATTTCTTGGGCCAGCATAACTTTATCAGAGATATTCCTACCTCCCACAAAAGCACATTGCTCCTGGTAGATGAGGCCTAGCAGCAGATGCTTCATCTTGCCCACCATTATCCTTGCCACAATCTTATAAAGGGTTGTGCACAAGCTGATAGGCCTGAAGTGGCTAGGCTCTCTCGCATCCTGGCGCTTCGGTATCAGCGTGACAAAGGTAGCTCTCCAGTCGTCGGGCATCACTGCATGACTGAAGAAGTACCGCACTGCCTTCACCACCGTAACCTGGATGATGCCCCAATATCTCCTAAAGAAGAAAGGTGGAAAGCTGTCTGGCCCTGAAGCTTTGTCCCCTACCAAGGCCCAGACCGCCTCCTGAACTTCCTCCCCTGTCATAGGCCACACCAGGAGTGCATTCTCCGATACTCCGAGTTGCGTATCTGCCCTTGGGAGCTAGCCGACATCCCCAGAATCCCTATCCTCCATCCATCTGGAACGAAAGAAGTCCAACAATACCTGACTGACCTCCGACTCCCCCTCCACCTGCCGACTAGTCCCATCTCGCAGGGAACGAATTATGCTCCTCTGTCTCCTGATAACCGTCGTTCGGTGGAAGAAACTGGTGTTCCGATCTCCCTCTCTAACCCACTGGATCCTAGACTTCTGTCTCCAGAAGATCTCATGCTGGTGTAGTAACGAGTGATGATCAGCAAGTAGCCCACATAAGCGCATCATGTCCACCTCCAGGAGCTCACCCTCCTGATCTTCTTTGGTTTGAAGATCGCTAATGGCGACCTCCACCACTTCCATCTTCCTAAAAATATCTCCCACCACCTCGCAGTTCCAACGGTGGAGCCACCTCTTAGTTAGTTCCAACTTTCGCGATACCCTCTACATGGCATTGCCGTGCACCGGCAAAGACCACGCCTCCCGAACAATGTCCCAGGATTAAGGGTAAGACAACCACACCTTCTCAAAACGGAAGGGGCTGTGATGGCTGGAGTCTGAGACTGTTGATAACAACAGTGGACATCGGTCAGAAGCAATACGGAATAAGTGTTTGACATGATAGGTAGGAAATCGGATGATCCAATCAAGGGTCACAGTAGCCCTGTCTATCCGCTCCTAAACCTTAGCCTCGCTAGACTCGTTATTACACCAAGTGAATTGCGGTCCAGAGAAACCTAGATCCATTAAGCCGTTCTGCGATAGAAAATCACGGAACTCTCTCTGGTCTACTGTATCGGTAAAGGGTCATCCTCCTCTCTTTTTACTTGCATTCAGAATACAATTGAAGTCACCTATCACCATGGTCGGAAACCCCTGGGCAACTAGATTTGTAATCTCGTCCCAGAGGACTCTCCTATTCCTATGATTGGTGCTCGCATACACCCCACATAATACCCATGGAGTAGCATTAGGTTTTGTAACAATCATGATAACATGTTGGGGGCAGTTGTGGAAGACATCCACTGTCGCCACCCCCCATTTCCACAACACCAA
This sequence comes from Phoenix dactylifera, assembly GCF_051530095.1. NCBI lineage: Eukaryota > Viridiplantae > Streptophyta > Magnoliopsida > Arecales > Arecaceae > Phoenix > Phoenix dactylifera. The sequence continues at coordinate 3,958,663 of NC_143193.1, forward strand.
GATATCCCCTGACAGCCCTTGGGAGTCTATGGCATAGGACTCCCAGTCGGCCTCCAGGCGGCACTACACTCGACGAAGTCCGTTGCCGGACAACCGTGTCTCACAGAGGAAGCAGATCTCTAGGTTGTTGACCTGCACTAATCTCCTAAATAACATCCTAAAAGATGGCTTGCCCGCCCCTCTACAATTTCATGCTAGAATCCTCATGGAGAAAAATCTGAGAGGTTGGCCACAGGCTCATCCACCCCCTGGGCCACCGGGTCCAGCGCTACCTCGGGATACATTCCCCATGCTGACCGTCATCCTCACTCACTCTAGAAACAACCCGCATAACTGCCGCTCGGACCCTCTATACCACCATCGAATGATCCACCGCCGGCCTACTAGTGGTACTTACGACTGCAATCCGGTCATCATTGCTCTCCTATTGTCCCCTCGAGGTACCACCTCCTAGGGGGCTTGAGCCAGCTGCTCTGCCTCGGGGTGGCTAACCATCACCCGGTCCCCCGCCCCATTGGTCCCTCCATCCAGGTCACACTCGCCCAGGCCAGACTCCTGCGGAGGGCCTAATGTGACTCCAGAACCCACCCCCTCCACCAGCATGCCTTTCGACGGCGAGTGGCGGCGGGCGACCTTGGTTGGTTTCTGCCAACCGTTGAGGTACGACAAAGAAGTGACCGGAGGGCTAGCCCGGTCCTCTGGAGAAAGCGGCCGAGGCAAGGGCGACTCGGCCATAGGCTCGACCATCTTCCCCGGTCGCGACGGCGGTGGCCCCCTCGGGAGCCGGGGTCGGTTCGCCACTAACCAAGGGCCATAGATCGGCCCTTGATTAACCTCCTCGGGTTTCGACTTCGGCCCTGCTTGAGAAACCCCCAAATCCACCCCCCCTCTCCTCCGTCTGCTCCGGCGCCGGCTGGTGGCACGCCACTGCCGAGTGGCCTATCTTGCCGCATCTGGTGCAACAGTCGGCGACATTCTTAAAGACGAAGGGCTACCACCACACCCTCGTCTTCCCCCGGATCAGAACCCTCGGAAGAAGGGGCTCGGTGGCATCGATCGCCACCTTCACCCGCGTGAAACCCATGGCTCGCCATTGCTCGGTCACCCCGTCAATGGCGAGCGGCCACCCCGCTTGGGTTGCAATCTCTAGTATGGTCGCGGCCGACCAGTATTCCGACAGTAGCCGGGGTAGCCGGAGCCATACCACGACCGTCTTCATGGTGACCTCCCTCGACGCAAACTCTGGCACCCACAGCTCCATGGCGAGGAGCTACCCCACCACCACCCATGGGCCTCCATTGAGTGCCCGGTCGCGGTCCGCCGTCGACCCAAACCTCAGGGCTAGGTGGTCATCGGCTAGCGGCACCACCTCCACCTTCCCTGCAAGTTTCCCACGGGTGGCCACATCCTTGGCCACCCACTCGACCGGCACCCAGCAGCCGAGGCTGCGGGCCACCACCGAGAGGCCTTCCCACTCCTAGTGGGCGGCTCGATGGGCGCCTTCGACAGCTCCAAGACCGTCGGAAAGCGGCGGCTCAACCGAGCCATGTCCTCGTCCGAGGGCCAGTGAGTCACCCAAGGTCCCAGCCTTGCCGGAGCCCTGGACGTCTCCCCCCGTTCCGCAGGAAGCTTACCTTTGCCTTTGCCCGCCACCGTTGCCGTGTACGTCGAGCTCCCCATCGGCTTTGTCCCCGAAGGGCCCGCCTGCTGATCCATCGGCCCATCGAACGTGCGCACAGATTGGTTAGATGAAAACAAACAAAGCGTACTCGGTCGTAGGAAGCCAGAGCTTCCCGATCTTCCGCCACCACTGCCGGCGAGACCGGCCTCTCAGCCCTCCCCTGCACCCCCGAAGAGTTCGCTGTCTGACGATGGACCCGGCGCCAAACTTCTCCTCCTCGGACCACAGTTGAATCCTGTGCCCCCCCATGGAGCCGTCCGCTGTAGACGGAGAAGAACCTCGCCGAGAGCCACCGACGAGCAGCTAGCCGTTAGGCCTCAAACTCACTTTCTCTCTCCTCAGAGTTTCTCACTCTTGCATATCATTTTGTCTGCACTAATCTTTAAGTAGAAAATACTGCTATTTATATTTCTAAATAAGAATGTACGAATCAAGTATGATGTGCATAAATCATATATAAGAACACATGTTGATGCTTTAAACAATAAAAGCCAAAATGATTTATTTTAGAGATATGTAGGAGTTGCACCCTTTGAAAAAAATATTGGAGTTGCGCCCAACTTAATAGAAAATGATTGCATGCAGGTTTTGTGTGATTACTTGCAGGTTTCTATGAACTGATTCACGCATATAGATAGATATGTTTGTAATCACACTACCAATTCATGCATTTTTGGAACTTATAGCCATCGGCTGCAATATTGTGCTTTTCGTGGAAAAGTAGGCCTTGAACCTCTTAGCAAAGTCATGAGTCCAGAATTTACTAGATCTAAAAATTACTTTTTAACTCTGTTCGATAACTATTACATGCTAAATTTGAATGATGAGATTAATACTCATAAAACATGCCGCTTATTTGCATTCCAAGTTCATAAAGAGTTAACATTTGAAGCATAAAATAATTCTGCTATTAAGAATAATGTAATTAGGCTGCATAGCTAAAGGATGTATAATTCAAATATCATTTCATAAAAAGTTGCACCTTAAATTACTCAAAGCTCATGTTGACATCAAGCGCTGGGTGTTCTTCAGAAAATACAAAGAGAATTTTTCTCTTTTTGAATCTGAATCTTGTTTCCATAGAGGCAGGGTGCACCATTCGTTTGTAGATCTTCATGAAACAAAGAGACAAAACAACTTTATTTTTTTGAGGGTGAGAGACTGAATAATTTGTTAAACAATGTAACAACTATCTTGCTGCTCCTGAGGATGGTACAAATTTTTCCTCAAAAGACAAATGCTAATAGAGTATATTATATATATAAGTACAATTTCAATGGATATTACAGACATAAAGCAAATGTTCCTCATTTTCTAGCTGCTCGAAAAAACCACCCTAACCTCTTATCAGCTCTGCTCTTGGTAGCCTCAACGAGTATGATGACAAATTATGTTTTCCTAATGGTAGCTGCAAGAAAGGCATACTAAAAACTATGACTAGGCATACGAGATGTGGACAAATATAGTGATGGCCATCCTCTCATCAGAGTCATTCGTAGGCTAATTCAGGAGATGGATGGCTTGCAGGCAACACATGTGTTTCGGAAGGTGAACAGAGCAGTAGACTGGATCGCCTCCTTCGTCGTCCGGCACTCCGGAGAGTTTCTATGGACATCTATAGGAGATATTCCTTCTCCTTTGTACGATTTGCTTTCTCGTGATTTGGCAGGATGTACTCAAGTTAGAGCTATATAAATTGCCGTATTTATCAAAAAAAAAAAAAGAAACTGTGACTAGTGAGGATAGACTACATGAATTTTAGAATCACATCTTCCGAAAGATGTAAAGATATAAAGTCTTAATTACTATTTCATTTTATGTAACTTTTAGTTTAACAAGTGAAGTATCAGTTGCATTTGCATTTGTTATGTCTGGAATGATCAGTTATGGTTATGGTCCAAGTTGAATTTAGCCCTAGTCGATCCGTCCAAATTGCCAATCCCTAACCTACTCTCTCTCTCTCTCTCTCTTGCTCTAGGGATGTCATAGGATGGTCCCCTGCTTTTTTTCCAACTAGAAATAATAAAATGTTTGATTCTTCCAATTACACATCAAATGACTACATTCTAGTCTGCTTTTGCAAACTAAACGTCATCATTGCGAGAAGATGATGTCAAGTTTTTCCCTTCATAGTAACTTTAAGATGCATAGAACTGCCGATGAAATCTGTTTGGCATCGACGAGGAAAATATTGACACCTTTTTGGACCAGACCAACTTTTCTTGTGTAGCTCGGACCGCACGACTTCAGTCCTAGTCAAAGAGCTGACCAATACGTACCAACAAGGACCGACAGTTTGGGCAACTAGCAACTGTAGCAGCACTATAATTGGCACATGAACAGAACTACTACCGGCCGTTATCTGACCATCAGTACACGTCACACCAATCTAGATAACAACAAAATAGACCGCCCCATATAAAGAGATAGTTTCGAAGACCTCTAAACGATAAGCCTAAGCCTATATCATGCTACAGTTTTCGTATAGAAAATGCCATCCTTAGAAACGGCTCAATGCATTTGAGGGCCTCCATGCATAAATAAGAAAAGAAACAATAAATTTCTTAAGTAAAAGATATGTCCTAATATAAATGTAGTTGGAGGCCTGAATGTATTTATAGTTATAAGGATACGTAGCATTTGAATGAGGCCTCTAAATATTAATGCGTTTGGATTCTTATCTTAGACTTTATTATAATAAATATATTTGGAAGTCCGAGCTTAGGTATCCATCTCAGTCGCCTGAGGGTAAGCCGGCTTTCACTACTTTGTTGAATTTTTTGTTCTGTACTGTGTTTTCGCTTTTCTGACAAAAACACTTCAATAAATGAATTTCTTGCGAGCCATCTTCTATATATCGACTATTTCGATTTTTACCGACCTCAGCAGTCGTATGCTGCCGAAGTTCTGTTGTGCTGTCACTTTCCCGATCAAAAAAAAATCTGCGGTGTTGTCACTTCCCTACCAAAAAAACAGCTCGAAAGTATAAATTATCTAAGTAGCTACTGCTGCGCGTGAGGCACGCCAACGTTTTAAAAATGCTCATCTTGATGGAATCATCATTGAAGCCAATTACAGAAATGAATTCTTTTATGTTCCCGAGGAGGAAGAAAAGCAAAAAAAACTAAATTTGCAAGGTATCCATTGGTTGCAAAATGGTGTGGATACCCCCTAATCATAGCCACCCTCACCTACCACCTCTCATGGTGATCGAGTAGGCATCAAGATATATATATATTCTTTTATCTTTGTGGATCAAGTCACAACCCATGGGATATATATATATATATATATATATATATATATATATATATATATATATATATATATATATATATATATATATATATATATATATATATATATATATATATATATATATATATATATATATATATATATATATATATATATATATATATATGGAGGAAGGAGAGGGTGCCGAACTAAGAGATCTCCATTACGGAACCCCGGAAGAACATCAATGGCTATCCCAGCAGGATATGTAATACATCTCTTGCAGAATGATGCCCTTTACAAGGTCACTTCTTTTCTTCTTTTTCTTCTTCATGATTTCTTTTGGGATATATAGTAGAGGAGGAGGAGGAGGAGGAGAAAAAAAAAAAAGGACACAAAGAAGGGAGAAGAGATGCAAGAGAATAGAAAAGGAAAAGAAAAAAATAAGAAAAAAAAGGGAGTTTCTCTTTTCTCAGAATTTTTTCACTTCTGAAAAGTTAAAAATAAAGAGAACTTTCTTTCTTTGCGGAGGGTTTTTTTGCCCCATTATTTCTAATTAATCTTTTCTCTTTCTTTTTTCCCAGTATATATTGGAGACAAGTGTTTATCCACGAGAGCACGAACAACTTAAGGCATTGAGAGAGGCGACTAAGAAACAAGAGTGGCAAGTTCCAAACCTTTAGATTGCTGAAACTTAACTATTTAATTTTATGGAAACATTAATTATAAACCAGTGAGATGGCTTGATTACATTGTTATGTAGTTATTTTAGATATCTTTGTGGAAAAAATAAAGAATAATTCAAAGCACGAAATCTGAAAATATCTTGTGATTTTATCCATGCTATTGATGCATCTTTTCATGGTTGGTTCAACATTGTCCCAGCTGCTCAGTTACAAAGCTAAGGGCCTCACTTACCTTGTTTCTCTGTACAGCTCTTTTTGACCTTTTTTTTTAGGTACGGTTGGTTCTTTCTCCTTTTGAGGAGTGTTGCGAAGTGAGAACTAGTTCATGTTTATCTTTATTGCAATGTGTTATTAGAGTATAAAACATGATTAGGGGTGCAAATAGGTCAATTTGGTCCGAGTTATGAGTAACCCCGATCCAATTTAGTTTTTTTGTTCAGGTTCTCATATTGGACTCAGACCCAACCCAATAAAAGATCGGGATCGGATTGTGTCAGGTCTACAGCTACAATTTTTGATCAACGGATCATTCGGGTCAAATCCATGTATAATCTGGTCCCAAACTAAAAAATTTGAATCGGGCCGGATTATGTTCGGATCCGGAGAAATAATTATTACAAATTTGCACATTACCAAGGCATTAATCATGACCGAAGTTGTACTTTGGTGCAACTATTGATGGCATGATGTCTCCATTAGTGTACAGTCCTCATGAAATTGCAATAACTGTTGAAAGAAAAATACTTAAGTGTGATCAAATAATACTTACATATATATATATATATATATATATACATGTTGGGGGAATATGGTTTTCCCCAGCAATATAATTACCCCTAAGAAGCCGCACAACCGCCGACCTTGGACAGCCGAAGTCGGCGTCCGACCTTGGAACGCCCGACCTCAAAACCTCCGACCCGGAAAAATTCTCGACACCCGAGATCTATTCTTGTCGACCACCCACTACGGCCGTACCCCTCCGGGGTCTGGCCGAGGGCCATATCCTGCCACTGCCCCAGCATTTATTGCCCATGACCCCAGCAAAACCCTGGTTCACTCAATAATTAATGCGGATCTCCGACTTACTCCACAATTAATGCGGATCTCCGACTTACTCCACAATTAATGCGCATAGCTCCTGTTATCTACGGACTCGCAGCTCTCCACGGCAAGTCAGCCCAGTAGAGTCCAATCAACTATGATAAGTCTCTGATCTCGGCCTTACCTCCGGCATCAATGCAATGATTCGCCCGATTGCGTGCCAGCTCGGGTCATACAACGACCCCACCTCCGACATCAATGCAATGATTCACCCGATCGTGAGCCGATCCGAGCAACATGCCGAGCAGTACAACGGCCTCGCCCCATCACATCACAGGTAAACCAACCCCCCTATAAAAGGGAGCTCTTGCTTCTTAGAGGGGGGGGACACACCATACTCTACAGATATTGTTCCTTTTCTTTTCTCAAACACAATCGGCCCCCTCTGACTCAAGCATCGGAGGGCCGGCGCCGGAAGATCCGGCCACCGGCTTTTTCTGCAGGCACCCAGACGGAGGACGCCGCCCGCCGACGGACCGCCTTTCCCCTGTGTCCACACGCTGCTCCCCCTCCTCGACCGACGATCGCCCCCGGGTCCAATTTCCAGCAACAGTTGGCGCTAGAGGAAGGGCCCGAGTTGCGATCATGAAGTTGAGAAGCAAGGGGGCCTTCAACATCTCCCGGCGTCCCCCACAGAGTCCTGGACATTCCGTCCAGAATTCGCCGACTCCGGCTGACCCGGTTCCTCAGGTCCAGCCGGAGCAATTCAATGTCCTGGTGCAGCAAGTCCAGGCCTTGGCCGCCGCCGTTCAAGGCCTGCGGCGTGAGGAGGCCTTACCAACGCTCCCCCCGCAGGCCCAGGTCCTGCCGGAGTTTCCCCCTAACGGCCCGGTTCTCCCAGGCCAGAGCTTTCATGGCTCCTCCAGAGCCAACGATGAGGGGCGGACCTCCCTCCAGAGAGAGCTACCGGGGGAAGGTCTCAACAGAAGACCCCAACCCTCTGAAGCTGAATCAGCCCCAGACCACTGTGAGCCGGAGCAAACCACGGTGACGATTCCACGGGTTGGGGAGCTCGACAGGAAAGTTGAGCATTTGGAGTGCCAGATTGAAGCGCTCCACAGCAAGAAGGCAAGACAAGAGGGGGATTTTGAATTCACCACCAAGTCCCCCTTCTCCTGCCAGATCGAGGATGAGCCGGTCCCCGCGAGGTTTAAGATGCCTCAAGTGGAGCCCTACAGTGGGATTACCGACCCCCTCGACCACTTGGAGAGTTACCGAGCTCTCATGGCCCTACAAGGATCCTCGGAGGCTGTACTGTGTAAAGCCTTTCCGGCGACTCTCCGAGGGACGGCTCAGCTTTGGTTCTCTGGGCTAAAGCCGAACACGATATCTTCCTTCGAGCAGCTCGGCAGGCAGTTCGCCACCAACTTTGCTGCCAGCCGACGCCAACGGCGGACGTCGGACTCCCTCCTAGATATCAAGCAGAAGGAGGGAGAATCTCTCAAGGAATATCTTGACCGCTTCACCGCCGCCACATGGGAGGTTCGCGAGCTCGACCAGTTAATAGCCATGTCAGCGCTGAAGACTGGGGCCCGTTCCTACAGATTTCTCTTCTCTATCGAGAAGAGCTTCCCTGCTGACTTCACTGAGATGCTAGCCCGAGCTCGGAAGTATGCTAAGGCCGAGGAGGAGCGCGGCCGTCAAAGAAGCTTCAAAGAAGCAGAAGAAGCTTCAAAGAAGCAGAAGAAACCCCGCGAGGAGCGCGGCCGTCAAAGAAGCCGATTCCCCCACCGAGAGAAGAATATTCCCCGACTGAGAAGCCCACCTCGGCAGCGGGGATAGCTTCGACCGAGGTCCCCACCTCGGCCGGGGCCCCCATTACGACCTCGGATGCACCCGGGGAGGTACGAAAATTACACCCCCGTCAACGCACCCCGGGCCGAGATCCTGATGGAAATTGAAGGCCGGGATTTCTTCCGACCTCCGCCTCCTATGCGGGACACAGGAGTTCTCCGCAATCCCAGGAAGTACTGCCGCTTCCACCGAGACTACGGGCACGACACGGAGGACTGTTTTCAGCTCCGAGATGAGATTGAGGCGCTTATCCGCCGCGGAGTACTCAATCGGTTCGTAGGGAACCGACGCGTGGAAAGAAGGCCAACGGAAAATGCCACCCCGCCTGAAAACTCGAACGGCAACAGGCCTATCACTGGCACCATTAATGTAATTGGAGGAACCCCGGCTGGAGGTTCAGCCCAAGAAGGAATCCCCTCAAAGCGCCCGCGCACCTCTGAAGCCATCTCATTCTCGGATAAGGATTTGGAAGGGGTTGGGACCCCTCACGATGACGCTGTAGTCATCTCCATGATTGTAAATAAGTTTGATGTAAAACGTGTCTTAGTTGACAATGGAAGCTCAGCTAATGTTTTGTACTACCACGCCTACCAAAAGATAGGGTCAACAGAAAATCAGCTTCGGAAAATTAATGTTCCGCTCGTCGGATTCACTGGAGACTCGGTCCCGGTCGAGGGCGAGGTCAGCTTTCTTGTCACGGTCGGCCTCGCCCCCCGAGAAAGCACTATGAGGACGAACTTTCTTGTGGTCCGCCTACCTTCAGCCTATAATGCCATCCTCGGACGACCGGGGCTAAATGCCCTCCGAGCCGTGGTCTCGACTTGCCACCTACTCATGCGATTCCCCACCGACCGAGGGGTAGGCGAAGTCCGCGGGAACCAACTGATGGCCAAACAGTGCTACATGGCAACCCGCATAGCGGAGCAACCAACTGGAACGTCGAGTCGGCAAGGGATATCAGCCGAAGCGCCAACTCAAGCGATGGGCCGCACGTTGCCCATAGAAACCTTGGACGCAAGGGATGACCTCTAGAAGAAACAAGTAGAGCCCGGTGAGCTCCTTAATCAAATCCCTTTACAAGAAAATTGCCCAGAACTAACTGTGCAGATCGGCTCCGGCCTAAGCCCCTGTGAAAGAAGGCGCCTGATCGAATTCCTCCAGGCCAACATTGACATCTTCGCTTGGTCGCCCACCGACATGCCGGGAATCGACCCTGAGGTCATAACCCACCGACTCCAGGTGAAGCCGACCTACAGGCCTGTGAAACAAAAGAAGCGGGGCTCTGCCCCGGAACGGCAGCAAGCGGCAGCCGAAGAAGTGGATAAACTCCTCGAAGCCGGCTTCATCCGGGAGGTCTCCTACCCAGATCGGCCGAAATATGGAAGTCTACGTGGATGACATGCTGGTAAAGAGCCGAGCCGCGGAGCACCATGTAGCCGACCTCAATGAAACATTCTCCAAACTCAGGAGGTACCAAATGAAGCTCAACCCGGCGAAGTGCGCGTTCGGAGTCACCTCGGGAAAATTTCTGGGTTTCATAGTGACCCAGCGCGGAGTTGAAGCCAACCCTGAAAAGATCCGAGCATTGCAAGAGATGATACCTCCAAGGACGGTGAAGGAAGTCCAGCGGCTCACTGGGCGGGTCGCAGCCCTGGGAAGGTTTGTCTCCAGGTCGGCCGAGCGCTGTCTCCCATTCTTCAAGATCCTAAAGCGGCCAAAGAACTTCCTGTGGTCGGAGGAATGCCAACGGGCCTTCGAAGAGCTCAGGTGCCTCCTGGCCTCCCCCCCGCTGCTTACTAAGCCTCGGCGGGGCGAGGTCCTTTATCTATACTTGGCCGTCTCTCCGATCGCAGTGAGCTCAGTCCTGGTCCGGGAAGAGGACAACCTCCAGAAGCCAGTCTATTATGCCAGCCGGGTCCTCAGGGATGCTGAGACCCGATATTCTAAGCTTGAGAAGACAATTTTTGCCCTGATCATTTCAGCTCGGAGACTCCGGCCTTACTTTCAAGCACATACCATAGCCATACTGACCGACCAGCCTATGAAGCAAATACTGCAAAGGTCGGATCGTGTCGGAAGGATCGCCAAATGGGCGGTCGAGCTCGGGAAGTTCGACCTTGAATACCGACCCAGGCCAGCCATTAAAGCTCAGGTACTCACCGATTTCCTCGTGGAGTGCACTCTCCCAGACGACCCCGAGCCGCCACTCGCACCCGCAGAGGAGACTCCGAGGCCACCATGGGTCCTGCATGCGGACGGCTCCTCGACCTCGGGGGGTAGCGGAGCGGGACTCATCCTCACCAGCCCGGACGGGGTAGTGGCTGAACAGGCCCTACGCCTCGAGTTCCCGGCCTCGAACAATGAGGCAGCGTACGAGGCACTCATTGCCAGACTCAAATTGGCAAAGGAACTGAGGGTAGAAGACCTAAAGGCCTTCAGTGACTCCCAACTAATAGTGAGCCAGATCCAGGGGGATTTCAAAGCAAAGGAGCCATCAATGCAGAAATACCTTCAAAAAGTGCGGGAATTTACATCCGCCCTAGGCTTCTTCAGCATCCAACACATTTCCAGAACGGAGAACCTCAGGGCGGACCAATTGTCGAAACTAGCGACCTCCCGCATGAGCGAACTCCCCAAGATAACGGTGCTCGAATATCTTCGAACACCCAGCATGGAGGAACCTGAACCGACCATGTGCATTGACTTCGAGCCAAGCTGGATCGGCGAGTTCATCAACTACCTCCGGGACGGGACTCTCCCACACGACGAGCTGGAGGCTCGCCGGATCAGGCGTCAAGCTCCCCGGTATGTGCTGTATGAAGATAAGCTTTACCGCCGGTCATTTACTTCTCCCCTCCTTAAATGCCTCCGTCCCTCGGAGGCAGACTATGCTCTCCGAGAGGTCCATGAAGGGATTTGTGGAAACTACCTGGGAGGTCGGGCACTAGCCCATAAGATCCTGCGACAAGGATATTTTTGGCCCACGCTTCAGAAAGACGCCACGGACTTCGTCTGGAAGTGTGACCGGTGTCAACGGAACGCCAACGTCCAGCGCCGACCTTCGGCCCCGCTGACCTCAATTGTTGCCCCCTGGCCATTTGTCCAGTGGGGGATTGATATCCTGGGCCCCTTCCCTCTGGCCACCGGACAGAGAAAATTTCTGGTCGTCTCCATCGACTACTTCACCAAGTGGGTCGAAGCTGAACCTGTGGCTCGGATCACCGAGCAAAAGATGAGGAACTTTGTTTGAAAATTCATAATCTGCAGATTTGGACTCCCCCGCATCCTTATATCTGACAACGGCCGGCAGTTCGACAACATCCACTTTAGAGAATTTTGCTCCGAACTCGGCATCGATCACCGCTTCACCTCGGTCGCCCATCCCCAGACAAACGGGAAAACTGAGGTAACTAATCGCACCATTTTGCAGGAACTCAAAGCTAGGCTTGATCGATCCAAAGGACAGTGGGTCGAGGACTTGTACAACGTCCTCTGGGCATACCGGACCACGTTTCGATTACCCACTGGTGAGACCCCCTTCAACCTGGCATATGGCACGGAGGCTGTCATCCCATTGGAGATCGGCCTCCCCTCCTCAAGGGTGGAATACTACGACGCCGACTCCAACTCTTCCCGGCTCAGGAATAATCTGGACCTCGTCGAAGAGACACGGGAGGTCGCCCGGATCCGCATGGCAAGGTACCAGCAGAAGACGGCCCAGTACTACAACGCCAGAGTTAAGCCCAAGCTCTTCAAGACGGGGGACCTCGTCCTCAGGAGAGCCGAGGTTTCTCAGCCAACCGAACGGAAAAAGCTCACCCCAAATTGGGAAGGACCGTACCGAATTGCCCGAGTGCAACGACCCGGAGCGTACAAGTTGAAATCTCTCGAGGGGACTCTTATTCCACGAAGCTGGAATTCTAAAAATCTACGGATGTACTATCAATGAAACCCCAAGGGGTTTCGGGCGACCGGGAATATGAATCCTATCTCCTCTTTACAATGATTTACCTCTTCACAACAATTATAATTATGTCTTTTCTAACATCGGGCCGTTTGTAATTCTCAGATTCCTCGACTAAGGTCGGGATGCCCCGAAGGTCGACCGTAGAGTCTTAAACTCCCTCGACCTCGGGAGGCGTCGCAGGTCGACAGAGCGTTTCCAGACCCCTCGACCTGGCGCACGATTCCTCGACTAAGGTCGGGATGCCCCGAAGGTCGACCGTAGAGTCTCAAACTCCCTCGACCTCGGGAGGCGTCGCAGGTCGACAGAGCGTTCCCAGACTCCTCGACCTGGCGCACGATTCCTCGACTAAGGTCGGGATGCCCTGAAGGTCGACCGTAGAGTCTCAAACTCCCTCGACCTCGGGAGGCGTCGCAGGTCGACAGAGCATTTCCAGACCCCTTGACCTGGCGCACGATTCCTCAACTAAGGTCGGGATGCCCCGAAGGTCGACCATAGAGTCTCAAACTCTCTCGACCTCGGGAGGCGTCGCAGGTCGATAGAGCGTTCCCAGACCCCTCGACCTGGCGCACGATTCCCCGACTAAAGTCGGGATGCCCCGAAGGTCGACCGTAGAGTCTCAAACTCCCTCGACCTCGGGAGGCATCGTAGGTCGACAGAGCGTTCTCGGACCCCTCGACCTGGCGCACGATTCCCCGACTAAGGTCGGGATGCCCCGAAGGTCGACCGTAGAGTCTCAAACTCCCTTGACCTCGGGAGGCGTCGAAGGTCGACAGAGCGTTCTCAGACCCCTCGACCTGGCGCACGATTCCCCGATTAAGGTCGGGATGCCCCGAAGGTCGACCGTAGAGTCTCAAACTTCCTCGACCTCGGGAGGCGTCGCAGGTCGATAGAGCGTTCTCTGACCCCTCGACCTGGCGCACGATTCCTCGACTAAGGTCGGGATGCCCCGAAGGTCGACCGTCGAGTCCCAAACTCTCTCGACCTCGGAAGGCGTCGCAGGTCGACAGAGCATTCCCAGACCCCTCGACCTGGCGCACGATTCCTCGACTAAGGTCGGGATGCCCCGAAGGTCGACCGTAGAGTCCCAAACTCCCTCGACCTCGGGAAGCATCCCGGATCGGGAGTGCGGCCCCGGCCCCCTCAATCTAGTGTGTGATCCCTCAACTATGTTTGAGATGTCCCGAGAATCGACCGTAGAGTCGCAAACTCTCTCGACCTCGGAAGGCGCCATCAGGTTCGTAGGAAGCCCAAGCTCCCACGATCCCAAGCCGAAGAGTAACTCTGAAGGTCGGCGAGGAGGCAAGGCAATCCGCTCCGCTATAAGGCGCGCAACTTCGGAGGTGCAAAAGGTACATCCCGCTCGACGCCCGCCTTGTTATATTCATCTACATATTGCTAGCAAAATCCCGATTGAGGTCGGGAATTTACCCCGGCAAAGGCCGGGTCGCCCCCACGAGTCGGTCTAAGACCAAGGTCCCATCGACCTCATGCACGCTCCCCCTACCGATAACCCCCATGACAACTCATGCAAACCTTTTCGAGCAAGGGTCCGATTCGGCCCCCATACACCGAGGCATCAATCGAAGATGACCTCGACCGCGGGTGTGCTAATCGAGCTCAAGAAGGCCGAAGTACCCTCTACAGTTTCCAACTCTGCTTGCCGGAACCTCGGCAAAGCCCGAGGGCAACGGCCGTGAAAGCCCCGACGGTGGTTTGGCTATTGGCTCATGCCCCCGTCGGGGAACAGCCCTGACATTCTCGTGAACCTACGCCCCAAAAAAGCCAAACTCAAAAGCTTGGCCAAGCACCCCAATAATGACTTATACAAGTCTGATAAGGCCCCTTCTGGGGGTCTGAGGCCCGAACTTGGTGCCTCAAGAATCCGAAAACCGAGCCCAACAACCCCTGTGAGCTCTAAAATCCGAGCTCCAACACTTGGTGAAATTTGCTGGATACTTAAATAAGCTAAGGGAAAGAAGAGCAAAGCACAGCCAAAAAGCATCTCTTTATCGAGCAGCCCAAAGGCCAGGACGCGAAGTCGAGGGTCGGTAAAATAATAAGTTAAAGCACCGGTCTCGCTTACGGCTAAAGGAGAAAAAAGGAAAAGTAAGCACAGAATGGCAAAAGAAGATACTTTCATTAGCAAAATGCCGAAAGGCTAAGTACAAAATTGGAGGTCGGCCGTTTAACAAACTTGAAGGCCGACCTCATTTACAGTAAAGAGAAGATAAAAGCCTAAGTCCTAAGAGGCGGCAGCAGCGTCGGCGTCACCCTCGGGGTCGTCCACGGCGATGACCTGGGGGCCTTCCGCGGGTACGGGCTCGGGGTCTACGGCGGGGGCCTCGGCTGGCGCCGCGGAAACGTCCTCGCTGGTTTCGCGAGGGAGGGCCTCCGCCACCACCGGCTCGGCTGCCTCGGCTTCGGCCTCAGCGAGATCTTCTTCGGACATAAGGGTGGCGGGAACGTCGTCAGAGTCGGAGCTGTACCCCAGCCTCATCCTCGGACGGATCGTCGAAAGGTCGAACTGGGGGCAGATCCGGGCCATCTGCTTTCGGAAGTTATCAAAGCCCCGGAGAAACCCGTCCACAGTCTCCTCCTCTAGCATGTCGCGGAACTCCTCCGACTCCTTGAAGAGCTCCACGGCATTCTCGGCTCGCTCGAGCGCCCTCTTCTCCCGGGCCTCAAGCTGCTCGATCTTGAGGCGGAAGACCCCGCCCTCGTACTTGAGGCCCGTGATCTCGGACTGGGCCTCCCCCAGTCGCGCCTCCGAGGCGCGCAGGGCCGACTTGGCCAGCGAATGGGCGGCCCTTTCCTCCTCGAGCACCTCGACCATAGCCAGGCGCCCGGCCTCAGTGGCCTCCCTCCACGCCTCGGCCTCAGCCAGTGCCGCCTCCAACTCGGCAATTCTTTTCTTAGCCGGCTCTAATTGCCGGCTGAGCCGTCGAGTCTCTTCTTGACACCCTTGGGCAATGAACACTAGGGTGTCGACTTCGTGAATGTGCTGCAAGAGGAAAAGGATGAAGCAATTATAAGTCGAAAAACGTACAGCATGTTCGCCAATAGCCTAAGAAAAATTGGGAAAGTAGCTTACCCGAGCGGTATTGCGGTAGGTACCGTCGACGATCTCTTCCAATGGCAAGTTTCGGAACTCGGCCCGGTCCGCTGGAAGCATCGCACGCCGAAACACGGCTCGTGCGACATCGGCGTCATGTATAGCCGAGCTCCCCTCGAGGAGAGGGGACCCCGGCTCGGCCGATTCCTCCCTTGGCCCCCTTGAAGAGCTCGGCTCTCCCGAACTGGGGACCTCGGGGCCTCTCCTCGGCTCAGGCCCCGATCGTTGCAGGTGGATCATGGTCGGCCCCCGCTGGGCGACGGGGGCAGGACAAGGCGGGGCCGCCGAGCCCGCATCACCGGTGGCCGACGTCCGCCCCTGGTCGGCTGCGGAGGCCCCCGCCTCTGGGCCTCTCGTCCCGGCCGATGAAGAAGCACCGGCCGATCTCGACTTTTTCCGAGGCTGGGGAATAGCCCCCCCGGCCTCGGCCTCTCGCCTCTTTATTCGAGAGAAAAGGGACGTGTTGCTGGTCGGCATGTGGGGGATATCTGAAACCAAAAATTTTCTTAAGTGTCAGACCAATATTTATGAGAAGAGAAAGCAGATAAAAACGAAGCGATGCGACTACCCTTACCCTCGGGGCGCGCTGAACTCAAGCCTACGCTCGCCAAGGCGTCCTCCCGTAAGAGCTCGGTTAGGTTGAACCCCTTTCCGAGGGCCCGTAGGCAGTCCAAGACCCTCAACTCCCTCCCCGAGGGCTCGGAGAGCCTATTGAGAGCCTTCAACCGAGGGTGCCGCCACCTCGGGTTGAACCCCCACGGCACCTCGGATGCAAGAAAGAAAAATTTTCCCTTTCACTCATGAATAGAGGAAGGGGCACCCTAAAAAAGTGACATACCGCCCCAAAAGGCGAAGTATAGCCACCCTGCATCCGCCGGGTTTTTCTTTAATAAAAAACACCGGCGGAAAACACTCACCGAGGTCGGAATCCCGTGCGCAAGACACAAGGACAAGAACCCGATTATGGTCCTCCACGAGTTCGGAGCAAGCTGTGCCGGAACGAGTTGGTACTCTACCAGCAAGTTATTCACGAACTCGTGAACAGGGAACCGCAGGCCGGCCCAGAGCGTCTCGCGGTGGATCGCGATCCGACCTGAAGGCGGCCGCGTCACCCTGTCCTCCGGTCCCGCAATTTCAAGATGAAACCCGCGCTGGAAAAAGAACCGGGAGCGGATTAACTCCAACTCCTCCCCCGATAAACTCGACCCTACTTCCTCTGGACCGGAACCCATTACGCAGAAAAATGAAATAAACTAAAGATGAAGGGGGTAAGTAGGAGGAGGAAGAGGAACCCTAGCTAGCACAAGGCAGAAACCTACGGAAAAGTCGCCGGAAATCGCTCCGGACACCGTCGGCGAGATTTGGTCGAAAAAGGAGTGAAGGAGGAAACGACAAAAATGAAAGGCAACCAAATAAAGCTCTTAGGGCAGATTCGTGGGGTTTATATAGACCCCCCCGACGGCCCAGATCGGCGGGTTCGGTTCCCACCCCCCATCTGAATTGCGCCGCGTGTCGACTTCGGAAGCCGAGGCACCGCATTCACTCCAGATCAATAAGTCGGGTACAAAATCGAAGCGCCGTCCCATCGAATCTCACGGCCTCATCATGGGTCCGCGAAACCGGACCACCTTGAAAGACGAGCGGACGTCACCCCCGCTCTCTTCACTTAATAAGCCTCAGGGACACGTGGAGCGCCGATGTAGCCTCAGCCTCCCCAGATCACTATCCCGCCAATACGAGATCAGAAACGTCCGACTTCAGATTATGCCACGTGTTCATTTTGAAGCGCGAAACGACGTACCTATTTAAGAAGGCGGCCTCGACCATGAGATCGAGGCGCCGCCCCATCGGGCCCAGGGACCCTCATCATGAGTTCGCCGTACAAGGCGATCTCGGAGATCCAAAAGACGCCATCCCCGTTACAGCTGCTTCGGAAAACGTAAGGATGCAGATTCCATCATAAGCTCGCCAACTAAAGCGACCTCGAAGCGCCAAAGGGCGCAGGTTCCGTTATCAAAGCCCCAAGACGCGTAAGGGTGCGGACATGATCCCCTCCAACTTCAATAATGATCTCTACTTCCCGCGTCCGAGCCTGCAAGTTGCTCGAACTCGGAAGTCGGGGGGTAGTATTGGGGGAATATGGTTTTTCCCCCCGGCAACATAATTACCCCTAAGAAGTCGCACAACCGCCGACCTTGGACAGCCGAAGTCGGCGTCCGACCTTGGAACGCCCGACCTCAGAACCTCCGACCCGGAAAAATTCCCGACACCCAAGATCTATTCTTGTCGACCACCCACTACGGCCGTACCCCTCCGGGGTCTGGCCGAGGGCCATATCCTGCCACTGCCCCAGCATTTATTGCCCATGACCCCAGCAAAACCTTGGTTCACTCAACAATTAATGCGGATCTCCGACTTACTCCACAATTAATGCGGATCTCCGACTTACTCCACAATTAATGCGCGTGGCTCCTGTTATCTACGGACTCGCAGCTCTCCATGGCAAGTCAGCCCAGCAGAGTCCAATCAACTATGATAAGTCTCTGATCTCGGCCTTACCTCCGGCATCAATGCAATGATTCGCCCGATTGCGTGCCAGCTCGGGTCGTACAACGACCCCACCTCCGACATCAATGCAATGATTCACCCGATCGTGAGCCGATCCGAGCAACATGCCGAGCCGTACAACGGCCTCGCCCCATCACATTACAGGTAAACCAACCCCCCTATAAAAGGGAGCTCTTGCTTCTTAGAGGGGGGGGACACACCATACTCTACAGATATTGTTCCTTTTCTTTTCTCAAACACAATCGGCCCCCTCTGACTCAAGCATCGGAGGGCCGGCGCCGGAAGACCTGGCCACCGGCTTTTTCTGCAGGCACCCAGACGGAGGACGCCGCCCGCCGACGGACCGCCTCTCCCCTGTGTCCACCCGCTGCTCCCCCTCCTCGACCGACGATCGCCCCCGGGTCCAATTTCCAGCAACAATGCACACACTAAATCTCTTGTTAGTCTCCATTGAAGCGGGTATCAGCTAATAATGCATATGTTATAACACATTATATTTTGTCTTCAAACTATTCATTCAAACATGGATAGGAAAACACAAAGACAACTATTTTTGTTGTGGTATATTAAATAACGGTTTTGGACAGGGACTTGAAGACATCACCATTGTCAGAAGATGCTTGTGCCATCACACACACACACACACATTGTTGAGGGTGTGGTCCAGAGCCCCGTTACGCCAAAAGTTGACTGCCTTTTTGCTAACAACATTGTCGTTGCATTGTGAACCATGAACCACTCCCCCTTGCATGATGTAGAGATTGTGATTCTATGATCTTGATGGTAACAGCATTGCTGTTGACCATAAGCCTCACCTCATTTTTCATAGGCACCGGAGAGAATTGCCAGAAGAACTATCACATTATAGCAGCTTTCTTTTTGGGTCGGATCATAGGATTAGAAACCTAAAATTGCCTAAATTTCAAATAGATCGGATCGAGTCGGATCAGAATTCAGGAAACCTAAACCTGACCCTAAAAATAGAACCAGTCCAATTTTAGAACCAAATCCGGCCCCATAGGTCCTCTAAAATAGGTCGGATCGGGTCTGAACGGGTCGGGTCACGAGTTAACCCAACCCATTTGCAGCCTACAGTATGATGTCAAGTATTCAAAAGCCACCATTAAGTAATTTAAGGGCTTGTTTGGCTATTCCTCTAAGATTGGGCCGTCCATTTAAGTATAACCCTGTATCAACCAAACTCTACCTAGCTCAAATCCTATGGAAAGAAAAAAAAAAAAACCTTCATAAATTTTTCTTTTCTTTGTCTTTTTTTTTTTCTTGCAGCCCAAAAGCTAGGATTCGGGCTAGGTTTGACCGGTTCCTAAAAAATGGAAGCTAGATGGCCGATGGGTCAACAAGCTCCAATCCTTTAGGAATATCCAAACAGACCATGAGCGTTATTAAAATATGATCCTCTGATGTGTAACTTGCTTAAAATAAGATTTATCTGTGATCCAAGAAACACTAACCTAGCCCTGTTTATCATTCCTGATAACAGTGAGAAATCCCTTTTTTTTTTTGTAGAGTATAATAGCCAACGAGATATATTCTTTATTCTATAAAGTGGATCTGAAATTACTATCACATTCGTCCAATATATTAACTATGTCATGATAGTTTGATTTCACTGTTCTTCATTCATCAGACATTGTTGTGTCTAATAATGACCCTCAAACTAATATTGGACCTTCTTTTGATTTGGTATCCTCAAGTAACATTGCTAGACTAATTTAGCTAATCCAAATCCAGATGATTAGTGAATTCTTTAACTAACTTTTCTGGAGATCTCAATCTTTAACTATTTAAAGACTGGTTAATATTGAAACTGCATACATCATAGGACAGCATGGGGAACTTTGACTATATTAAATGAATTGTATGATGATATATCTTATTCAAAGTTGTCGATCTATTAATACTTAACCTTATGCGAGTCGATTATAATTAGCATTTAGACCACCCTCCCCTGCCCACTTTTTTTATTTTTTTATTTTTTTATTTTTTGATGTCGCAGTCGTTTCTGGATGGTGCCTCCGGAGGAATGCCAACATCTTTCTATACTTCTAAAGCTCATGAATGCAAAGAAGACACTTGAGCTTGGTGTGTTCACAGGTTATTCACTCCTTGCGACAGCACTAGCATTACCGGCGGAGGGCAAGGTTTTTCAACTCCTTAGCAACATTAAAATAATGCGGTGTTCACTTGTTTCTGTTTACTAGTAATTTCATTACCTATTTTATGCATAGGTATGTGGCCATGGGAACATATGATATTTGGGTTTTAGGCATTTATTATAATGCCTAGATCATGATCACCCCCACCAGATTTTTGATTAAAATGATCCATCATTGATTTGGAATCATTAAATATTTACTAAAAATTTAATTTATAGTTATAGTCTAACCAGAACACATTTCAAAAGAGTCAGATGTCATACTACATTAAATTATTGGTAAAAGATATAATTATTACCAAGTCAATGATGGATCATCCAAGATAAATCACACTACTAGTTCTGATCTAAACCCCTGAAAATATCTAGAATAGAAAATATGTATCTTCTATGGACTTTCAGTGCATACAGTGACACCTGCTTTAGTCTCTAAAACTTTGACGCCTATACTTCATATCTGTAATAGGTGCATAAGTACAAGTAGCTTATTGTTCCAGAATTAGAGCAGGTCTAAAAATAGCTTACTACTCATTCATCTTGTGTTTTAGATCTTAAATATTATTAAAAGATGGAGACAGGGTTGCTATTGAGATACTTGGTCCTTAGGATATCTCTTACACATTCAACAATTGGCCTCAATTTTATGAATATGTCAAAAATACATGATATGATATTCAAATTAGATAGGAGCAAACATTATATTGAATCATTAATAAGCTGCCTCCTTACACACACAACATCCTAGTCCTTGAACAAGAAACACAAAAAAAAGGGTACCTACGACGTCCAATCCATTCTCTAACCACTAATATATTTCTGAAAACACATGTAAGAAATAGATAAAGAAAAGCTAAATTAAATGTGTAATCTTTTAAATGGATATATCACTGATGTTCAATATGTGCTTAATGGCATTGTTTGCAAAACTAAAGTCCAGAGTAAAGCAAAGTGAAGGATGAAAAGGACATTACCTTCCCATTGTTTTGTATGAGGTTATAGACATCAAAAGATCTATTAGATTTTTAATATATAGTCTAGTCGATATGTATGTTTCTACATGCATACCGACATATATATTATATACATGTATGTGTGTGTGCGCGCAACTTATTTTGCATTTAACTGGTTATATTTTGAGTTTATTCAGAAAAGATACATTTAAACAAATTTGCAAAAACTTATGATTAAACAATATTATTGAAGTTATGAATGCATGTCAGAAAACAATGCTCAATCTTGAATATCTTTGAAAAACTTGAACTATAAAAATTTAGTGTTCATGACCCTTTATCTTTTTTGTTCATACTTTGTTGTAGGTCACAGCAATCGATATTAACAGATCCAACTTTGAGATAGGACTGCCATTTATTCAAAAAGCGGGAGTTGAGGACAAGATTAATTTTATTGAATCAGACGCTCTCTCTGTTCTTGATAAAATGCTCGAGGAGGTAACTTTCCTCATATATCAGGCATAATATTTTTTGCGGTGTATAGTAATTATCTTTTGCTCTAGCAATAAAAGCAAGAGTTGTGTCTTTGATTAATAAAAAAGAGCTTAACATAGGATAAGCCACATAGATATCCCTTGCAAAGCTTTTCATGTGTTTGGGGAAACAAAAAATTAACAAAAAAATAAAATAAAAGTGTTCTGGATGTAAATCATAAAATATTTGAGTTCGAGCAAATAAAAATTGTATTATATAATAATAGAGCTAAGCCAAAAAAAAATATAGATTAGCATAATTGCCAAATTTATTAAATCATTTTATGCCCATGTTTAAGGGAGATCTATCAAAATAAAAGAGACCCATGAAATAAATTCTACAACTTCCTTTATTACAAATAAATATGCATGTTCGCATGAGTGAATAGGTATCTTGCTATCTTGCTATTGCTTTTGGATGACTGCCATGAAATGGGATCATTTTTAAGTAAATAGAATTATTATATAAGAGCTAGGACTCTTCTTTACTTTGTTTTTAAAAAATGGTTAGAACTCTTATTTTTGTTGACTTTGAGAAAAGATTATAACTCTTATTGATATCTCACTCTTATTATCTTAAAACAATCCCTTCAGTTGCAGTTAGATAATAGAGAAGACTATGCAGTCCAATCAATTAAAGTTAAAAAATTTAGAAAAAAAAATTGACTTCTAAATTTCTCAGTCTGCAGCTCATTCCAGTGAATCTATACTGTGTAAGTCCTAAAATAGGTTAAATCTGATGCATCCACATTACAAAAGTATCATGGTGTAGCATAATGGTGTAGCATAATGCCCCAAACTGGGAAGGGTCATATCGGGTTGCTCGAGTCCAGCGGCCCGAAGCATACAAGCTAGAGTCTCTCGAAGGGACCCTCATTCCATGAAGCTGGAATTCCGAAAACCTTCGGATGTATTATCAGTAGAGCCCCTAGGGATCCTCGATGATTGGGAACACAACTCTCATTCCCTTCTTATGTTAATTCGCAGCTCTTCCTTAATTATTCCATACTCTCCCTGATATTGGGATGCTTGTGAACTTCAGGATACCCGACCAAGTTCGGATGCCCGACCAAGCTCGGATGACTGACCAAGCTCGGATGACCGACCAAGCTCGAATGACCGACCAAGCTCGAATGCCCCAGTCAAGTTTGGGATACCTCGCTACGGCAACATTGAGCTCGGTCTCGATCTCCATCAAAGACCCTGACCAAGATCGGGATGCCCCGATGAGTCGACAGCGAGCCCAAGCTCCCTCGACCTCGGAGAGTGTCACCAGGTCAACAGCGAGCCCAAGCTTCCTCGACCTCGTGCACGATCCCTCGACTGAGGTCGAGATGCCCCGATAAGCCAACAGCGTGCCCAAGCTCCCTCGGCCTCGTGCACGATCCCTCGACTAAGGTCGGGATGCCCCGATAAGCCGACAGCAAGCTCAAGCTCTCTCAACCTCGGAAAGCGTCACCAGGTCGACAACGAGCCCATGCTCCCTCGGCCTCGTGCACGATTTCTTGACCAAGGTCGGGATGCCCCGATAAGTCGACAGCGAGCCCAAGCTCCCTCGGCCTTGGGAAGCGTTACCTGGTCGATAGCGAGCCCAAGCTCCCTCGACCTCGTGCACGATCCCTCGACTAAGGTCGGGATGCCCCGATGAGTCGACAGCGAGCCCAAGCTCCCTCGACCTCGGAAAGCGTCGCCAGGTCAACAGCGAGCCCAAGCTCCCTCGGCCTCGCGCACGATCCTCTGACTATGGTTGGGATGCCCTGCTGAGTCGACAGCGAGCCCAAGCTCCCTCGACCTCGGGAAGCATCGCCGAGCAACGCCAAGTCGACAGCGGACCAAGTTCCCCTTGACCTCGCGCATAGTCTCCCGGCCAAGCTCTGGGAGCTCCTTACCACCAATCTCCAGCTCGACCTTCACCTACTCCAAACTCCTCCGGACAAAGGCCCGGCTAAGTCCGAACATCGACTTAAGTCGAGACGGCCTGCAACGACGACCTCGAGCTCTACCCAACGATGCCCTGGCCGAGCTCGGAAATGCCAAGTCACTGGCCTTGAACTCAAGTGCTGCCCGATGACACTTCGACCAAGTTCGAGATCAAAGAGCATGAAAGCTCCAACAATAGCCTAGCCTCGGCCTATGTTGTCATTGAGCCCGAGCTCGAAGCTTCAACAAGCTTCCTCTAGAAGCCGAGCCCAAGGCCTTGGCAAAATTTTTCCAGAGGACAGGCCTAAAAGCTTCAACAAGCTTCTTCTGGAAGCTGAGCCCAAGAACTTGGCGAAATTTCTCCAGAAGATAAGCCTAAAGGCTTAGCAGGACTTCTTCGAAGCCCGAGCCTAAGGACTCAGCGAATCTTCCTAAAGTCTAGGCCTAGAGCCTTAGCGTAATTCCTCCAGAAGCGAAGTTTGAAGACTTGGCGAGTTCTACCGAATTCTACAGGAGCCTAGGTCTAAAGACTCAGTGGAGCTCAAAGACTTGGTGAAATGCGCCGGACAGGAATCCAACTCAAGCGGCCAAAATGAAAATTTATCGACTATGCAAAAGCAGGCACAAACATTCGCAGAGTCTGAAAAGAAGATATTTCATTAATAAAAGTCCGAGGGCTGAGTACAAAATCTGACCTTGAGGTCGACTCATTTGGCCGGACAGTGGCCACAGAGGTCGACCTCGTTTACAAAAGAACAAAGAAAAAGCAAGGAAAAATGAGGCTAAGTCCTAAGGGGCAGCGGCTGCTTCGGCATCGACCTCCAGGTCGTCCACAACAATTACCCCGAAATCTTCAGTCGGAGCCTCCTCGGGTTCCTCCACCGATCCGGGCACATTTACAGTAGCCTCGGTCGGAACGCCGCCAGCGGCCTCAGAAGCAACTTCGGACGCTCCTTCAGAAGCACCTCCGGCAACTTCTCCGGGGGAAGCTTCCTGAGCAGTCTCCTCAACCGCTTCAACCCCAGCCTCGACAGCTTCCTGCTCGGCCTCAGGGCCCGCAAGCGTCCTGTTGGCTGCGCCGCCGTCCGCCGGACCTTCGGGCTCATCCTCGCATTCAACGATCCTCCCGCCGGGCTGGAGACTATCGAGATCATACTGAGGGCAGATCCGCCGCTTTTGCCTCCGGAAGTCCTCGAAGCCGCGGATAAGTCTATCCATGGCCTCTTCCTCCATCAAGTCGCGGAACTTTTTCGACTCCCGGAAGAGTTACACCGCATTTTGGGCTTGCTCCAAAGCCCTCTTTTCTCGAGCCTCGAGCTGCTCGATCTTCAGCCGGGCGACCCCCGCCTCATGTTGATAGCCGACGATCGCATAACGAGCCTCGGCTAGACGTGCCTCGGAGGCGCGCACCTCTGACCTGGCCAAAGAATGCACGGCTTTCTCCTCCTCGAGTTCCGCAATTGCCGATCGTAGCTCGACCTCGGCGGCCTCCGTCCTCATAAGGGCCTCCCTCCGCAAGGCCTCGGCTTCGCCAAGCCTCTTCTCGGCCTCCTCTTGCGCCCTCTGGCTCCTCCGAGCATTATCTCGATAGTCGGCCACCAAAGAGATCAACATATCGATCTCGTGAAGATGCTATAAATGAAAAAATAAAGGAGTGAGTCGAGACCGAGAGTCGAGTATGGGGGTTAAGGCAAAAAACCAACTTATCCGAATGGCGGAGCAGTAGGTCCCATCAATAAGGCTGTTTATGTCTGCAGCCTGGAACTCGGCCCGATCGGCCGGAAGCAGTGCGACGCGGAACACCTGACGCGCTATCTGGCCGTCGTGAAAAGCCGAGTCACCCTCGAAGATGACCCACTCCAGGCAGTGGGGCCTCCTCTCCGGACGGGCCTCATCCCTTGAAGGACCCGGAAGATTGGGTCTCGCCGAGCTCGGCGGAGATGAGCTCGGGACCCCCAGGCCTCTCCCTGGCTTGGGGACTGAGCACCGCAATCGGACGACCTGACGATCGGAATGCTGAGAGATAGGGGCTGGACAAGCAAGGGCCGCAGAAGTCCTTGCAGAGCTCGAGCCTGCACGCTCGGTGCCAGGAACCTCCTTCCGACAGGGTTGGAAGTCTCGGTCCCGGGGGCACTCGTTTCGGTGGCCACGCCCGTCGAGGATTTAGCTTTCTTCGTAGGCTCGGGTGGAACCCCGCCGGCCTCGGCCGCCCTTTTCTTGTACCGAGCGTACAGAACTGCGTTACTGGTCACCATCCTCGGAATATCTAAAAAGACAAAAAAGAAGCCCGGATGTCAAGTTGTCACCAGAGAAGAAAGAGAAGAGAGAAAAAGAGAAAAAGTAAAACAAATAAGACAAAAGACGATGGAACAGAGCCACACAACCACTCTTACCCTGCGGGTGCGCCGAGCTCAAGCCAACATTCACCAAAGCCACCTCGCTCATGAGATCGTTCAGAAGAATGTCCTTCTCGAGGCTGTAAAGAGCGTCGAGGGTCTTCTGCTCGCTCTCTGAAAGTCTGAGGAGCTTGTTGGCGGTCTTGAGCCGGGCCTGCCCCCACCTGGGGTCGAATCCCCACTTGCGCTCGGAGGAAAGAAAGAAAAATCTCTCCTTCCACCCATGAATGGAGGAAGGAGCACCCCGAAAGAGCGACCTACCACCCCGAAGGGCGAGGTAAAGCCACTCCCCATCCTTCGGATTGGACTTCAACGTGAAGCACCGACGGAAGATGTTTATCGAGGTCGGTATCCCGTGCGCAAGGCAAAGGGATAGAAAACCGATGATGGTCCTGCATGCGTTCGGAGCGAGCTGCGCTGGGATAAGCTGGTATATCGCCAGGAGCTCGTTCACGAACCCATGCAAGGGAAATCGCAGGTTGGCCCAGAGTATCTCTACGTACATCCCGATCCGACTTAGGGGAGGCCTCATCATCCGATCCTCCGACCCCGCGGGTTCAAGACGAAACCCGTGCTAAGGAAAAAACCGCTCGTCGATCATTCCCAACTCCTCCTCGCTCAAAGTGGACCCGACTTCGTCTGGACCACGACCCATCTCAAAAAAGAAGAAAAAAGAAGAAGAAAGAAGAAGAAAAGAGGACAAAAACCCTCCGAGCAAACGAGGGGGAAGCACCTACTAAGATTTCCACCGAAAGTGCCAACGATACAAAGGTGGAAAGTCAAGATGATCGCCGAAAAATGCCTCGGAACACCACCGAAAGAAACTAAACGAAGATCGAAGAACAAGAGAGAAGAAAGCAGAAGAAGAAACAACAACAGCGGCGGCCAAACAAGAGCCCTTAGGGCCAGAATAAGGGTTTATATAGACCTACCCAACGGCCCAGATCGGCAAGACCGGATTCCGCCTTCTGTCCAGATCGTGACACGTGTCAGCTCTGAAAATCGAAGCGACATACCAACCTGGATCGACACCTCAGAAGCGGAATGGAGTCGGCGTCCCGTCGGATCCCGCAACCTCATCATGAGCCCACGATGTGAAGCAACCTTGAAAAACGAAAGGGCGTCGCCCTGTCTCATCTCATTAAAGATGCCCCAAAGCACGCGAAGCGCCGGAATAATTTAAAGCTTCCTAGCCCCCACTAGTACAATAAAGGTAACTACTTCCCTCGCCCGAGCTCGTAAGCGGTTCGAACTCGAAAGTCGGGGGGTAGTGTTGGGGGAAAAATGGATTACCTCAAAACATGTGAGCGCACCGCCAGCATGTGACTGGAGGCGCCCGACCTGGAGGCGCCCGACGTCAAGGCGCCCGATCTCCAGGCTCCCGACCTGGCGCCCGACCAGGCGCTCGACCTCGAGGCATCCGACCCCGAGTCGCCCGACCTCGACATCCCCGACTTCAAAATGCCGAGCGACCTCAAAAGACCGACTTTGCCGATTCACACGTTGCAGCCACGCCCTACGACATATTAACTAGGGACCATGCCCTGAGCGACTGTCAGCAATTAATGCGCATGGCTTCCGCAGATCTTCGGCTTACTCAACAATTAATGCGCATGATCTCCGCAGATCTCCGGCTCACTCAACAATTAATGCGCATGCTATCCACGGATCTCAGGCTCTCCACAACAACCAGTTGACTCACTCAACCACGTCCGATCACTCACAACGACTCATTGGTTCCAGCCTGATCTCCCATGGCAATGCATTAACTCACACGATCGTGCTCAATCATGACGGTAACTCACTTGCTCCATCACATCATAGGTAACCCTGTACCCCCTATAAAAGGAAAACCTCCTCCTCTTAGAGGGGGCCGAACTTTGAAAACTTTAGGAGATAATCTCTCTCCCTCTTTACAATAGCCCCCTCTGACTTAAGCATCGGAGGGCCAGCGCCGGAAACCCCGGCCACGGGCTTCTTGCAGGTCCCTCGGAGGACGCAGCCCTCCGACGTACCGCCATCCACCACTCTTGCCGGAGCTCCTCCTTCCCAGCCAATGGTCGCCCCCGGGTCCAATTTCCAGCAACAATAATAAATAGAGCTAAGCCAAAAAAAATATAGATTAGCATAATTGCCAATTTATTAAATCATTGTATGCCCATGTTTAAGGAGAGATCTATCAAAATAAAAGAAACCCATGAAATAAATTCTACAACTTCCTTTGTTACAAATAGATATGCATGTTCGCATGAGTGAATAGGTATCTTGCTATCTTGCTATTGCTTTTGGATGATTGCCATGAAATGGGATTATTTTTAGGTAGATAGAATTATTATATAAGAGCTAGGACTCTTCTTTACTTTGTTTTAAAAAAATGGTTAGAACTCTTATTTTTGTTGACTTTGAGAAAAGATTATGACTCTTATTGATATCTCACTCTTATTATTTTAAACCAATCCCTTCAGTTGCAGTTAGATAATAGAGAAGACTATGCAATCCAATCAATTAAAGTAAAAAAATTTAGAAATGACTTCTAAATTTCTCAGTCTGTAGCTCATTCCAGTGAATCTATACTATGTAAGTCCTAAAATAGGTTAAATCTGATGCATCCATGTTACAAAAGTATCATGGTGTAGCATAATGGTCTTCATAATATAATCTTAAAGGGGTGCTTGAAGTTACAAATACCATAATTTTTTCTATTTTATATATTAATAACGAACCATTTAAATAAAGGCAATTATTTGGATGTTATTTTATTATCATAGCTATTATAAAACAGGGATAATGACTTTTTAGACTATTTTCCATAGTGACTAAACAAAATAACCTGTTATGCATTTGATATTTTTTATTTGCTAGTTAACCGAAAATAGGTTAACATTTTATATTAGGTTAACATATCTCACATGCAGCTTGAATCATCCATTTGGAGACTATAACAGGTATAAGATGACATCGGAGTTGGGTAATTAACTAATAATTGGCTTGGAGGGATTTGAATTGATGACCTTCAGTAAACTTGGTTTTGGTATCTTATTATATTAATCAATCTTCGATGATATGTAGAAGTTGTTACGCTTCTTGTTCCAAAGCCAATTGCATAAGAACAAAAACAGAGCTTGATTTTCCAATAATAATTCTATCATTTCATTCTTTCCATAGGGCCCCCAATAGCAATTATCAACTGGTCCCAAACTGTGTTAATCATTTAGAAACTTGAGTTTGTAATCTTTTGCATGATATAATATGTTGTGAATTAGAGTGTTGCAACTCCAAAATTATATATGTTTATGTGGATGCTTGTTTTTCTAACTATATGTATTTACTCAAATTTAAATGTTGTTTTCTTCATAGAATGCTGGCACTTATCAATATCCTTTGCCAATAATTAAATATATTTTAATTGATTGAAATTTTAAGTCAATAAAGCATACATATGCCGTACATCAATATGCGGACTAGCCTACATACTTGCAAAGTTATGATCAAATTGATAATCTAATATCCTTTTTTGACTTCTGCATGTGTAGTTCTTGTGTCAAATGACTAGTAACATAAAAATCATGGAGTAAGCATAGAGCCTCATTGCTGAAATATAGACCAGTAGCACCACACAAAACAATATATTATTTTACCACTAAATACTCTATAAATCTATACTGCTGAACTCACTTTTTATATAGACTCTGACAGGGCCATTCCCTTTCCACTTAAACACTGCCAAGCCAAGTACCATTCTATTCATATGGTAAGCTCTTCACCAATTGTATCTCATTTCGTATTTACTTATCCAAGATTAAGTTCTGATCTTTATCTAACAAAGAGCTCAAAACAGAGGTTCATATTGAGAACAGCCTTTCAACCGCTGCACAATCCAAACTAGATGACCTAGGCCCCGTTTGGCAGACCTGATGGTAGTAGAGCTTTTGGAAGTAGAGCCTTTTGAATTAGATTTTTTATAAAAAGCTATTTGTTGTTTGGTAACTATATTTCTAAAGTGTTGTGTAACTTTAATATGTGTTTGATAAATAAACTGAAAAAGTATTTTTGGTATAACAAAATAACTTTAAAGGACATCGCATAGTATCATACAACAGAGCATAATAAAATATAATATATATTAATACATAAATATATAATATAGTATAATATTACTGTAATGTAATATAATATTATTGTAATATAGTAATATAATATTGTATGCTATAGTATAATAATATAATATAATTTGATATTATATAACATAATTATGGAGTGATTGATCATAACCCTATTTGATTTTGATGAGCTCAAAGCATCTGAGTATATCTCTTGTTTACTAATGAATTCAATTGAGTGTTTCAGTGAAAATCTTGTCTAAAGTGTTTCTAGACTTGGTTCATAATATTTTGGATAAGTTAAGAAGTCAGTTTGAACCAAAGTCTGAGACTCGAGTCGACTCCAGAGTATTACGAGTCGACTCCAAGCGTATCAGAATCACTGGCACGGGCTCGAGTCGACTCCGAATCATTACGAGTCGACTCCGACTGAGAACAGACAGACGAGCAGAAAGCATCAACTCAAAACCTGTCAGCGAGTCGACTCCTGAAGTGCGCGAGTCGACTCCGATATTTACCGAGTCGACTCCGGAGTAGTATGAGTCGACTCCAAGGAGTTACAGACAGAAAAGTCAGAGAGCGAATTTTGACCCTGAGATTCGAGTCGACTCCTATGGAACGCGAGTCGACTTCGATGGTTGGTAGGTCGACTCCAAAGAAAGCGAGAGTCGACTCTCAGTGGTTCACAAGGCAAAAGTCAGAGAGCAGTTTTCGGACTCTGAGATTCAAGTCGACTCCCGCAATGCGCGAGTCGACTCCGAGACAGCGCGACCCCAAAAAGACAGAAGACCGAATTATTGTCTCTGAGAGCCGAGTCGACTCCCAGACAGCTCGAGTCGACCCCAAGGCAGCGCTACACCAAAAAGGCAGAAGGCCATGTTTCGGAAACTGAGAGCCGAGTCGACTCCAGAACAGTCCGAGTCGACTCCAAGACTGGACGAGCCAAAAGACAGAAGATCGGGAGTTCGGGCTCTGAGTGCCGAGCCGACTCCCAGGATTGTCGAGTCGACTCGAGTAGGCCAGGTTGAAAATTGGCTCCGTGGAATTCATGGGATGAGCCGACTCCGAAAATACCAAGTCAGCTCCAGAAGTTGGCGAGTCGACTCCGGGTCAAGTCGAGTCGACTCCCAGTCGAAGAGGCCACTTTAATTCAAATCCGGAACAGTTGCCGAGTCGACTCCAGAAAAGCATGAGTCGACTCCCGCTACAGTCGAGTCGACTCCTGATCGCGCAAGTCGACTCCGACCCCCAACGGACATATTGTCAAGTTGTGCAGAGTGTGCAGAACGGGCAGAAAAAGGTGTCTAACGGCTAGTTTCCGTGGGGGATGGCTTAAATAGCCACAGAGGACTGTAGCAAGGTAGAGAAGCACCATTCCATTCAAAGAAATCAAGCATTCATTCTCTGCATACTTGTCTTCAACGAAAAGAAGGAAGAGCGCCATTAACTCCATCCAACTTCCTCTTCTCAGCATTTAAAGAAGCCTCCTCCTGCATTCAAGTCGACCAGACATTCCAGAGGAGACTCAAAGTTCAAGAAGCCCTACTCTACTCCAACTCAAAAGTGTTTGAGGGCTCTTAACTTCTCTCTAGTTTATATTATAGCAAATCTGCTTTTTAAGAAGCTCAGTTTTTCTGTTTGTTTCTTATTCTTTCCATATTATCTTTGCTTGGTTCAATCGGGGGATTGAATCAAGGGTGTAGAGGTTGGTTGGTGAGCCGAGTGTAAAACCAACGTGTAAGGGTTCGATTGTGATCCCGGGAAAACAATCGGGGTGGTTCTAATCGGTGAGCCAGGGAAAACCGACCGAGTTCGTTGTGAGCTCGTAAAACAACAAGTTTGGTTGTGAGCTTGTAAAACAACCGGCTGTAATCCAAGGGGTTATAGTGAATTCCCAAGTGAGACTTGGGGAGTGGACGTAGGAGCAAGGGTTAGCTCCGAACCACTATAAAGCCTTGTGTTTGTGATTGTTTGTCTCTTTCTCTTACTCTCATTTCATTCACAGCACATAGCAATTAATTAATCATCTTGGTAACGCATTAATTAGTCATTCACAACGTTTTAATTGCAAAATTATTTTAAAACCCAATTCACCCCCCCTCTTGGGTTGTCTATCTGGGCAACAAGTGGTATCAGAGCCTAAACTCTTCTACCCTAAGAGTAAAAGATCAAAATGACAACCCCATTTGGATCTTCCCACATTGAGGGTCAGTCCACCCAAAGACCCCCATTCTTTAATGGATCCGACTACTCATATTGGAAGGCTAGGATGAGAATATTCATCCAAGCCCAAGACTATGAGATGTGGACCATTGTAGTAAATGGACCATACATCCCATCCATCTATGTAGAGGGTGTCACTGTACCTAAACTAGAAAAGGATTGGGATGAACATGACATGAGAAAGGCACAACTCAATTCTAAAGCAATGAATGTGCTTTACTGTGCATTAGGTAGGAATGAATTCAATAGAGTCTCTACTTGCAATTCTGCAAAAGAGATTTGGGACAGACTTGAAGTGACCCATGAGGGCACGAATCAAGTCAAAGAATCCAAAATAAATATATTAGTTCATAAGTATGAACTATTTAAGATGGATTCTAATGAGACAATCACTAGCATATTCACTAGGTTTACTGACATTGTCAATGGCCTAAAAAGCCTTGGCAAAAACTACACTAACAGTGATCTTGTCAGGAAAATTCTTCGCTGTCTACCAAGGTCATGGGAAGCCAAGGTGACGGCAATCCAAGAAGCTAAGGACTTGAACAAGCTTCCACTTGAAGAGCTCCTTGGATCCCTAATGACTCACGAGCTAACAATGAAGCAGCACAGCGAAGAAGAGTCCTCCCATAAGAAAAAGGTAATAGCTCTCAAATCTACATCATCTAACAAAGATTTGTCTTGCAGTAGCAGCAGTGAAGAAGAAGATCATGAGGGAGATGATGATGAGGCTCTTCTTGTGCGCAAGTTCAGAAAATTCATCAACCACAAGAAGTCCTATCATAAAAGAAGAGGCCCCTCAAATTCCTATCGCAAGGATAAAGGTAAGGAAAGGAAAAATGAGGGGATTGGGTGTTATGAGTGCAAGAAGCCGGGGCACATCAGAGCTGAGTGTCCCTTACTAAAGAAGGGCAGCAAGTACAAGAAGAAGAAAGCCCTTGTCACCACCTTATCGGACTCCGACGCATCATCTTCATCATCGGATGAGGAACAAGAAGAAAAAGCCAATTTCTGTTTCATGGCCAATGAAAATGAGGTAACATCTAACACGCATCTCGATTTTACCTTTGATGAATTGTCTGATGCATTTAATGAATTAATGATTGAATATAAGGCCATAAATCTTAAGAATAAAGAACTAAAAATAGCTAATCAATCTTACCTACATAAATACGATAAGTTAGTTAAGGATAAGGATTGTATCACCAAAAAAAATGCAGAACTTAAAACAAGCAACCAAATCTTGATACAAAAGAATAATACCTTAACTAAAGAAAATGAAAGGCTGAACAAAGAAACATTAGAACCCAAAAACAATAAACATATAAATGAGAGTATCACAAAAGAACTGAATGATTTAAAAGCAGAAAAACAAACACTAACTAAAGAACTTGAAAAATACAAACCCTTGGTTGAAAAATTTACATATAGTTCAGAAAAACTGAATATGATACTTAATAGTCAACGAGCAGTATTCAATAGAGCAGGTTTAGGATATAAACCTAAAAATAAGCAAAAACTTCTGAGTAACTTCTTTGTTAAAGCTGGAGAAAGCAAAACTAAGAAAGTAACCTGCTTTTGTTGTGGAACTGTAGGACATAAAGTAACTGTATGTGATTATAGGAAAGGAAAAACTAAAAGAAAAATTAAAAGGGTATGGGTTCCAAAAGGAACTAATATGACTAACCATGAAGGACCCAAGAAAACTTGGGTACCTAAGATTATATAATCTGCTTGTGTAGGAGTGTCTTGCAGCCAAGGTCAACAAAAATTGCTGGTACTTGGATAGTGGCTGCTCAAGACACATGACGGGTGACAAGGATCAATTCTTCACCCTTGAAGCTAAGAAGGGAGATGCTGTGACTTTTGGAGATAATAACCAGGGTCACATCATTGGTATAGGTAAAGTTCAAATTACCTCTTCTACTTTTATAGATAATGTTCGATATGTTGATGGTCTTAAGCATAATTTATTAAGCATTAGTCAATTATGTGATAGAGGCTATAATGTTATGTTTAAACCATCACTATGCATCATAACAAACCCAAATGACAATAGTTTAGTTTTTAAAGGAATAAGACGTGGAAATGTGTATGTTATAGACCTTGAGGATCTTGCCAAACACAACCCATGTTTAGTTGTTAATGAAACTAAGGATAATGATGCTAGTTGGTTATGGCACCGTAAGTTAGGTCATGCAAGCATGGACACAATATCTAAACTAGTTAAAAGAGATTCTGTGATAGGTTTGCCAAAATTAAAATTTGAAAAAGAATAAAATATGTGAAGCATGTCAATTTGGCAAACAATCAAGGAACTCCTTTAAATCTATAAATTGTGTCTCTACCTCTAGACCTCTAGAACTACTACACATGGACCTCTTCGGACCAACTAGAACCACAAGTCTAGGAGGAAATAAATATGGTCTAGTTATCGTAGATGATTACTCTAGATTCACTTGGGTTATGTTCTTAGCACATAAAGATCAAGCTTTTTCAGTCTTTAAAAAGTTTCATAAGGAAGTAACAAATGCTAGAGATTCTTCAGTCATAGCCATTAGAAGTGACCATGGAACCGAATTTGTAAATCAGTTATTCGATGAGTTTTGTAGTAAAAAGGGGATAACTCATAATTTTTCTGCACCTAGGACACCACAACAAAATGGAGTTGTGGAGAGGAAAAATAGAACTCTAGAGGAAATGGCTAGAACCATGTTATGTGAAAGTAACCTCCCTAAGTACTTTTGGGGAGAAGCCATTAATACTTCTTGTCATATATTAAATAGAGTTTTATTGAGACCTATTATAAAGAAAACACCTTATGAACTTTGGAAAAACAGAAAACCAATGGTAAACTATTTTCATATCTTTGGATGTAGGTGTTTTGTTCATAATAATGGGAAAGATAATCTAGAAAAATTTGATTCTAAATCTGATGAGGGCATATTCTTGGGGTACTCTACAACTAGTAAAGCATATAGAGTCTTTAATAAAAGAACCCTAGTTATAGAAGAATCCATACATGTTGTCTTCGATGATTCTAGTGATATCTCTTCTAGTAAGAGAGTTAATTTTGATGATGATACGGAAATTCTTGAAGAAAAGATTGACGAGATGACATTACAAGATAATAATCAAAAATTAATTGGAGATGCATCATCAAGCCAAGAGATTATAGTAGATCATGGGCTAACTAAGGCGTGGAGGTTTGCTCACGGGCATCCTAAGGAATTAATTCTAGATGATCCATCTCAACCCGTTAGGACAAGAGCATCCCTTAGGAACTTAAATACTCATCTAGCTTTCGTTTCACATTTTGAGCCCAAACACATAGAAGAAGCTGAAAAAGATGTAAATTAGATAAATGCAATGCAAGAAGAATTAAACCAATTTACTAGAAACAAGGTATGGAATCTAGTCGAAAGACCTTCAGAATATCCAATTATAGGTACCAAATGGATTTATAAAAATAAACTTGATGAAAATGGAATTGTCATAAGGAATAAGGCTAGACTAGTAGCAAAGGGCTATAATCAAGAAGAAGGTATAGATTTTGATGAAACCTTTGCTCCTGTAGCTAGACTTGAGGCTATTAGATTATTATTAGCATATGCATGCTCTAAGGACTTCAAACTATTTCAAATGAATGTAAAAAGTGCATTTTTAAATGGGTATATTAATGAGGAGGTATATATAGAACAACCTTCTGGTTTTGAAAATCATCAATACCCTAATCATATATATAAATTGAACAAAGCACTTTATGGTTTGAAACAAGCACCTAGAGCATGGTATGAGAGGCTTAGCAAATTCCTATTAGAACATGAGTTCTCTAGGGGTAATGTAGATACAACACTATTTCTGAAAAAGCAAAACAAAGATATGTTATTAGTGCAGATTTACGTTGATGATATTATTTTCGGTGCTACTAACAATCGCCTCTGCGAAGAATTTACTGATTTGATGCAGAGTGAATGTGAGATGAGCATGATGGGAGAGCTGAACTACTTCCTCGGGCTTCAAATCAAACAGTCTGACGGAGGCATCTTCATCAATCAAGCCAAATATATCAAGGAGATGCTTAAAAAGTTTGATATGGAGGAAAACAAGTCAATCAGCACCCCCATGAGCTCATCATGCAAATTAGACCAAGATGAATCAGGTAAATCTGTAGATCAGAAACTATATAGAGGTATGATAGGATCTTTATTGTATCTTACTGCAAGTAGACCTGATATCATGTTTAGTGTTTGCATGTGTGCTAGATATCAGTCTAATCCTAAGGAATCACATCTAATTGCAGTTAAGAGAATCTTTAAATACCTAATAGGAACTAAGAATATAGGTTTATGGTATTCTAAAGAATCTAGCCTAAAATTAATAGGATACACAGATTCAGACTTTGCTGGATGTAAACTTGATAGAAAAAGTACCAGCGGGTCTTGTCAATTTCTAGGAGAAAACTTAATCTCATGGTTTAGCAAGAAACAAAACTCGGTTGCATTATCTACTGCTGAAGCTGAATATGTTGCAGCCGGAAGTTATTGTGCTCAAATCTTATGGATCAAACAACAATTAGAAGATTATGGCATTAAACAAGATAAAATACCAATTAATTGTGATAATACAAGTGCCATTAATCTAACTAAGAATCCAATTCAGCATTCAAGAACTAAACATATTGAGATAAGACATCACTTCATAAGAGATCATGTACTGAATGGTGATGTGACACTACATTTTGTTTATACTGATGATCAATTAGCTGACATTTTTACAAAACCCCTAAGTGAAGAGAGATTTAGTGTTCCTAGGAGGGGATTAGGAGTGATTGATCCATGCTAGTGGTGTTTTCCACTAGTTCATTGATTTTGATGATTAGATCGTGGTTAATTTAGAGTCTCTTTACAATGATCATCAAATCAGATCATAACTTAGTGATTTTTCCTCATTCGGCACGAACACAGCATGATTTTTAGGTGCGTGCCAGAGTTCGAGACGACTCGAGTAAGTTTCAGAGTCGGCTCGTAAGGGGGAGTCGACTCGCACATTTATGCGAGTCGACTCGAAAACAATGGCAGCAGAGGGGGAGTCGACTCGCATACAGTAAGGAGTCGACTCGAGGTCAACAGGCGCCTAAGGAGAGTCGACTCGCGCATATTTTGGAGTCGACTCGAGGTCGAGTCGACTCGCGACTCAGAGGAGTCGACTCGCAGTCGGGATCCGACTTTTTAACCCTAACTCCATCGTTTAGAAAACACTTATTTTCACCGCCGCCACTGTTCAAAATCCTAGAGCCGACTCCTAGAACGTCTCCGGCCGCCCCTAGGTCCTTTTCCCGTTGATCCTTCATCCTCCATTAGGATTTCATACCATTCTAGGTCAACCATGCCTCGCAAAGCCACTGTCCCAAGCCGGAAGAGGCCCCATTCCGCGACCGGTGCCGAGCGGCGTTCCAAGGCTCGGAACGACCCCGTGAGGCCACAACCTCCGGCTCGTTCCCCGCCGAGGGCCGTTCCCTCGAGGCCGTGTGCCGGGAAGGCGGTCTCCACCGGGAGATACGTCGATTTCGACTATCTCTCCCGGGAGGGCTTTACGATAGGAGAGAGACTTAGGGCCCAGGGCTTAGAGTATTTCCTCACCTTAGATCTCCCCACATACCCTGGACTAGTTAGGGAGTTCTACGGTACCGTCCACAGGGGCGATGGGGGTATAGAGGGCACGGTAGCCGGTGTCCCATTATTCATTTCGGAGGATATCATTGCTCAGGTCCTCCATCTTCCCCAAGTTGGGGTGGCACCCGCACACCCTAGGGATCGGACTGAGGCCCTTACGGCCATTCTAGGGCATGCACCCCAGTCCCCCTTGGATGAGGTATCCGCTAGCTCACTTCCAGTTGAGGTGCGGATCCTCCTGAGCAGCTCCGGGAGTTGCGCCAGGAGATAGTTAGAGACCTGCGGGATGATCTACTTCGGGAGCTCCGGGGTTCAGTGCCTGCTCCCTCTCCTGCACCATCTTCAGCGTTGGTCCCTTCCTTGACAGCCGTGACTGACATGACGGCCCATGTACGGAAAGAGATCTACAACGTGAGGAGCTTGATCCAGGCCCAGTTCTCCAGTATGAGTGAGGTCACGAGCACCACTCGGAAGATGCGCGATGACATAGGACATGACATGCGCACCACTACTCAGGGGGCAGAGCGCTTGGCGAATGTACTGATCGCCAAGCTGGACACACTGCAGGAGACCCTGACTGAGCTCTCCACTACACATAGCAGGGCCACCTCATCCATTATCTCTCAGCTCGGGCATGTTACAGATGCGGTCACTCTCCTCATGGAGCAGAACAGATGGAGAGAAGGAGCCACATCCTCGAGAGGAGGAGCCACATCCTCGAGAGGAGGAGCCACATCCTCGAGGAGACCTTAGCTGTTTTTTGCTTTATTTTGACATGTATTCCTTTTTGCTTTACTTATTGTATTCTCAAATGTATTTACATACAAATCAATATAATGAGTAGACGTATTCTCTTCAATTGTGTGCAATTTGATCTCTAATTGATTGTTTGTTCTGCTTACCTCCTTTTTGATACGATGACAAAAAGGGGGAGAAATATTTAGTAGATATGTAAATGGAATCAACATAAAAGAAATCAAAATGAGAATCAAAAATTAAAACATAATTTGTTCTTAGTGGATTTGGTACCTCGAGGGTCACTATCTCTCTGTTGGGGCTCCTAATGGAGTAATCTCCAGAATCTATTCAAGGGATATTCGGAGATTAGTTGAATCCTACTCAAGAACAAATTGACAGATTTTCCCTCTAAAAAAACCAAAAATTTCAGTTCAAAAACTTCAATGCATTAAAAGAAA
Source organism: Phoenix dactylifera (assembly GCF_051530095.1). Taxonomy (NCBI): domain Eukaryota; kingdom Viridiplantae; phylum Streptophyta; class Magnoliopsida; order Arecales; family Arecaceae; genus Phoenix; species Phoenix dactylifera. The sequence continues at coordinate 3,997,978 of NC_143193.1, forward strand.
ATTCAGAGAGTCAAAACAAAGTTGAATGCATATGTTGAGGGGGAGAATCTGAATTTTTAAGAAAGCTAAATCATTAAATATATATAAGCCAAACAATTGATTGCATGATATGAAGGCTTATATAATTCCAAATGAAAGGGGGAGCTTTAATTCCAAAATTTATTGTTTCACACCTTTCAAGCTTGGATAAATTAAATAACCAGACACTTGAATTCATTTATGAATTTTATTTTCTTGTTTATTGAGCAATTCACTTTACATATACTCAATGTTTTGTCATCATCAAAAAGGGGGAGATTGTGGAGTGATTGATCATAACCCTATTTGATTTTGATGAGCTCAAAGCATCTGAGTATATCTCTTGTTTACTAATGAATTCAATTGAGTGTTTCAGTGAAAATCTTGTCTAAAGTGTTTCTAGACTTGGTTCATAATATTTTGGATAAGTTAAGAAGTCAGTTTGAACCAAAGTCTGAGACTCGAGTCGACTCCAGAGTATTACGAGTCGACTCCAAGCGTATCAGAATCACTGGCACGGGCTCGAGTCGACTCCGGATCATTACGAGTCGACTCCGACTGAGAACAGACAGACGAGCAGAAAGCATCAACTCAAAACCTGTCAGCGAGTCGACTCCTGAAGTGCGCGAGTCGGCAGGTACCTATCCTCCTGTAGGTTGATTTGTGCGATGCATGCACCAAGCTGCAGTGGCAAAGAGAAAAAAAAAAGAGGGACTTGGTTGGTCGAGTCGACTCCGGAGTAGTATGAGTCGACTCCAAGGAGTTACAGACAGAAAAGTCAGAGAGCGAATTTCGACCCTGAGATTCGAGTCGACTCCTGTGGAACGCGAGTCGACTCCGATGGTTGGTAGGTCGACTCCAAAGAAAGCGAGAGTCGACTCTCAGTGGTTCACAAGGCAAAAGTCAGAGAGCAGTTTTCGGACTCTGAGATTCGAGTCGACTCCCGCAATGCGCGAGTCGACTCCGAGACAGCGCGACCCCAAAAAGACAGAAGACCGAATTATTGTCTCTGAGAGCCGAGTCGACTCCCAGACAGCTCGAGTCGACCCCAAGGCAGCGCTACACTAAAAAGGCAGAAGGCCATGTTTCGGAAACTGAGAGCCGAGTCGACTCCAGAACAGTCCGAGTCGACTCCAAGACTGGACGAGCCAAAAGACAGAAGATCGGGAGTTCGGGCTCTGAGCGCCGAGTCGACTCCCAGGATTGTCGAGTCGACTCCCAGGATTGTCGAGTCGACTCGAATAGGCCAGGTTGAAAATTGGCTCCGTGGAATTCATGGGATGAGCCGACTCCGAAAATGCCAAGTCAGCTCCAGAAGTTGGCGAGTCGACTCCGGGTCAAGTCGAGTCGACTCCCAGTCGAAGAGGCCACTTTAATTCAAATCCGGAACAGTTGCCGAGTCGACTTCAGAAAAGCATGAGTCGACTCCCGCTACAGCCGAGTCGACTCCTGATCGCGCGAGTCGACTCCGACCCCCAACGGACATATTGTCAGGTTGTGCAGAGTGTGCAGAACGGGCAGAAAAAGGTGTCTAACGGCTAGTTTCCATGGGGGATGGCTTAAATAGCCACAGAGGACTGTAGCAAGGTAGAGAAGCACCATTCCATTCAAAGAAATCAAGCATTCATTCTCTGCATACTTGTCTTCAACGAAAAGAAGGAAGAGCGCCATTAACTCCATCCAACTTCCTCTTCCCAGCATTTAAAGAAGCCTCCTCCTGCATTCAAGTCGACCAGACATTCCAGAGGAGACTCAAAGTTCAAGAAGCCCTACTCTACTCCAACTCAAAAGTGTTTGAGGGCTCTTAACTTCTCTCTAGTTTATATTGTAGCAAATCTGCTTTTTAAGAAGCTCAGTTTTTCTGTTTGTTTCTTATTCTTTCCATATTATCTTTGCTTGGTTCAATCGGGGGATTGAATCAAGGGTGTAGAGGTTGGTTGGTGAGCCGAGTGTAAAACCAACGTGTAAGGGTTCGATTGTGATCCCGGAAAAACAATCGGGGTGGTTCTAGTCAGTGAGCCAGGAAAAACCGACCGAGTTCGTTGTGAGCTCGTAAAACAACAAGTTTGGTTGTGAGCTTGTAAAACAACCGGCTGTAATCTAAGGGGTTATAGTGAATTCCCAAGTGAGACTTGGGGAGTGGACGTAGGAGCAAGGGTTAGCTCCGAACCACTATAAAAGCCTTGTGTTTGTGATTGTTTGTCTCTTTCTCTTACTCTCATTTCATTTACAGCACATAGCAATTAATTAATCATCTTGGTAACGCATTAATTAGTCATCCACAACGTTTTAATTGCAAAATTATTTTAAAACCCAATTCACCCCCCCCTCTTGGATTGTCTATCTGGGCAACAATAATACATCAATGTATTATGATATAATGTAATATAATATTATATTTATAGTATAATACAATAATAAAGGTATAAAATATTATAATTACTATTATATATTAATATTTTATTAATATAATATTTTTAGGAACTAAGTTTTGGGTTTTTTGTTTTCTTTGTTGCGACTCTTGCAGATTTCTGTAATATAAAGAAATATTTTCTGTAATTATAATATTTTATCATGGATATTTTAGTCTCAAAAAAAAATATAAATCAAAACAACTTTCCGACGCATGCTAAAATTGTTTTTTCGAAGAAGCTTCATTTTGGAGCTTCTCCCAAGAAACTGTTTTAGCTTTCTGGCAAAGCTAAAATAGTTTTTCTATTTTTTTACCAAATGCCTCTATTTCATCCAAAAGTACTTTTGGAGGATCGGAAAGTACTTTTGGCCCATCAAAAGCTCTGCCAAATGAATCATTAATTCACCAAGCCATTATACCTTACTACTCTTCCTACTCTATGACTCAAGACAAAATCTCAAACTTTTAATCTAAGTTTGAATTAGACTTCCAACATGAAGTATATTAGTTGTCAAAGAGTGCAAAATTAATTTATTTTTCTAATCATTTTGTATTTTATTGATTCACTAAGTACCATCTTTACTTAAAGAGTGAATTACAAAACCTCCTAGAGATTTGGAGTAAATTATATTTACACACTTAGTAGTATGAAAAATCTACGCTTACCTTCTTGAGATTTATTTTTATCCAACACTTTAACCTATAACTTAACAGAACATTAGTCAAACTGTTAACTTTAAATGAGATCCAAATATTACGTCAGAAAAAATTTTTAAAATGGCAAAATAACTTTATGTGACATAACAACCACCCAAAGATTTAAGAAAATATATATATTCTCTTCCTCATTCAAGGACAATTTTGACTTTTTATATGAGGTAAATGGATTCACTAATGTCGTTAATTTAACTAGGTGTAAGTGTAAGTTTTACAAACTATTGGGTGTAAGTATAACAAACATAAACCTCAAGAGAATTTATGAGATTTACTCAGTTAAATTATACAAATAATAGCTGCAAATGTAGGGATTTATTTTGTCAAAGCATGGATCAAATTACTTTGAAATCATCATATCTTAATACCACCACTATACAAAGTAAGCATAAAAATTACCAATCCCTTCGACACTCTTCATATATGCTTCGGGCTTTTAAAAAAAATGTTTCTCTCATCTCTTGGCAAGCAAGCATGTTGCTTCTATTCTGATTTTTGAGTGTAAACCTTTGAAGAACCTAACAAAAATGGAATGCTTGAATGGAAAACAATATTTTTGTTCTAAAACTACAATGCTGCCATATGGTTAAACTATCATTGGATTTTCAAACAAGACAATTTGTAAGTGAAACTCTCTATGTAGGAAGTTACTGCTATATGATCATGATAACGAAATTTCACTGACAACTGCAGGTAAAGGAAGATGAGTTGTTTGATTTTGCATTTGTTGATGCTGACAAGTTAAACTATGGAGAATACCACGAACGCTTGCTTAAACTCGTGAAGATTGGAGGAGTTATTGCCTATGATGATACTCTTTGGTCTGGTCTTGTCGTTGCTCCGGTGGGTACTCCTCTTTCTGAGTATGATGCCAAAGTCATAGACTACTTTCTGAAGTTTAATGATTTTTTGGCTACTGACTCCCGGATTGAGATATCACAAGTTTCTATTGGTGATGGACTCACCATCTGTATGCGTCTTATCTAATTATGTGGTTTGATTATACTAAAAAACTTAAACTATTGGGTGGAGATCGACCCAAGCTTGTGAACCTATATATGTGGCACCTCTTTATCAGTGATGTGGGGAATCCCATGACATAAATCTTAATTTACATTGCATATTTGAGCATACTTTTTTTTTTCTCTTGTTCCAACTTAGTATCAAAGCTCAGATTATTGGAGAATGTAAGTTCAAATCCACTCGAAATAATTATTTATTTAGTCAAGCAGGTTCTCTTTTTGACCCAACCCATTTATCCCTTCAAGTGTGCATTCTAAGATGCATGCTAGAAGATCGATTTACTAAGCCTCATACGATCATAGCTCAAGTTTTTAGGGTAAACTAAGGTTGTTTACGTTGTTCCATTACTAGGAGCTTATATCCCCTCTTCTTCTTTTCTTAAGCTTAGAGCATACTCTGATGCTAGCTAGGCCAGTATATGTTATTAACTGCCACCGTATTATTAGTTATTGTCTTAGTGATTCTTGCATTTCTTGGAAGCTTAAGAATTAGAAAATAAATCTCTTATTCAGGTGATAAAGTAGAGTATGGTGCCATTGCCATAATAGTTTAAAGGTTGCTTGATTGAAATAATCGCTTGTTGGCATGGGTGATTGTTATTGGCAGACCCACCTCACTATTTTGAGAACTTGAATATTGTTCAAATAGCCAACAGTCGGTTCTATGATAGTGCCAAGTATATAGAAGTACCTTACGTCCATTTTATGATGGACTCTTATACAGAAGTACCTTTTGGCTATTTTATTGCGATTGCATAACTTTTTGGATATTTGTAGACAAAGAAAGATAACCTCTTTGATTTTGCTTTAGTGGATGCCGACAAATTAAATTATGGAAAATACCACGAACGTTTGCTAAAACTTGTCAAAGTTGGAGGAGTTATTGCATATGATAATTAATACACTTTGGTCTGGTAGTGTAGCTGTTCCAGTGAATCCATCCTATCCCGAGGAGTTCATTGAAGTGAGAAACCTTCAAGTGAAGTTTAATGATTTCTTGGCTGCTGATTCTCGCATTGATATATCATAAGTTTGTATTGGTGATGGACTTACCATCTTTTGCCGCATTATCTGATTGCCCACAATTGATCACGTCTCTTTATGTAGGAAATAAGACATGGAGCTACTTAGATATTGTTCCCTTTGAAAATCTTCAGTATCTACTTGGATTTAATAAAATTTCTACCTATTAAAAAGTGCCTCTTTCTTGATATGTTGGGGATGATGCATATCATTTTGTCTGCACTAATCTTTAAGTAGAAAATGCTGCTATTTATATTTCTAAATAAGAATGTACGAATCAAGTATGATGTGCATAATACATATATAAGAACACATGTTGATGCTTTAAACAATAAAAGCCAAAATGATTTATTTTAGAGATATGTAGGAGTTGCACCCTTTGAAAAAAATATTTGTGGAAATTGAATGGGTATTTTCCCCAACTTAATATCCTAAGGAGAGGGTTATTTATTCTAAGCATATATGAATACAAAATGATTGCATACAGGTTTTGTGTGATTACTTGCAGGTTTCTATGAACTGATTCATGCATATAGATAGATATGTTTGTAATCACACAACCAATTTATGCATTTTTGGAACTTATAGGCTATCGCCATGGGCTGCAATATTGTGCTTTCCGTGGAAAAGTAGGCCTTGAACTTCTTAGCAAAGTCATGAGTCCAGAATTTACTAGATCTAAAAATTACTTTTTAACTCTGTTCGATAACTATTACATGCTAAATTTGAAAGATTAGATTAAATACTCATAAAACATGCCGCTTATTTGCATTCCAAGTTCATAAAGAGTTAACATTTGAAGCATAAAATAATTCTGCTATTAAGAATAATGTAATTAGACTGCATAGCTAAAGGTTGTATAATTCAAATATCATTTCATAAAAGGTTGCACCTTAAATTACTCAAAGCTCATGTTGACATCAAGCGCTGGGTGTTCTTCAGAAAATACAAAGAGAATTTTTCTCCTTTTGAATCTGAATCTTGTTTCCATGGAGGCAGGGTGCACCATTCGTATGTAGATCTTCATGAAACAAAGAGACAAAACGACTTTATTTTTTTTAGGGTGAGAGACTGAATAATTTGTTAAAGAATGTAACAACTATCTTGCTGCTCCTGAGGATGGTACAAATTTTTCCTCAAAAGACAAATGCCGATAGAGTATATTATATATATAAGTACAATTTCAATGGATATTGAAGTCATAAAGCAAATGTTCCTCATTTTTTAGCTGCTCGAAAAAACCACCCTAACCTCTTATCAGCTCTGCTCTTGGTAGCTTCAACGAGTATGATGACAAATTATGTTTTCCTAATGGTAGCTGCAAGAAAGGCATACTAAAAACTGTGACTAGTTATACCGGTATGGACATATATGGTGATGGCCATCTTCTCATCAGAGACATTCGTAGGCTGGTTCAGGAGATGGGTGGCTTGCAGACAGTACATGTGTTTCGGAAGGTGAATAAAGTAGCAGACTAGGTCGCCTCCTTCGTCGCCCGGCACTTCGGAGATTTTCTATGGACATCTATAGGAGATATTCCTTCTCCTTAGTACGTTTTCATTTCTCATGATTTGGTAGGATGTACTCAAGTTAGAGCTATATAAATTGCCGCATTTATCAAAAAAAAAAAGAAACTGTGACTAGTGAGGATAGACTACATGAATTTTAGAATCACATCTTCCGAAAGATGTAAAGATATAAAGTCTTAATTACTATTTCATTTTATGTAACTTTTAGTTTAACAAGTGAAGTATCAGTTGCATTTGCATTTGTTATGTCTGGAATGATCGGTTATGGTTATAGTCCAAGTTGAATTTAGCCATAGTCGATGCATCCAAATTGCCAATCCCTAACCTACTCTCCCTCTCTCTATTGCTCTAGGGATGTCATAGGATAGTCCCCAGCTTTTTTTCCAACTAGAAATAATAAAATGTTTGATTCTTCCAATTACACATCAAATGACTACATTCTAGTCTGCTTTTGCAAACTAAACATCATCATTGCGAGAAGATGATGTCAAGTTTTCCTCTTCATGGTAACTTTAAGATGCATAGAACTGCCGATGAAATCTGTTTGGCATCAACGAGGAAAATATTGACACCTTTTTGGACTAGACCAACTTTTTTTGTGTCGGTGCAGATTGAGGTGGATGGCTTCAGCCCTAATCAGCTCAGAAGCCGATCAAAACGTACTGATAGTAACTCGGACCGCACCGCACGACTCCAGTCCTAGCCAAAGAGCTGACCAATACGTACCAATAAGGACTGATAGTTTGGGCAACTAGCAACTGTAGCAGCACTATAATCGGCACACAAACAGAGCCGTATGCCGCCCCACATGGAATAATTTTCTCGTCGTAATAGTACTACCGACCGTTATCTGACCAGCACTGCATGTCGCACTAATCTAGATAACGGCAAAATGGACTGCTCCATATAAAGAGATAGTTTCGAAGACCTCTAAACGATAACCCTAAGCCTATATCATGCTATAGTTTTCGTCTAGAAAATGCCATCGGCTCAATGCATTTGGGGGCCTCCATGCATAAATAAGAAAAGAAACAATAATTTTTTTAAAGTAAAAGATACGTCCTAACATAAATACAGTTGGAAGCTTCAATGCATTTATAGTTATAAAGATATGTAGCATCATTTGAGGCCCCCAAATGCATTGGGAGCCTTAATACATTTTGGATGCTCACTGTAGAATTTATTATAATAAATATATTTGAGAGCCGGGGCTTACGTGTTCGTCTAAGGATTGAGCCGGCTTTCACTACTTTGTTAAAAAATTTTTGTTCTACACTGTTTTTTCACTTTTCTGACAAAAACACTTCAATAAAAGAATTTCTTGCGAGCCATCTTCTATATATCGATTATTTCGATTTTTACCGACCTCAGCAGTCGTATGCGGCAGAAGTTCTGTTGTGCTGTCACTTCCCTACCAAAAGAACTGCTCGAAAGTATAAATCATCCAACTAGCTACTGCTGCGCGTGGGCACGCCAACGTTTTAAAAATGCTCATCTTCATGGAATCATCGTTGAAGCCAATTAAAAAAATAAATTCTTTTATGTTCCTTAGGAGGAAGAAAAGCAAAAGAAAAACTTTGCAAGGAATCCACTAATCATGGCCACCCTCACCTACCACCGACCACCGACCACCGACCACCTACCACCTCTTTATCGAGTAGTCACAACCCATGGGATATATATATATATATATATGGAGGAAGGAGAGGGTGCCAAACTAAGAGATCTCGATTAAGGAACCCTGGAAGAACATCAATGGCTATCCCGGCAGGACATGCAATACATCTCTTGCAGAATGATGCCCTTTACAAGGTCGCTTCTCTTTTCTTCTTTTTCTTCTTCATGATTTCTTTTGGGATATGACTATGTAGTAGAGGAGGAGGAGAAGAAAAGAAAAAAGACACATAGAAGGGAGAAGAGATGCAAGAGAATAGAAAAAGAAAAGAAAAAAATAAGGAAAAAAAAAGGGAGTTTCTCTTTTCTCCAAATTTTTTCACTTCTGAAGAGATTAAAATAAAGAGAACATTCTTTCTTCATGGAGGGTTTTTTTGCCCCCTTATTTCTAATTAATCTTTTCTCTCTCTCTTTTTGCAGTATATATTGGAGACAAGTGTTTATCCACGAGAGCACGAACAACTTAAGGCATTGAGAGAGGCGACTAAGAAACAAGAGTGGCAAGTTCCAAACCTTTAGATTGCTGAATCTTAACTATTTAATTTTATGGAAACATTAAATTATAAACCAGTGAGATGGCTTGATTACATTGTTATGTAGTTATTTTAGATATCTTTGTGGAAAAAATAAAGAATAATTCAAAGCACGAAATCTGAAAATGTCTTGTGATTTTATCCATGCTATTGATGGATCTCTTCATGGTTGGGCAAGAGGAATTCCTACTGAATTAACATGAAAGAGGGTAGTCCAAAGGCAAAGAGTGATCAGCACCAACAACTCGAGCATTGTCCTAGCTGCTCAGTTACAAATCCAAGGGCCTCACTTACCTTGTCTCTCTGTACAGCTCTTTTTGACCTTTTTTTTTGTGGGTACGGTTGGTTCTTTCTCCTTTTGAGGAGTATTGCGAAGTGGGAACCAGTTCATGTTTATCTTTATTGCAATGTGTTATTAGAGTATACAACATGATTAGGGGTGCAAATAGGCCAGTTTGGTCTGAGCCATGAGTGACCCCAACCCAATTCGATTGTTTTGTTCAGGTTCTAATATTGGACTCAGACCCAACTCAATAAAAGATCGGGGTCAGATTGTGTTGGGTCCATAGCTACAATTTTTTATCAACGGATCATTCGGGTCGGATTCATGTATAATCTGATCTCAAACTAAAAAATTTGGATTCGGGCAGATTCTGTTCGGATCCAGAAAAATTATTATTACAAATTTGCACATTACCAAGGCATTAATCATGATCGAAGTTGTACTTTGGTGCAACTGTTGATGGCATGATGTCTCGATTAGTGTACAGTCCTCATGAGATTGCAATAACTGTTTAAAGAAAAATAGTTAAGTGTGATTAAATAATATTTACACACACACACACACACACACACTAAATCTCTTGTTAGTCTCCATTGAAGCGGGTATCAGCTAATAATGTATATAACACATTATATTTTGTCTTCAAACTATTCATTCAAACATGGATAGGAAAACACAAAGACAACTATTTTTGTTGTGGTATATTAAATAACGGTTTTGGACAGGGACTTGAAGACATCACCATTGTCAGAAGATGCTTGTGCCATCACACACACACACACACATTGTTGAGGGTGTGGTCCAGAGCCCCGTTACGCCAAAAGTTGACTGCCTTTTTGCTAACAACATTGTCGTTGCATTGTGAACCATGAACCACTCCCCCTTGCATGATGTAGAGATTGTGATTCGATGATCTTGATGGTAACAGCATTGCTGTTGACCATAAGCCTCACCTCATTTTTCATAGGCACCGGAGAGAATTGCCAGAAGAACTATCACATTATAGCAGCTTTCTTTTTGGGTCGGATCATAGGATTAGAAACCTAAAATTGCCTAAATTTCAAATAGATCGGATCGAGTCGGATCAGAATTCAGGAAACCTAAACCTGACCCTAAAAATAGAACCAGTCCAATTTTAGAACCAAATCCGGCCCCATAGGTCCTCTAAAATAGGTCGGATCGGGTCTGAACGGGTCGGGTCACGAGTTAACCCAACCCATTTGCAGCCTACAGTATGATGTCAAGTATTCAAAAGCCACCATTAAGTAATTTAAGGGCTTGTTTGGCTATTCCTCTAAGATTGGGCCGTCCATTTAAGTATAACCCTGTATCAACCAAACTCTACCTAGCTCAAATCCTATGGAAAGAAAAAAAAAAAAAACCTTCATAAATTTTTCTTTTCTTTGTCTTTTTTTTCTTCTTGCAGCCCAAAAGCTAGGATTCGGGCTAGGTTTGACCGGTTCCTAAAAAATGGAAGCTAGATGGCCGATGGGTCAACAAGCTCCAATCCTTTAGGAATATCCAAACAGACCATGAGCGTTATTAAAATATGATCCTCTGATGTGTAACTTGCTTAAAATAAGATTTATCTGTGATCCAAGAAACACTAACCTAGCCCTGTTTATCATTCCTGATAACAGTGAGAAATCCCTTTTTTTTTTTGTAGAGTATAATAGCCAACGAGATATATTCTTTATTGTATAAAGTGGATCTGAAATTACTATCACATTCGTCCAATATATTAACTATGTCATGATAGTTTGATTTCGCTGTTCTTCATTCATCAGACATTGTTGTGTCTAATAAGGACCCTCAAAACTAATATTGGACCTTCTTTTGATTTGGTATCCTTAAGTAACATTGCCAGACTAATTTAGCTAATCCAAATCCAGATGATTAGTGAATTCTTTAACTAACTTTTCTGGAGATCTCAATCTTTAACTAGTTATGTGTAACAAATGGTAAATAAGATGAACTATTTAAAGACAGGTTAAAATTGAAACTGCATACATCATAGGACAGCATAGGGAACTTTGACTATATTAAATGAATTGTATGATGATATATCTTATTCAAAGTTGTCGATCTATTAATACTTCACCTTATGCGAGTCGATTATAATTAGCATTTAGACCACCCTCCCCTACCCACTTTTTTTATCTTTTTATTTTTTGATGTCGCAGGCATTTCTGGATGGTGCCTCCGGAGGAATGCCAACATCTTTCTATACTTCTAAAGCTCATGAATGCAAAGAAGACACTTGAGCTTGGTGTGTTCACAGGTTATTCACTCCTTGCGACAGCACTAGCATTACCGACGGAGGGCAAGGTTTTTCAACTCCTTGGCACATTAAAATAATGCTGTGTTCACTTGTTTATGTTTACTAGTAATTTCATTACCTATTTTATGCCCAGGTATGTGGCCACCGAGCATATGATCTTCGGGTTTTAGGCATTTATAATGCCTAGATCATGATCACCCAGAGCAGATTTTTAATTAAAATGATCCACCATTGATTTGGAATCATTAAATGTTTACTAAAAATTTAATTTTTAGTTATAGTCTAACCAGAACACATTTCGAAAGAGTCAGACGACATACTACATTAAATTATTGGTAAAAGATATAATTAATACAAAGTCAATGATGGCTCATCCAAGATAAATCACACTACTAGTTCTGATCTAAAAGCCTGGAAATATCTAGAATAGAAAATATGTATCTTCCATGGACCTTCAGTGCATACACTGACACCTCCTTTAGTCTCTAAAACATTGACACCTATACTTCATATCTGTAATAGGTGCATAAGTAGAAGTAGCATATTGTTCCTGAATTAGAGCAGGTCTAAAAATAGCTTACTACTCATTCATCTTGTGTTTTAGATCTTAAATATTATTACAAGATGGAGAAATAGGGTACCTACGACGTCCAATCCATTCTCTAACCACTAATATATTTCTGAAAACATATGTGAGAAATAGATAAAGAAAAACTAAATTAAATGTGTAATCTTTTAAATGGATATATAACTGATGTTCAAAATGTAATTAATGGCATTGTTTGCAAAACTAAAGTCCAGAGTAAAGCAAAGTGAAGGATGAAAAGGGAATTACCTTCCCTTTGTTTTGTATGAGGTTTTGGACATCAAAAGCTCTATTACTAGACATTTTTAATGTATAGTCTAGTCGATATGTATGTTTCTACATGCATACTGACATATATATTATATACATGGTATGACTGTGTGTGCGCAACTTATTTTGCATTTAACTGGTTATATTTTGAGTTTATTCAGAAAAGATACATTTAAACAAATTTGCAAAAACTTATGATTAAACAATACTATTGAAGTTATGAATGCATGTCAGAAAACAATGCTCAACCATGAATATCTTTGAAAAACTCGAACTATAAAAATTTGGTGTTCATGACCCTTTATCCTTTTGTTCATACTTTGTTGTAGGTCACAGCAATCGACATTAACCGATCATACTTTGAGATAGGACTACCATTTATTCAAAAAGCGGGAGTTGAGGACAAGATTAATTTTATTGAATCAGAAGCTCTCCCTGCTCTTGATAAAATGCTCCAGGAGGTAACTTTCCTCATATATCAAGCATAATATTTTTTGTGGTGTATAGTAATTATCTTTTGCACTAGCAATAAAAGCAAGAGTTGTGTCTTTAATTAATAAAAAAGATCTTAACATATGTTAAGCCACATAGATATCCCTTGCAAAGCTTTGCATGTGTTTGGAGAAACAAAAAATTAACAAAAAAATAAAATAAAAGTGTCCTGGATATAAATAATAAAATATTTGAGTTCGAGCAAATGAAAAATGTTTTATATAATAAATAGAGCTAAGCCAAAAAATATAGATTAGCATAATTGCCAAATTTATTAAATCATTTTATGCCCACTTTTAAGGAGAGATCTATCAAAACAAAAGAGACCCATGAAATAAAATCTACATCTTCCTTTTGTTACAAATAGATATGCATGTTCGCATGAGTGAATAGGTATCTTGCTATCTTGCTATTGCTTTTGGATGATTGCCATGAAATGGGATGATTTTTAAGTAGATAGAATTATTATATAAGAGCTAGGACTCTTCTTTATTTTGTTTTTAAAAAAGGGTTAGAACTCTTATTTATGTTAACTTTGAGAAAAGATTATGACTCTTATTGATATCTCACTCTCATTATCTTAAACCAATCCCTTCAGTTGCAGTTAGATAATAGAGAAGACTATGCAATCCAACCAATTAAAGTTAAAACATTTAGAAAAAACAATTGACTCCTAAATTTCTCAGTCTGTAGCTCATTCCAGTGTATCTATACTGTGTAAGTCCTAAAATAGGTTAAATCTGATGCATCCTCATTACAAAAGTATCATGGTGTAGCATAATGGTCTTCATAATATAATCTTAAAGGGGTGCTTGAAGTTACAAATACCATAATTTTTTCTATTTTATATATTAATAATGAACCATTTAAATAAAGGCAATTATTTGGCTGTTATTTTATTATCATAGCTGTTATACAACAGGGATAATGACTTTTTAGACCATTTTCCATAGTGACTAAACAAAATAACCTGTTATGCATTTGATATTTTTTATTTTGCTAGTTGACCGAAAATAGGTTAACATTTTATATTAGGCTAACATGTCTCACATGCAGCTTGAATCATCAATTTGGAGACTATAGCAGGTATAAGATGACATCGGAGTTGGGTAATTAATTAATAATTGGCCTGGAGGGATTTGAATTGATGACCTTCAGTAAACTTGGTTTTGATATCTTATCATAGTAATCAATCTTCGATGATATGTAGAACTTCTTGTTCCAAAGCCATTTGCATAAGAGCAAAACCAGAGCTTGATTTTTCCAATGAAAATTATCATTTCATTCTTTCCATAGGGTCCCCAATAGCAATTATCAATTGGTCCCAAACTGTGTTAATCATTTAGAAACTTGAGTTTGTAATCTTTTGCATGATATAATATGTTGTGAATTAGAGTGTTGCAACTCCAAAATTATATATGCTTATGTGGATGCTTGTTTTTCTAACTATATGTATTTACTCAAATTGAAAGGTTGTTTTCTTTGTAGAATGTTGGCACTTGTCAATATCTTTTGCTGATAATTAAATATATTTTAATTGATTGAAATTTTAAGTTAATAAAGCATACATATGCCATACATCAAGATGCGGACTAGCCTACATACTTGCATAATTACGATCAAATTGATAATCTGATATCTTTTTTTGACTTCTGCACGTGTATTTCATGTGTCAAAAGACTAGTAACATAAAAATCATGGAGTAAGCATAGAGCCTCATTGCTGAAATTTAGAATGGTAGCACCACACAAAACAATATATCATTTTACTACTAAATACTCTCTAAATCTATACTGCTGAACTCACTTTTTATATAGACTCTGACACACAGCCATTCCCTTTCCACTTAAACGCTACCAAGCCAGGTACCATTCTATTCACATGGTAAGCTCTTCACCACTTGTATCTCATTTGTCATTTACTTATCCAAGATTACATTCCGATCTTTATCCAATAAAGAGCTCAAAACATGGCCATATGACACCTCTAATCTGCGGAGGTTCATATTGAGAATAACCTTTCTACCACTGCACAGCCCAAACTAGATGACTTAATTCACGAAGCCATTATACCTTACCTACTCTTCCTGAAGAATGAATGTTGCTCTGGCTCAAATGGTGGGATTGGTACACCTCTATATGCTATAATCAGAAGGTACTCTTGAGGTCATGCTACAACCGTCGATCGTTCCTGTGACCACATGCCGTACCAACAGAAAACTCATCCGCTTGTAAATTCTTTGTATAATACTCACTCGTAAATGAAAATGATTGGTGTAAGAATTTTTCACTAATCAGGTGTGATCAGTCTCATCTGTGTAAGAATTTTGAATTCCCCTATAACTCAAGACAAGATCTTCTCAAACTTTTAATCTAAGTTTGAATTAGACTCCCAACATAAAGTCTATTTATTGTCAAAGAGTGCAAAATTAATTTATTTTCTAATCATTTTGTATTTTATTTATTCACTAACTACTATCTTTACTTAAAGAGTGCATTACAAAAATCTCTCTCAGATTTGGAGTAAATACATTTACACACCCAGTAGTATGAAAAACCTATGCTTACGGCTTACCCCTTTGAGATTTATTTTTATCCAACATTTTAACCTCTAACCTAACAGAACATTAGTCAAACTGTTAACTTTAAATGAGATCCAAATATTACGTCAGAAAAAATTTTAAAATAGCGAAATAACTTTATGTGACATAACAACCACCCAAAGATTTAAGAAAATGTCTATATCCTCCTCCTCATTTAAGGACAATTTTGACTTTTCATATGAGGTAAATGGATTCACTAACATCGTTAATTTAACAGGGTGTAAGTGTAAATTTTACAAACTACTGGGTGTAAGTATAATAAACATAAACCTCAGGGGGATTTGTGTGATTTACTCAGTTAAATTATACAAATAATAGCTGAACATGTAGGGGTTTATTTTGTCAAAGCCTGGATCAAATTACTTTGAAATCATCTTATCTTAATACCACCATTATAGAAAGTAAGCATAAAAATTACCAATCTCTTCGACACGCTTCATATATGCTTCGGGCTTTTAAAAAATATGTTGTTCTCATCTCTTGGCAAGCAAGTACGTTGCTTCTATTCTGATTTTTGAGTGTAAACCTTTGAAGAACCTAACAAAAATGGAATGCTTGAATGGAAAATAATATTTTTGTTCTAAAACTACAATGCCGCCATATGGTTAAACCATCATTGGGTTTTCAAACAAGACAATTTGTAAGTGAAACTCTCTATGTAGGAAGTTACTGCTGTATGATCATGATAACGAAATTTCACTGACAACTGTAGGTAAAGGAAGATGAGTTGTTTGATTTTGCATTTGTTGATGCTGACAAGTTAAACTATGGAGAATACCATGAACGCTTGCTTAAACTCGTGAAGATTGGAGGAGTTATTGTCTATGATGATACTCTTTGGTCTGGTCGTGTGGTTGCTCCGGTGGGTACTCCTCTTTCTGAGTATGATGCCAAAGTCAGAGACTACTTTCTGAAGTTTAATGATTTTTTGGCTGCTGACTCTCGGATTGAGATATCACAAGTTTCTATTGGTGATGGACTCACCATCTGTATGCGTCTTATCTAATTATGTGGTTTGATTATACTAAAAAACTTAAACTATTGGGTGGAGATCGACCCAAGCTTGTGAACCCATGTGGCACCTCTTTGTCAGTGATGTGGGGCATCCCATGACATATATCTTAATTTACATTGCATATTTGAGCATACTTTGGTTTTTTTTTTCTCTCTTGTTCCAACTTAATATGAAAGCTCAGATTATTGGAGAATGTGAGTTCATATACACTAGAAGTAATTATTTATTTAGTCAACCAGGTTCTCTTTTTGACCCAACCCATTTATCCCTTCAAGTGTGCATTCTAAGATGCATGCTAGAAGATGGATTTACTAAGCCTAATACGATCATAGCTCAAGTTTTTAGGGTAACCTAAGGTTGTTTACCTTGTTCCATTACTAGGAGCTTATATCTCCCCTCTTCTTCTTTGCTTGAGCTTAGAGCATACTCTGATGCTAGCTAGGCCAGTATATGTTATTAACTGCCACCGTATTATTAGTTATTGTCTTAGTGATTCTTGCATTTCTTGGAAGCTTAGGAATTAGAAAATAAATCTCTTATTCAGGTGATAAAGTAGAGTATGGTGCCATTGCCATAATAGTGTAAAGGTTGCTTGATTGAAATAATCGCTTGTTGGCATGGGTGATTCTTATTGGCCGACCCACCTCACTATTTTGAGAACTTGAATATTGTTCAAATAGCCAACAGTCAGTCCTATGACAGTGCCAAGTATATAGAAGTACCTTACGGCCATTTTATGATGGACTCTTATACAGAAGTACCTTTTGGCTATTTTATTGCGATTGCTTAACTTTTTGGATAATTGTAGACAAAGGAAGATAACCTCTTTGATTTTGCTTTAGTGGATGCCGACAAGTTAAATTATGGGAAATATGGTCTTCATAATGTAGTGTAGCTATTCCAGTGAATCCATCCTATCCCGAGGAGTTCATTGAAGTGAGAAACCTTCAAGTGAAGTTTAATGATTTCTTGGCTGCTGATTCTCGCATTGATATATCATAAGTTTGTATTGGTGATGGACTTACCATCTTTTGCCCCATTATCTGATTGCCCAGGCTTGATCACATCTTTTTATGCATACTTTATATATGGAAATAAGACATGGAGCTACTTAGATATTGTTCCCTTTGAAAATCTTCAGTATCTACTTGGATTTAATAAAATTTCTACCTATTAAAAAGTGCCTCTTTCTTGATATGATGGGGATGATGCATATCATTTTTTCTTTTCTTTTTTTCTTTTTCTTTCTTTTTTTTTTTTGCTAGATCGAGTGATCTATACAACACATATATGGATGCACCCAATAAAATCAGAAAACAAATATCACAGAGCTCCCGAGGCAGCACCCCGTCCCCTGCTTATAGGGTACTACTGACATGGTTAGCCACATACTTGGCCACCCAAAATCAAATAAAACATTAAGTTTGCATTAAGTGCCCGGTCGCAGTCAGTCGTCGACCCAAACCTCAGGGCTAGGTGGTCATCGGCTAGCGCCACCTCCTCCACCTTCCCTGCAAGTTTTCCACGGGTGGCCACATCTTGGGCCACCCACTTGGCCGGCACCCGGCGGCCGAGGCTGCGGGCCACCACCGAGAGGCCTTCCCACTCTCGGTGGGCGGCTCGATGGGCGCCTTCAACAGCTCCAAGATCGTCGGAAAGCGGCGGCTCAACCGAGCCATGTCCTCGTCCGAGGGCCAGTGAGTTACCCAAGGTCCCAGCCTTGCCGGAGCCCTGGACGTCTCCCCCCGTTCCACAGGAAGCTTACCTTTGCCTTTGCCCGCCACCGCTGCCGCATACGTCGAGCTCCCCATCAGCTTTGTCCCCGAAGGGCCCGCCTGCTGATCCATTGGCCCATCGAACTTGCACACAGATTGGTTAGAAGAAAACAAACAAAGCGTACTCGGTCGTTGGAAGCCAGAGCTGCCCGATCTTCCGCCACCACCGCTAGCGAGACCAGCCTCTCAGCCCTCCCCTGCGCCCCCGAAGAGTTCGCTGTCTGACGACGGACCCGACGCCAAACCTCTCCTCCTCGGATCACAGTTGAATCCTGTGCCCCCCATGGAGCCGTCCGCCGTAAACGGAGAAGAACCTCGCCGAGAACCACCGACGAGCAGCTAGCCGTTAGGCCTCAAACCCACTTTCTCTCTCCTTAGAGTTTCTCACTCTTGCATATCATTTTGTCTGCACTAATCTTTAAGTAGAAAATACTGCTATTTATATTTCTAAATAAGAATGTACGAATCAAGTATGATGTGCATAAATCATATATAAGAACACATGTTGATGCTTTGAACAATAAAAGCCAAAATGATTTATTTTAGAGATATGTAGGAGTTGCACCCTTTGAAAAAAATATTGGTGGAAATTGAATGGGTATTTTCCCCAACTTAATATCCTAAGGAGAGGGTTATTTATTTTAAGTATATATGAATACAAAATAATTGCATACAGGTTTTGTGTGATTACTTGCAGGTTTCTGTGAACTGATTCACGCATATAGATAGATATGTTTGTAATCACACTACCAATTTATGCATTTTTGGAACTTATAGCCATCGGCTGCAATATTGTGCTTTTCGTGGAAAATTAGGCCTTGAACTTCATAGCAAATTCATGAGTCCAGGATTTACTAGATCTAAAAATTACTTTTTAACTCAGTTGGATAACTATTACATGCTAAATTAAAATGGTGAGATTAATACTCATAAAACATGCCGCTTATTTGCACTCCAAGTTCATAAAGAGTTAAGTTAACATTTGAAGCATAAAATAATTCTGCTATTAAGAATAATGTAATTAGGCTGCATAGCTAAAGGTTGTATAATTCAAATATCATTTCATAAAAAGTTGCACCTTAAATTACTCAAAGCTCATGTTGACATCAAGCGCTGGGTGTTCTTCAGAAAATACAAAGAGAATTTTTCTCCTTTTGAATCTGAATCTTGTTTCCATAGAGGCAGGGTGCACCATTCGTGTGTAGATCTTCATGAAACAAAGAGACAAAACAACTTTATTTTTTTGAGGGTGAGAGACTGAATAATTTGTTAAAGAATGTAACAACTATCTTGGTGCTCCTGAGGATAGTACAAATTTTTCCTCGAAAGGCAAATGTTGCAAGAGTATATTATATATATAAGTACAATTTCAATGGATATTACAGACATAAAGCAAATGTTCCTCATTTTTTAGCTGCCCGAAAAAACCACCCTAACCTCTTATCAGCTCTGCTCTTGGTAGCTTCAACGAGTATGATGACAAATTATGTTTTCCTAATGATAGCTGCAAGAAAGGCATACTAAAAACTGTGACTAGTTATACGAGGTGTGGACAGATATGGTGATGGTCATCCTCTCATCAGAGACATTCGTAGGCTGGTTCAGGAGATGGGTGGCTTGCAGGCAGCACATGTGTTTCGGAAGGCGAACAAAGCAGCAGACTGAGTTGTCTCCTTCGTCATCCGGCACTCCTGAGAGTTTCTATGGACATCTATAGGAGATATTCCTTCTCTTTTGTATGCTTTGCTTTCTCGTGATTTGGCAGAATGTACTCAAGTTAGAGCTATATAAATTGCTGCATTTACCAAAAAAAAAGAAAAGAAACTGTGACCAGTGAGGATAGACTACATGAATTTTAGAATCACATCTTCCGAAAGATGTAAAGATATAAAGTCTTAATTACTATTTCATTTTATGTAACTTTTAGTTTAACAAGTGAAGTATCAGTTGCATTTGCATTTGATATGTCTGGAATGATCGGTTATGGTTAGGGGTGGCAAAATATGACCCGACCCACCAATCCGACCCGTGTTCGACCCGCCATAAACAAGTTTGGATTTGGCCTAAACAGATTCGGGTCGTAAACAGGTCGACCCGTTTAACCTATTTATTAATTGGATCGGATACAGATTTTAGATGTCTGATCCATTTAAACCGTTTAACCCATTTAACTGTTGGGCAGGTTCAACAGGTCTAAACAGGTTAAACGAGTTAAACAGGTTAAACAGGTCTAAACAGGTAAAGCGGATCTAAACAGGTCTAAACAGGTCGGGTTGAGCAGGTTAAACAGGTTGGATTGGGCAGGTTAAATAGGTCTAAACAAGTTAAATGGATCAGGTTGGGCAAACAGGTTAAACAGGTCGGGTCGGGTTAGGTAAACAGGTTACCTATTTATTAAACAGGTTAAACGGATCGGGTCGGGTTACCTGTTTAATAAACAGGTCAGGTTCAGGTTGTAATTTCTGACCTGTTTAATAAACAGGTCGAGTTCATGTTTATGATTTTCTGACCCGACCTGCATGTGATCCGACCCATTTGTGACCCGACCGGACCCGATTGCCACCCCTAGTTATGGTTATGGTCCAAGTTGAATTTAGCCATAGTCGATCCGTCCAAATTGCCAATCCCTAACCTACTCTCTCTCTCTCTATTGCTCTAGGGATGTCATAGGATAGTCCCCAGCTTTTTTTCCAACTAGAAATAATAAAATGTTTGATTCTTCCAATTACACATCAAATGACTACATTCTAGTCTGCTTTTGCAAATTAAACGTCATCATTGCGAGAAGATGATGCCAAGTTTTTCTCTTCATGGTAACTTTAAGATGCATAGAACTGCCGATGAAATCTGTTTGGCATCGACAAGGAAAATATTGACACTTTTTTGGCCTTGACCAACTTTTTTTGTGTCGGTGTAGATTGAGGTGGATGGCTTCAGCCCTAATCAGCTCAGAAGCCCATCAAAACGTACTGATAGTAGCTCGAACCGCACCGCACGACTACAGTCCTAGCCAAAGAGCTGACCAATACGTACCAATAAGAACCGACAGTTTGGGCAACTAGCAACTGTAGCAGCATTATAATCGGCACACAAACAGAGCCGTA
This sequence comes from Phoenix dactylifera, assembly GCF_051530095.1. Taxonomy (NCBI): domain Eukaryota; kingdom Viridiplantae; phylum Streptophyta; class Magnoliopsida; order Arecales; family Arecaceae; genus Phoenix; species Phoenix dactylifera. The sequence continues at coordinate 4,019,312 of NC_143193.1, forward strand.
TGCCGCCCCACATGGAATAATTTTCTCGCCGTAATAGTACTACCGATCGTTATCTGACCATCACTGCATGTCACACTAATCTAGATAACGGCAAAATGGACCACTCCATATAAAGAGATAGTTTCGAAGACCTCTAAACGATAAGCCTAAGCCTATATCATGCTATAGTTTTCGTCTAGAAAATGCCATCCTTAGAAGCGGCTCAATGCATTTGGGGGCCTCCATGCATAAATAAGAAAAGAAACAATAAATTTTTTAAAGTAAAAGATACGTCCTAATATAAATGCGGTTGGAGGCTTCAATATATTTATAGCTATAAAGATACATAGCGTCATTTGAGGCCCCCAAATGCATTGGGAGCCTTAATACATTTTGGATGCTCACTTTAGAATTTATTATAATAAATATATTTGAGAGCCGGGGCTTATGTGTTCGTCTAAGGATTGAGCTGACTTTTACTACTTTGTTAAGAATTTTTTGTTCTACATTGTTTTTTCGCTTTTCTAACAAAAAGGCTTCAATAAATGAATTTCCTGCGCCACTGAGGTGGTAGCCTAGTGGGAGCGCGGCCTTACTTCCAACCAAGTAGTTCCGAGTTCGAGACGTACGGGTGTTGATTAAATTGTGGAGACCGGATGCTCCCTGCTCGGACATGGGGTCTGGAAGGGCGTATTGCTCTGCTGGTAGCCTCGGTGGTGCCAGGTGTGACCTACTCACACGTGGTATTCGTGCCGGAGCCCAGAGGGGTAACCGAGCCGGGCCCACGGCTGGGGAGGGTATGAGTAAAATCGGCCGGGGGTCATTTCTGCCCGCATCGAACATTTTTCTGGCGGGATGGGGGCCAGTGAGAGTTGCTACGCAGGGATGGGCTCCCCCCTTCCTCTTTCTTTAGCAAAAAAAAAAAAAAAAAGAATTTCCTGCGAGCCATCTTCTATATTTCGACTATTTCGATTTTTACCGACCTCAGCAGTCGTATGCGGCAGAAGTTCTGTTGTGCTGTCACTTCCCTACCAAAAGAACAGCTCGAAAGTATAAATCATCCAACTAGCTACTGCTGCGCGTGGGCACGCCAACGTTTTAAAAATGCTCATCTTCATGGAATCATCGTTGAAGCCAATTAAAAAAATAAATTCTTTTATGTTCCTTAGGAGGAAGAAAAGCAAAAGAAAAAATTTGCAAGGAATCCACTAATCATAGCCACCCTCACCTACCACCGACCACCGACCACCAGGGGCGGCCCAAGCCTTAGGCGACCTAGGCGGTCGCCCAAGGCCCCGGCTCGAGAGAAGGCCTCTGCGGCCCCGCGCGACGGCATCGTAGCCTCGTAGGCTACTAGGCTCCTAGCCTTTCAGCTCGGCCTCCCGCTCCTAGCTAGCTACAGTGTCACTGTCTGTAGAGTAGAGGCAAGGCCGCAGGAGCCAACGGCTACCTCGACAAGACGCGGGTGCTCCACTCCCATCGGCCATCGCCCATCATTCCTCTCTGGCTCTCTTTAAAATCCTCATCGTCTCCACTTCTCCTCCACTCCTCAGTCCTCAATCCTCTTCTGTTCTGTACTTCTGTAACTCTGTTCGACTGGGTCTCTGGCTCTCTTTAAAATCCTCATCGTGCTCCCGCGCCTCCGCCAGTCCGCCTCCCAGTCCCCGCCTCCCCGGGCCCCGGCATCCCGCGACGGTCCCCGCCAGCCCGCCTCCCCGGCATCCAGGCGGTCCCACCGCCCGCGACCTCCTCGGCTCCTCGCCTCCCTCCCGGGCCCCCGGCTCCCGTGAGGCCGTGTCGCCGTGACCCCGTCGGCCCGTCCGGCTCAATCCAGCGAGCCGGCGAGCTTGTCTCCTCCACGGCTCCGCCTGAGCGCCTCCCAGTCCCCGGCAGCATCCCGGCGATCCTGCGAGGCTACGACCTCCTCGCCTCCCTCCCGGGCCTCCGGCCCCGGCTCCCGCCTCCCGTGACCAGTGAGGCAGAGGCAGTGCCGCAGGCCGCAGTGACCTCCACCGCTCAACGGCTCCACCTCCTCTCCAGTCGCCTCCCTCCCCGGCCCCGGCTCCTGTGACCATGTCTGGCCGTCACTCCCGTCTCCCGTGAGCTGTGACCTCCTCCGCTCCTCGCTCGCCCCCGGCCCCGGCTCCCGTGAGGCGTGAGGCCGTGACGGCAGACGGCGTGAGGCTCCCTCCCCGGCCCCGGCTCCCGTAGTCCCGTGAGGCCGTGACCCCGGCGGGCCCGTCCATCCCCTCAGTCCCTCCCTCACGTCTGACGGTCTGACTTCTGAGACTGAGCCTGTCACTGCTGTCAGTCTGACACTGTGACGGTGACTCAGTGGGCATACACGGTGTGATTCTTCTAATCCCCTTTTGATTGTGATTCTTCTAATCCCCTTTTAATTATATTTTCAAATTTCAACATCCAGCATTTAATTCCCCTAATTTTGTTGCAATTTCTATAATTTTGTTACAATTTTTCACTTCTATTTTATACTTATTAAAAATTTATTATTATTATTATTATTATTTTAAAAAAGGCCTCATTTAGTGAGTTCGCTCTAGGCCCCCAAATGTATTGGGCCGCCCCTGCCGACCACCGACCACCTACCACCTCTTTATCGAGTAGTCACAACCCATGGGATATATATATATATATATATATATATATATATATATATATATATATATATATATATATATGGAGGAAGGAGAGGGTGCCAAACTAAGAGATCTCGATTAAGGAACCCTGGAAGAACATCAATGGCTATCCCGGCAGGACATGCAATACATCTCTTGCAGAATGATGCCCTTTACAAGGTCGCTTCTCTTTTCTTCTTTTTCTTCTTCATGATTTCTTTTGGGATTTGACTATGTAGTAGAGGAGGAGGAGAAGAAAAGAAAAAAGACACATAGAAGGGAGAAGAGATGCAAGAGAATAGAAAAAGAAAAGAAAAAAAATAAGGAAAAAAAAAAGGAGTTTCTCTTTTCTCCAAATTTTTTCACTTCTGAAGAGATTAAAATAAAGAGAACATTCTTTCTTCATGGAGGGTTTTTTTGCCCCCTTATTTCTAATTAATCTTTTCTCTCTCTCTTTTTGCAGTATATATTGGAGACAAGTGTTTATCCACGAGAGCACGAACAACTTAAGGCATTGAGAGAGGCGACTAAGAAACAAGAGTGGCAAGTTCCAAACCTTTAGATTGCTGAATCTTAACTATTTAATTTTATGGAAACATTAAATTATAAACCAGTGAGATGGCTTGATTACATTGTTATGTAGTTATTTTAGATATCTTTGTGGAAAAAATAAAGAATAATTCAAAGCACGAAATCTGAAAATGTCTTGTGATTTTATCCATGCTATTGATGGATCTCTTCATGGTTGGGCAAGAGGAATTCCTACTGAATTAACATGAAAGAGGGTATTCCAAAGGCAAAGAGTGAGCACCAACAACTCGAGCATTGTCCTAGCTGCTCAGTTACAAATCTAAGGGCCTCACTTACCTTGTCTCTCTGTACAGCTCTTTTTGACCCTTTTTTTTTTGTGGGTACGGTTGGTTCTTTCTCCTTTTGAGGAGTGTTGCGAAGTGGGAACCAGTTCATGTTTATCTTTATTGCAATGTGTTATTAGAGTATACAACATGATTAGGGGTGCAAATAGGTCAGGTTGGTCCGAGCTAATTTGATTTTTTTATTCAGGTTCTAATATTGGACTCAAACCCAACCCAATAGAAGATTGGGGTCGGATTGTGTTGGGTCCACAGCTACAATTTTTGATCAACGGATCATTCGGGTCGGATTCATGTATAATCTGGTCCCAATCTAAAAAATTTGGATTCGGGCAGATTCTGTTCGGATCCGAAAAAATAATTATTACAAATTTGCACATTACCAAGGCATTAATCATGATCGAAGTTGTACTTTGGTGCAACTGTTGATGGCATGATGTCTCCATTAGTGTACCGTCCTCATGAGATTGCAATAACTGTTTAAAGAAAAATAGTTAAGTGTGATCAAATAATACTAATATATATATATATATACACACACACTAAATCTCTTGTTAGTCTCCATTGAAGCGGGTATCAGCTAATAACGTATATAACACATTATATTTTGTCTTCAAACTATTCATTCAAACATGAATAGGAAAACACAAAGACAACTATTTTTGTTGTCGTATATTAAATAACGATTTTGGACAGGGACTTGAAGACATCACCATTATCAGGAGATGCTTGTGCCATCACACACACACACACATTGTCGAGGGTGTGGTCTAGAGCCCCGTTACGCCAAAAGTTGACTGCCTTTTTGCTAACAACATTGTCGTTGCATTGTGAACCATGAACCACTCCCCCTTATATGATGTAGAGATTGTGATTCTATGATCCTGATTGTAACAGCATTGCTGTTGACCATAAGCCTCACCTCATTTTTCATGGGCACCGGAGAGAATTGCCAGAAGAACTATCACATTATAGCAGCTTTCTTTTTGGGTCGGATCGTAGGATTAGAAACCTAAAATTGCCTAAATTTCAAATAGATCGGATCGAGTTGGGTCAGAATTCAGAAAACCTAGACCTGACCCTAAAAATAGAACCAGTCCAATTTTAGAACCAAATCCGGCCCCACGGGTCCTCTAAAATAAGTCGGATCGGGTCTGAACGGGTCGGGTCACGAGTCAACCCAACCCATTTGCAGCCTACAGTATGATGTCAAGTATTCAAAAGCCACCATTAAGTAATTTAAGGGCTTGTTTGGCTATTCCTCTAAGATTGGGCCGTCCATTTAAGTATAACCCTGTATCAACCAAACTCTACCTAGCTCAAATTCTATGGAAAGAAAAAAAAAAACCTTCATAATTTTTTTTTTTCTTTGATCTTTTTTTTTCTTCTTGCAGCCCAAAAACTAGGATTCGGGCTAGGTTTGACTGGTTCCTAAAAAATGGAAGCTAGATGGTTGATGGGTCAACAAGCTCCAATCCTGTAGGAATATCCAAACAGACCATGAGCGTTATTAAAATCCGATGCTCTGATGTGTTAACTTGCTTAAAATAAGATTTACCTGTGATCCAAGAAACACTGGCCTAGCTCTGTTTATCATTCCTGATAACAGTGAGAAATCCCTTTTTTTTAAAACTTTTTTTGTAGAGTATAATAGCCAACGAGATATATTCTTTATTGTATAAAGTGGATCTGAAATTACTATCACATTCGTCCAACATATTAACTATGTCATGATAGTTTGATTTCGCTGTTCTTCATTCATCAGACATTGTTGTGTCTAATAATGACCCTCAAACTAATATTGGACCTTCTTTTGATTTGGTATCCTTAAGTAACATTGCTAGACTAATTTAGCTAATCCAAATCCAGATGATTAGTGAATTCTTTAACTAACTTTTCTGGAGATTTCAATCTTTAACTAGTTATGTGTAACAAATGGTAAATAAGATTAACTATTTAAAGACTGGTTAAAATTGAAACTGCATACATCATAGGACAGCATAGGGAACTTTGACTATATTAAATGAATTGTATGATGATATATCTTATTCTAAGTTGTCAATCTATTAATACTTAACCTTATGTGAGTCAATTATAATTAGCATTTAGACCACCCTCCCAGTCCACTTTTTTTGAATTCTTTTTTTTTTTTTTTTTGATGTCGCAGGCATTTCTGGATGGTGCCTCCGGAGGAATGCCAACATCTTTCTGTACTTCTAAAGCTCATGAATGCAAAGAAGACACTTGAGCTTGGTGTGTTCACAGGTTATTCACTCCTTGCGACAGCACTAGCATTACCGACGGAGGGCAAGGTTTTTCAACTCCTTAGCACATTAAAATAATGTTGTGTTCACTTGTTTCTGTTTACCAGTAATTTCATTACCTATTTTATGCACAGGTATGTGGCCACGGAACATATGATTTTCAGGTTTTAGGCATTTATAATGCCTAGATCATGATCACCCCGAGCAGATTTTTGATTAAAATGATCCATCATTGATTTGGAATCATTAAATATTTACTAAAAATTTAATTTTTAGTTATAGTCTAACTAGAACACATTTCGAAAGAGTCAGACGACATACTACATTAAATTATTGGTAAAAGATATAATTAATACAAAGTCAATGATGGCTCATCCAAGATAAATCACACTACTAGTTCTGATCTAAAAACCTGAAATATCTAGAATAGAAAATATGGATCTTCCATGGACCTTCAGTGCATACACTGACACCTCCTTTAGTCTCTAAGACATTGACACCTATACTTCATATCTGTAATAGGTGCATAAGTAGAAGTAGCTTATTGTTCCAGAATTAGAGCAGGTCTAAAAATAGCTTACTACTCATTCATCATGTGTTTTAGATCTTAAGAATTATTACAAGATGGAGACAAGGTTGCTATTGAGATACTGGTCCTTAGGATATCTCTTACACATTCAACAATTGGCCTCAATTTTATGAATATGTGAAAAATACATGATAGGATGTTTAAATTAGATAGGAGCAAACATTATATTGAATCATTAATAAGCTGCCTCCTTACACACACAACATCCTAGTCCTTGAACAAGAAACACAAAAAAAGGGTACCTACGGTGTCCAATCCATTCTCTAACCACTAATATATTTCTGAAAACACATGTAAGAAATAGATAAAGAAAAGTTAAATTAAATGTGTAATCTTTTAAATGGATATATAACTGATGTTCAATATGTGCTCAATGGCATTGTTTGCAAAACTAAAGTCCAGAGTAAAGCAAAGTGAAGAATGATAAGGAAATTACCTTCCCTTTGTTTTGTATGAGGTTATGGACATCAAAAGCTCTATTACTAGAGATTTTTAATGTATAGTCTAGTCGATATGTATGTTTCTACATACATATTGATATATATATTATATACATGTATGTCTGTGTGTGCGCAACTTATTTTGCATTTAACTGGTTATATTTTGAGTTTATTCAGAAAAGATACATTTAAACAAATTTGCAAAAACTTATGATTAAACAATATTATTGAAGTTATGAATGCATGTCAGAAAACAATGCTCGACCATGAATATCTTTGAAAAACTTGAACTATAAAAATTTGGTGTTTATGATCCTTTATCCTTTTGTTCATACTTTATTGTAGGTCACAGCAATCGACATTAACAGATCATACTTTGAGATAGGACTACCATTTATTCAAAAAGCGGGAGTTGAGGACAAGATTAATTTTATTGAATCAGAAGCTCTCCCTGCTCTTGATAAAATGCTCCAGGAGGTAACTTTCCTCATATATCAAGCATAATATTTTTTGTGGTGTATAGTAATTATCTTTTGCTCTAGCAATAAAAGCAAGAGTTGTGTCTTTAATTAATAAAAAAGAGCCTAACATAGGTTAAGCCACATAGATATCCCTTGCAAAGCTTTGCATGTGTTTGGAGAAACAAAAAATTAACAAAAAAATAAAATAAAAGTGTCCTGGATATAAATCATAAAATATTTGAGTTCGAGAAAAGCAAAAATGTTTTATATGATAAATAGAGCTAAGCCAAAAAAATATAGATTAGCATAATTGCCAAATTTATTAAATCATTTTATGCCCACTTTTAAGGAGAGATCTATCAAAACAAAAGAGACCCATGAAATAAAATCTACATCTTCCTTTTGTTACAAATAGATATGCATGTTTGCATGGGTGAATAGGTATCTTGCTATCTTGCTATTGCTTTTGGATGACTGCCATGAAATGGGATGATTTTTAAGTAGATAGAATTATTATATAAGGGCTAGGACTCTTCTTTACTTTGTTTTTAAAAAAGGGTTAGAACTCTTATTTATGTTAACTTTGAGAAAAGATTATGACTCTTATTGATATCTCACTCTCATTATCTTAAACCAATCCCTTCAGTTGCAGTTAGATAATAGAGAAGACTATGCAATCCAACCAATTAAAATTAAAAAATTTAGAAAAAACATTTGACTCCTAAATTTCTTAGTCTATAGCTCATTCCAGTGTATCTATACTGTGCAAGTCCTAGAATAGGTTAAATCTGATGCATCCTCATTACAAAAGTATCATGGTGTAGCATAATGGTCTTCATAATATAATCTTAAAGGGGTGCTTGAAGTTACAAATACCATAATTTTTTCTATTTTATATATTAATAATGAACCATTTAAATAAAGGCAATTATTTGGCTGTTATTTTATTATCATAACTGTTATACAACAGGGATAATGACTTTTTAGACCATTTTCCATAGTGACTAAACAAAATAACCTGTTATGCATTTGATATTTTTTATTTTGCTAGTTGACCGAAAATAGGTTAACATTTTATATTAGATTAACATCTCACATGCAGCTTGAATCATCCATTTGGAGACTATAACAGGTATAAGATGACATCGGAGTTGGGTAATTAATTAATAATTGGCTTGGACGGATTTGAATTGATGACCTTCAGTAAACTTGGTTTTGATATCTTATCATGTTAATCAATCTTCGATGATATGTAGAACTAGAGTTGGGCAGCCCGGCACGAAGCCGTGCCTGGCACGGCCCATTTAAGGGGGCCGTGCTGGGTCACGGGTTTCTGGCCCGCGGGCCGAGCCCGGCATGGCCCGCTCTTGGCCCGCGGGCCAAGCAAAGCACGGCCCGCGGGCCAGCCCGGCACGGCCCATAAGGGCCTGGGCCGGGCGGGCTTGGCCTGGTTCGGGCCTGGGCCGGGCCAGGCACGGCCTGTCTCCATAAAAATTAATGCTTCATAAATTTTTTTAATAAATTAATAAATATTGAAAACTAAGGATTTATTAATATAAAGCCACCTTAATGGTGGGGGGTTTGGCATAAACCCCTACCAGTTTATTAATTTAAATCAAAATGGTACATGAAGGGAGGTTTGGACCTTGGTCTGACCTCCAGAATACAATAAGAAAGGGCCGAGGTTTGGACCTTGGTCTGACCTCCAGAATACAATAAAAATGTACAATTATAAAAAATTAAGAAATCTTACTAATCATCAGTGATTCAGTGAATCAGTATTCACTCTTCAGTAGTATTTGTATCATCATCATTAGAGGATGTTGTATTATGTCCACCTTTATCTTGAAGTCTTGCCTCAGCATCCAACCAATCTTTGAAGCAGAGAAGCATCTCCACCGTTTCGCCCGTCATCCTACTTCTCTTTTCGTCAAGAACACGCCGACCTGCACTAAAAGCGGATTCCGATGCTACCGTGGACATCGGCACAGCTAAAATATTGCGTGCAATTGCAGACATAACAGGATATTGATTTTTAACACTCTTCCACCAAGATAATACATCTAGATTCTCTATTTGATTTTCATCATATGCAGACTGAAGATCATTTCGTAAATAAAATTCTAGTTCACTACTTAAAGATGAAGAAGATGAAGATAAACTTGAAGCATGTGTGTGTTTTCTCTGTGCAATGAATGAAAAAATAGATGACGAACGAGAACTACTAGAAAAAGAAATAGAGCTTTGTACGGAAAATCTAGATCCACGAATTTTTTCATCATATATAGCATAAATATCATAAAGAAGTTGTTTTACCTCATTTTTAGCAGGTTCAGGATCTTGATTCATATTTTCACAGTATGCATCAAGTAAAATTAGCACGCCATTCAATTTAACTCTTGGATCAAATACAGCAGCTAAGTTATGCATAGGACATATCTTGTCTCAATACTCATTCCATTTAGATTCCATTGGTCAATAATAGGCATTAAAACATCATCATATCTATGTTCTGCAAATTTTTGACTAATTATATATGCTTGTTGTAAAAATGAACATGAAGTTGGATAATAAATACCAGAAAGAACATTGGTAGCATTATAAAAACTAAGCAAAAAATCTTCCAAAATTTTTCCTTTATTCCAATCAGTTTCAGTCCTAATCCACGATCATTAATATATGCACTTAATAAGTTTTTATATGGGTACGCATCATGTATCATGCTATATGTTGAGTTCCAACGAGTAATTACATCAAGTTTAAATTTTTTAAAACGTTTACCATGATTTATACATAGTTCCTTAAATTCTTGAAGTCTTGATCTTGAAGCATGAATAAAAAAAACTGCATTTCTAATTTTTGAAATCACATCTTGAATCATGCCCATGCCAGCTTGAACAGAAAGATTTAAGATATGACATGCACATCTAATATGCAATAAATTTTCATCTAACATGGGATGCAATGAGTCTTTTAATAATGTAACAGCAGAATTATTATTAGATGCATTATCAAAAGTAATAGACATAATTTTATCATTAATATTATATGAACATGCAGTTTGATAAATGACATTTGAAATTTGTTGCCCAGAATGTGAAAAATCAAAAGCACGAAAAGCAAGAATACGTTTATTTAATTGCCAATCATTATCAATATAATGAGCAGTAATGGCATAAAAATAATTACTACCTACAGATGCTGACCAAATATCAGAAGTTAATAAAATTTTTACATTTAAAGTAGAAAGTGTTTCAATTAAACTTTGTCTCATTGCTAAAAAGTTAGTCATAGCTACTCTTCTAAATGTACGCCTACTAGTTCTTTTATAAGCAGGTTGTAGGTTTAATTGAACATATTCTTCAAAATTAAAAGATTCACATAAACTAAAAGGTAATTCATCCTTAACTATCCATTTTACAAGTGCTTTTCTTTGATTTTCATGATTATATGCAAAATTACCTACAAGTAATCCCCCTTGTATATTAAGGGTACTTTGAGTTTGAGCATGAGAATCATGCATCCTATGACTCTCTTGATGTCTTTTTAAATGCCCTATTCCCCCACTACTACTACAACTATAAAGTTTGGCACATTTTTTACATTTAGCTTTCCAGACTCCATCAACCATAACTCTATCAAATTCATTCCATACAGCACTAGTCCTCTTACGAGAAGAGGTTTGATCTTCACTCGGTTCACTAGTTCTAGAGGAACTAGGAACATGGGGTTGGGGATTAGTTTCTTCTCCCTCAGAAACAGGAGGAATGCCAAAATGACTTTTCTCAAAAGATGACATATCTAAATTGATGAATTCAAAAAATAAAAACTAACCACAAGGAGGAATTGAGTAGAGGGTCGAAGGGCAGAGGTAGAGGCAGAGCCGAGATCCTGAGCTTCCTCTTGTGCTCTCAACAGGAGTGACCTTCTCTTCTCAACAGGAACCTCCTCTTGTGTAGCACTTGAATACTTGCTAAATGCAAACTAAAAATTAAATTGCTAGAAGAGCACTTTAGAAGAGAGAAATAATAGTAGTAGAGAAGGAGAGAATAGTTGGTTTGGTGTGGTAAGAATGAGGGAGGAAAGGGCTATTTATAGAAGCCCAAAAAATTTTTTCCCAAAATACCCCTCAATTTAGCCGTTTTTGGACTGTTGGGAGGGGCAATTTTGGAAATTTTCCAAAATAGTTGGAAACGGCTTCATAAGCGGGCCGGGCCAGGCACGGCCCGTTTAGACCTCGGGCCCGGTGGGCCTGGGCCGGGCCGGCCCGGCACGGCCCGATGCCCAAGTCTATGTAGAACTTGTTAGGCTTCTTGTTCCAAAGCCATTTGCATAAGAGCAAAACCAGAGCTTTATTTTTCCAATGAAAATTCTATCATTTCATTCTTTCCATAGGGTCCCCAATAGCAATTATCAATTGGTCCCAAACTGTGTTAATCATTTAGAAACTTGAGTTTGTAATCTTTTGCATGATATAATATGTTGTGAATTAGAGTGTTGCAACTCCAAAATTATATATGCTTATGTGGATGCTTGTTTTTCTAACTATACGTATTTACTCAAATTTAAAGGTTGTTTTCTTTGTAGAATGTTGGCACTTGTCAATATCCTTTGCCGATAATTAAATATATTTTAATTGATCAAAATTTTAAGTCAATAAAGCATACATATGGCATACATCAAGATAGCGACTATCCTACATACTTGCATAATTACGATCAAATTGATAATCTGATATCTTTTTTTGACTTCTGCATGTGTATTTCATGTGTCAAAAGACTAGTAACATAAAAATCATGGAGTAAGCATAGAGCCTCATTGCTGAAATTTAGAATGGTAGCACCACACAAAACAATATATTATTTTACTACTAAATACTCTCTAAATCTATACCGCTGAACTCACTTTTTATATAGACTCTGACACACAGCCATTCCCTTTCCACTTAAACACTACCAAGCCAAGTACCATTATATTCACATGGTAAGCTCTTCACCACTTGTATCTCATTTGTCATTTACTTATCCAAGATTACATTCTGATCTTTATCTAATAAAGAGCTCAAAACATGGCTATATGACACCTCTAGTCTGCGAAGGTTCATATTGATAACAACCTTTCAACCACTGCACAGCCCAAACTAGATGACTTAATTCACCATGCCATTATACCTTACCTACTCTTCCTAAAGAATGAATGTTGCTCTAGCTCAAATGGTGGGATTGGTACACCTCTATATGCTATAATCAAAGGGTATTCTTGAGGTCATGCTACAACCGCCGATCGTTCCTATGACCACATGCCGTATCAACAGAAAACTCATCCACTTAGAAATTCTTTGTGTAATACTCACTCATAAATGAAAAAATGATTGGTGTAAGAATTTTTCACTAATCAGGTGCGATCAGTCTCATCCGTGTAAGAATTTTGAATTCCCCTATGACTCAAGACAAGATCTTCTCAAACTTTTAATCTAAGTTTGAATTAGACTCCCAACATAAAGTTTATTTATTGTCTAAGAGTGCAAAATTAATTTATTTTCTAATCATTTTGTATTTTATTTATTCACTAAGTACTATCTTTACTTAAAGAGTGCATTACAAAAATCTCTCTCAGATTTGGAGTAAATACATTTACACACCCAGTAGTATGAAAAACCTACGCTTACAGCTTACCCCTTTGAGATTTATTTTTATCCAACACTTTAACCTATAACCTAACAGAACATTAGTCAAACTGTTAAATTTAAATGAGATCCAAATATTATGTCAGAAAAAATTTTATCATAGCAAAATAACTTTATGTGACATAACAACCATCCAAAGATTTAAGAAAATGTCTATATCCTCCTCATCATTCAAGGACAATTTTGACTTTTCATATGAGGTAAATGGATTCACTAACATCGTGTTGGGAACCCGCCCATGCCGCTGATATTTCAAAAATTAAATCAGATGGCAGCGGAATCGGCATGCACGGGTTCGACGTTCATCGCATGAACGTTGTTTCGAGACCTTTCGTAATTGGGTAAGAATTAAAACTTTTAAAACTAATAGGAAGATCAAATCTTCACCTTGCGCGGGTAGATGATCACCGCAAATCTGAATTCGTGGTTTTGGAAGAGGGTTCGCTTGAAGCCGTTCAAACGTCCGGCCTCTACGGGTATCCACACGAAGTAGAGGACCGATCAATGTTTCCTTGTCTCCCCGGGGTGCTAGCTCCCTTGCAGAGACTTCCTTCGATGGCTGATCTCCTCTCTTTCTTTCAACTCTTGAAAGTGCTTGAGAGGGGGAAGAAGAAGGATGAAGAAGAGGAAGAAGATGAGCCCCTGCACAGCCTTCTTCTGTTGCTTGCGTTTGATGAAGAAAAGGAAGAGGAGGAGGCCACCAACACTTGGAGGTTTCTTCCCTTGCTTGCGGCTGCAACTAAGAGGGAGGAAGAGGGTGGCCACGGCACAAGAGGAAGAGGACTCCAATGCCCTAGGGTGCCGGCCTCATGGTGCCTTTTATAGCCATCAAGGGCTCCTCCAAAGTAGGAGCCCTAGATGGTTTTCCAAAGAAAGAAGGGGGGCGCCGGCCCCTCTCTTCTTCAATCCGCACCATCCAAGATGAGAGGGGCTCATGCCCCTCTTACTTGGTTAACCTAATCCTCTTCCAAAGAGGATTAGGTGCCTCTCTCATGGTTTAATCCTAATCTAATTAGGATTGGCCAAATTTGGGTTCAATCTATGCTAGTCCTAATCCAATTAGGACTTGAATGAACCATGACTCAATTGAACTCTTCAATCCTAATCCAATTAGGAGTCATGTTGATTCATTAGATTATTAATTAATTTAGACTTAAGGAATTCTAATTCAATTAGGATTTGTTTAATTCTAGTCCTAATCCAATTAGGACTCTAATTTGAATCCAAAGTCCTAATCCGATTAGGACTCTAGGAATCCTACTCCAAGTAGGAATCCAATTTTGATTCAAAACTCCTAATCTCATTAGGATTGAGGAATCCTATTCCAAGTAGGAATCCCAGTCCTACTCCAACTAGGATTCTCAGTCCTAATCCAATTAGAACTCTGGGTATCCTACCCGAAGTAGGATTTCTTGTTTCAAGTCCAATTAATTAATTCCCTTTCCTTCTTCTACTTCTTATCAATCAAATTGATTACTTGTGATTCCTAATCACGATTTCAACCATCGGATCGGTCAATACTTCTAGTGTATGTGACCCCATAGGTTCTATTCTGACTGGTAGTGAGATATATTGTGATCTCTATCTCAATATCATTGAAAACTCCTTTCAATGGGTTGGAACGATTCCAACTCAACTCATTAGGGTTTATCGATTATCAAGATAATCCCTATGAGTCCCACCATCCACCAGTGACACCTAGCAGCATGTAGTGGCTACCCAGCAGAATGGAATGATGAACCTCTAGGTGCAGTTAACGTGTGATACAGTCCTACTATCGTGGATCCCTACAGGACGGAGGTCATGGACAACTCGTCAAACCCCATCGTCTGTCATATGTCAAGATTTATTCGACTTGAGTTCGATAGTGGAAAACTCTTTTTCCACTTTATATTACTGCCCTGGCCAAGGTCTTAGAACTCAGTCTAACAAATCACATAGGATCACTCCTCTTCTATCAAGGTCGATAGATTCCTTATAGGTGCATACCCTACTCCTACAGTGAACTTACTGCAGCCAATCTACACTGCATGGACCCATATGGCTAGAGACCATGTATGTGTGCAGTCAAACTACAATAACCTCACTGTGAGTAGCCGAAGCACCGCAGGTCAAAGGACCAGTCACACTACTGCAACATCAAGCAAGTCACTGACGAGTGGATAGACATCCAAGTGACTTCTTGTCTTGGTCACGCTCAGTACCCTTGTTCTCTAACAAGCACCTGCACTATCACTTCAGTGTCCCTACACTGTGGACTCAAGTCTCGTCCATCCAGAAGGAAAGTGATCTGTGCACTGATCGGATCGATCACCGTCCTCGTGATGATCCATTGATCAGGAGCATTTAGAAATTAATCACCAATGATACATGGCTCAAATTCTCAACTCTTGAGAATATGTATCATCATCTTATTAATTCCTTGGACGATTCATAGACACATAAATAATATGAATGAAAAGATGCCTTTTATTTATTCAATAATAAATAGTCAAGTACAAAATTATGTCCCTAGAATCAACAATGTGTCAGCCAAATTGGCTTCTAGGGCATACATCTAACAATCTCCCACTTGCACTAAAGCCAATTGGTCATATATCTTAGGCCCATCTTCTCAAGGTGGGCTTCAGTCTTTTGCTGACTCAGCTGCTTAGTGAACGGGTCTGCCACGTTATCCGCGGAGTCTACTCTCTGCACCTTTACATATTTCTTCTCCACATAGTCACGTATGAGGTGAAAGCGCCGCTCTATATGCTTAGACTTCTGATGAGACCTTGGCTCCTTAGCAAGGGCTATGGCGCCATTATTATCGCAGTAGAGTGTCATGGCATCTGATGTCATCACATCCAACTCTGCAATGAATTTCTTGAACCAGAATCCTTCCTTAGCAGCTTCAGAGGCGGCGATGTATTCAGCTTCCATAGTAGAATCAGCAATGATCGGTTGTTTAGAACTCTTCCAATTCACCGCACCACCATTGCACAAGAACACATATCCAGATGTTGACTTCCTGTCATCGACATCAGTCATGAAGTCTGAATCTGTGTACCCTTCTACCTTTAACTCTGATGATCCTCCAAAAACCAAGAATAAATCTTTAGTTCTTCTCAAGTACTTAAGAATATTCTTCACAGCTGTCCAGTGTTCTTCACCTGGATTCGACTGATATCTGCTTGTGACACTCACAGCAAGAGCTATATCAGGTCGTGTACATAGCATGGCATACATGAGGCTTCCTATTGCCGATGCATAAGGAATCTTGCTCATGCGTTAAATCTCTTCAGATGTGTTGGGGCACATCTTCTTGGAGAGATGAATTCCATGCCTTAGGGGTAAGAGACCCCTCTTGGAGTTTTCCATGCTGAACCTCTTCAGCACCTCCTCTATGTACATCTTCTGTAAAAGGCCAAGCATCCTTTTAGATCTATCTCTATAGACCTTTATTCCCAAAATATAGGATGCTTCCCCAAGGTCTTTCATGGAGAATTCTTTTGACAACCAGACCTTGACCGAGGTTAGCATGGGAATATCATTCCCTATTAGGAGAATGTCATCTACGTACAGTACGAGAAAAACGACAGCACTCCCACTAACCTTTTTGTAAACACACGGTTCCTCTTCGTTTTTGATGAAATCAAACGTTTTGATTGCGTCATCGAAACGAGTGTTCCAACTCCGAGATGCTTGCTTTAGTCCATAGATGGACCTTTGCAGCTTGCAGACCTTGTGATCTCCATCACTGGAAGTGAAACCCAAAGGCTGTTCCATATAGATATCTTCATCAAGATATCCATTCAGAAAAGCAGTTTTGACATCCATCTGCCAGATTTCATAATCATGAAATGCTGCAATGACAAGCAATGTTCGGATGGATTTTAGCATGGCTACAGGTGAAAAGGTCTCCTGATAGTCAATGCCTTCGCGTTGACTATACTCTTTCGCCACAAGCCTTGCCTTATAGGTCTCTACCTCTCCATCCGAACCTATCTTCCTTTTGTAGATCCATTTGCATCCAATAGGTACAATACCTTCTGGTGGATCTACTAAGGTCCAGACTTGGTTGGAATGCATGGAGTCTAACTCTGACTTCATAGCTTCCAGCCATTTCTCGGAATCGATATCAGATATTACCTCGTTGTAGGTTTTGGGATCCTGTATGTGATCCCTATCTCCCACTAGGAACATTTCCTCGGTATCCTCTTCTAGTATACCTAAGTATCTATCGGGAGGATGGGAGACCCTACTAGATCTACGAGGTGGTTGAGGGACATCGTGTACTGGCTCTTTATGAATGGGTTCTATAGGATCCATGACTCGTTGCTTTTCAGAGACTTTCTCTTCAAGCTCAATTTTCCTCCCACTGCCTCTATCAAGGATAAACTGATTTTCCAAGAAGATGGCATGACGGCTCACAAACACATTGTGATCCTCTGAGATGTAGAAATTGTATCCTAATGACTCTTTAGGATATCCTATAAAACGAGCACTTATGGTCCTAGCCTCTAACTTGTCCGCCTGTAGTCGCTTGACGTGGGCCGGACATCCCCAAATCTTGAGATGACCCAGACTTGGTTTCTTACCATGCCATATCTCATACGGTGTGGTAGGAACGGATTTAGAGGGAACTCTATTCAATAAATAAATCGCTGTGAGTAAGGCATCTCCCCAAAGGAACACAGGTAAATCAGTGAAGCTCATCATGGACCTGACCATATCCAATAGGGTCCGATTCCTCCTCTCTGACACTCCGTTGAGTTGAGGTGTACCCGGAGGTGTCCATTGTGAGACTATGCCGTTTTCTTTGAGATAGTCCCGAAATTCCCCACTAAGGTATTCTCCTCCTCGATCTGATCGAAGAGCCTTAAGAGGTTTTCCAGTTTGTTTTTCTACTTCATTCTTGAACTCTTTGAACTTTTCAAAAGAGTCAGACTTGTGTCTCATAAGATACACATACCCATATCGTGAATAATCATCGGTAAAGGTAATGAAGTAAGAATAACGTCCCCTGGCTGGCACATCGAATGGGCCACATACATCTGTATGTATTAGGGTAAGTATTTCAGTGGTCCTCTCCCCATGTCCTACAAAGGGCAGTCTAGCCATTTTTCCTTGAAGACAGGACTCGCAAACTGGATATGACTTGGAAGTCAATGATCCGAGAAGCCCATCTTTATCCATTTTGTTCATCCTATCCTCTCCAATATGGCCAAGTCTGAGGTGCCACAAATATCTTTGGTTTATCTCATCTCTGGATCTTTTGGATCCTTTGGCACTCACTTCTTGCTCGGTAACATTCACAGATACATCCATATGTAAATGATAGAGACTGTCAATCATAAAACCACGTGCGACTATTTTATTTCTCAAATAAATAGAACAGCAGTCTTTGTCAAATGTAAAAACATGACCTTCCTGTGCTAGACATGAAACAGAAATCAAATTTCTGCTAGCAACAGGTACATAATAGCAGTCTCTAAGTATTAAACTAGATCCAGACGGTAGTCGCAGATGGTAGGTGCCCACAGCCACAGCAGCAACTTTTGCCCCGTTGCCAACCCTAAGGGTTACCGCACCTTCCGCCAGCCTTCTACTTTCCTTTAGACCCTGCATGGTAGTGCACAGATGAGCACTAGAACCAGAATCTATAACCCAACTAGAAGTAGAAGAAACCGTTAGATTAGTTTCAATTATGAGCAAGTCTATACCTTCTGAAGGTGTGTCACCTTTCTTGTTCTTCAGGCTCTCGAGGTATGAAGGACAGTTTCTCTTCCAGTGGCCTTCGACATTGCAGTGGAAACATTTTCCTTTGTCGTTAGCCTTTTTCTTTTGAACTTCCTTCTTTGGCTTCTTGTCTTTCTTCTGCTTCTTAGCAGGCTTCTTTTTCTTCCAAGTAGACTTTCTCTTGGAACCAGAAGTCAACTCAGCAGCAAGGACATTGCCCCTTGAACCTTTCAAGGCTCCCTCAGCAGTTACCAACATGTTGATTAGTTCAGTCTTAGTGCATTCAATCTTATTCATGTAGTAGTTTACTATAAACTGACCAAATGAATCAGGAAGTGACTGTTGGATCAAATCCACTTGCAATTCCTTGTGCATGTCCATACCGAGCTTCTCAAGCTCCTCTAGGTCCTTGATCATGGTCAGACCGTGATCATGGACAGACTGCCCCTCGCGCATCTTCGCTTTGAAGAGCCTCTTGGACACTTCAAAACGAGCTGTGCGACTCTGCTCACCATACAACTCTTGCAGGTGTGCCAGTATGTCCCTAGCAGTCTTTATATTTTCATGCTGGCATTGGAGTTCATTAGACATGGATGCCATCATATAGCATTTTACTCTAATGTCATCATCCAACCACTTTTTATGCAACTCACGCTGAACATCAGTGGGACGTGCTGGTAGTGTGGGGATATCTGAATCGAGTATGTAGCCTATCTTCTCACAGTCCAAAACTATTTTGAGATTTCTAAGCCAGTCTTTGTAATTGGTTCCGGTCAGTCGGTTGGTCTCAAGAATACGGGTCAAAGGGTTTGAAGCTGACATTGTATCTGCAGAGAGTAAAGATTCTAGTTAGACTTTTGTACTTGATCCTAATCTGTTCTAAGGTCTTTTAGAACAAATGTAACTCCCACTATTTTCTCGAATCCCTCACACTCTCCTGGTAGGGAAACAGAAATCCCACACGACTAGGATTTCTAGTGGGTACTGCGGTCCCACCGATTTACATGCCACCTCACCTAACAGTTATTGGTGACACATAGATGGATGAGTGTACAACTCTTGTACAATGCTTCTCAAGCATGTTGCAGTGCAACTTGGTCTCTAAGCCATGAAGACCTCACCTAACAGTTATTGGTCCCATTTCTTAGTTAAGTCAGACCCACCGTATAACCGTAGGAATAAAGTCGTCATTGGGTCCTCACCTAACAGTTATTGGTGCCCAACCCCACCTTTACCCTACAACATCTCATGTCTATAGAGAGGTCCAGCCCCCCGATGCAACTTGACCACTGTGTCCAGCCGAGACAAATCAACATCAGAAAGGCCTTAGCAGCTCTACTATAGTGGAAGACCTATTGACTTAATATTGGTTAATCAGGTCTTAGTGTTTGCAACTTGAGCCCTTCATAAGAGGTAATCGAACAATTGGCCAGGTAAGCAGGTGGGAGGCTCCCCTTACTCAGAGAGTAAGGTCCTAATTAAGTAACCACCTTTCATGCTTTCCTAGACACCAATTAGATCAATTAATCTAATATGACTTGCTCATGTCGGTTCACTCTCGACTTGATTGAGGAGGTTTTGATTTAGGTCTCAATTGGGTTTGCTACATCACATGTAAACCTATCTACCCGACTCGCATTTACATCACATGCAAACGGCACATCACAGGCAGTTATAATCGCAGCATCAAATTAAAGCTAAACTTTAACTAGGTGATGATCATGGATTCTAATTAGGTCGTATTACAAGCACATGCACATCAATCGATCAAGTGGTCTTCAACTCTTGAATTGGTTCCAAGCCTCCTTGATTCGATCCTTGATCAACCCTTGATCCCATCGCCATCAACCGCTTGGATCACCTTTCATCTCATGCCTTTGCTTCAACTTGATCGTTGATGTACATCACATCACAAAAATACAACCAGATGTAAAATAAAAATAAAAATAAATTACATCTCCTTTTAGGAGGCACGCAGGCCTCTCAAAATATCAAATAAGATGCATGCAAGCATCTGAAAAATTACATGACATCGCAGATCACATCGCAGGTCATTACATTTGATACCAAAAGGGTTTGAATCCTATGATCATCACCGTATGCAACAATTATAATTTTCAGATCTGAAAACTAACTGATTATATCATGACATAGGTCGCTGATCATGCTAATCATGATTCTAAACTTTGTAATCCCATTAACAATGCAATTAGAATCATCTTTTTATCACATAAAAATCAGCATGCAAAAAATCAGCACCCCTGAAAAATCTGCATGCAGAATTTTTCAGCATGCATGATCATTCAATTTTCAGATCTAATATGCCTTTAGATATTTAATTCTTACCTTAATCTACGAAGCCTAGGCTCTGATACCACTGTTGGAAACCCGCCCATGCCGCTGATATTTCAAAAATTAAATCAGATGGCAGCGGAATCGGCATGCACGGGTTCGACGTTCATCGCATGAACGTTGTTTCGAGACCTTTCGTAATTGGGTAAGAATTAAAACTTTTAAAACTAATAGGAAGATCAAATCTTCACCTTGCGCGGGTAGATGATCACCGCAAATCTGAATTCGTGGTTTTGGAAGAGGGTTTGCTTGAAGCCGTTCAAACGTCCGGCCTCTACGGGTATCCACACGAAGTAGAGGACCGATCAATGTTTCCTTGTCTCCCCGGGGTGCTAGCTCCCTTGCAGAGACTTCCTTCGATGGCTGATCTCCTCTCTTTCTTTCAACTCTTGAAAGTGCTTGAGAGGGGGAAGAAGAAGGATGAAGAAGAGGAAGAAGATGAGCCCCTGCACAGCCTTCTTCTGTTGCTTGCGTTTGATGAAGAAAAGGAAGAGGAGGAGGCCACCAACACTTGGAGGTTTCTTCCCTTGCTTGCGGCTGCAACTAAGAGGGAGGAAGAGGGTGGCCACGGCACAAGAGGAAGAGGACTCCAATGCCCTAGGGTGCCGGCCTCATGGTGCCTTTTATAGCCATCAAGGGCTCCTCCAAAGTAGGAGCCCTAGATGGTTTTCCAAAGAAAGAAGGGGGGCGCCGGCCCCTCTCTTCTTCAATCCGCACCATCCAAGATGAGAGGGGCTCATGCCCCTCTTACTTGGTTAACCTAATCCTCTTCCAAAGAGGATTAGGTGCCTCTCTCATGGTTTAATCCTAATCTAATTAGGATTGGCCAAATTTGGGTTCAATCTATGCTAGTCCTAATCCAATTAGGACTTGAATGAACCATGACTCAATTGAACTCTTCAATCCTAATCCAATTAGGAGTCATGTTGATTCATTAGATTATTAATTAATTTAGACTTAAGGAATCCTAATTCAATTAGGATTTGTTTAATTCTAGTCCTAATCCAATTAGGACTCTAATTTGAATCCAAAGTCCTAATCCGATTAGGACTCTAGGAATCCTACTCCAAGTAGGAATCCAATTTTGATTCAAAACTCCTAATCTCATTAGGATTGAGGAATCCTATTCCAAGTAGGAATCCCAGTCCTACTCCAACTAGGATTTCCAGTCCTAATCCAATTAGAACTCTGGGTATCCTACCCGAAGTAGGATTTCTTGTTTCAAGTCCAATTAATTAATTCCCTTTCCTTCTTCTACTTCTTATCAATCAAATTGATTACTTGTGATTCCTAATCATGATTTCAACCATCGGATCGGTCAATACTTCTAGTGTGTGTGACCCCATAGGTTCTATTCTGACTGGTAGTGAGATATATTGTGATCTCTATCTCAATATCATTGAAAACTCCTTTCAATGGGTTGGAACGATTCCAACTCAACTCATTAGGGTTTATCGATCATCAAGATAATCCCTATGAGTCCCACCATCCACCAGTGACACCTAGCAGCATGTAGTGGCTACCCAGCAGAATGGAATGATGAACCTCTAGGTGCAGTTAACGTGTGATACAGTCCTACTATCGTGGATCCCTACAGGACGGAGGTCATGGACAACTCGTCAAACCCCATCGTCTGTCATATGTCAAGATTTATTCGACTTGAGTTCGATAGTGGAAAACTCTTTTTCCACTTTATATTACTGCCCTGGCCAAGGTCTTAGAACTCAGTCTAACAAATCACATAGGATCACTCCTCTTCTATCAAGGTCGATAGATTCCTTATAGGTGCATACCCTACTCCTACAGTGAACTTACTGCAGCCAATCTACACTGCATGGACCCATATGGCTAGAGACCATGTATGTGTGCAGTCAAACTACAATAACCTCACTGTGAGTAGCCGAAGCACCGCAGGTCAAAGGACCAGTCACACTACTGCAACATCAAGCAAGTCACTGACGAGTGGATAGACATCCAAGTGACTTCTTGTCTTGGTCACGCTCAGTACCCTTGTTCTCTAACAAGCACCTGCACTATCACTTCAGTGTCCCTACACTGTGGACTCAAGTCTCGTCCATCCAGAAGGAAAGTGATCTGTGCACTGATCGGATCGATCACCGTCCTCGTGATGATCCATTGATCAGGAGCATTTAGAAATTAATCACCAATGATACATGGCTCAAATTCTCAACTCTTGAGAATATGTATCATCATCTTATTAATTCCTTGGACGATTCATAGACACATAAATAATATGAATGAAAAGATGCCTTTTATTTATTCAATAATAAATAGTCAAGTACAAAATTATGTCCCTAGAATCAACAATGTGTCAGCCAAATTGGCTTCTAGGGCATACATCTAACACATCGTTAATGTAACAGGGTGTAAGTGTAAATTTTACAAACTACTGGGTGTAAGTATAATAAACATAAACCTCAGAGGAATTTGTGTGATTTACTCAGTGAAATTATACAAATAATAGCTGAAAATGTAGGGGTTTATTTTGTCAAAGCCTGGATCAAATTACTTTGAAATCATCTTATCTTAGTACCACCACTATACAAAGTAAGCATAGAAATTACCAATCTCTTCGACACTCTTCATATATGCTTCGGGCTTTTGAAAAATATGTTGCTCTCATCTCTTGACAAACAAGCATGTTGCTTCTATTTTGATTTGTATTTTGAATGTAAACCTTTGAAGAACCTAACAAAAGTGGAATGCTTGAATGGAAAACAATATTTTTGTCTAAAACTACAATGCCACCATATGGTTAAACTATCATTAGGTTTTCAAACAAGACAATTTGTAAGTGAAACTCTCTATATAGGAAGTTACTGCGATATGATCATGATAACGAAATTCCACTGACAACTGTAGGTAAAGGAAGATGAGTTGTTTGATTATGCGTTTGTTGATGCTGACAAATTAAACTATGGAGAATACCATGAACGCTTGCTTAAACTCGTGAAGATTGGAGGAGTTATTGTCTATGATGATATTCTTTGGTCTGGTCGTGTGGTTGCTCCGGTGGGTACTCCAATTTCTGAGTTTGATGCCGAAGTCAGAGACTACTTTTTGAAGTTTAATGATTTTCTGGCTACTGACTCCCGGATTGAGATATCACAAGTTTGTGTTGGTAATGGACTCAACATCTGCAGGCGTCTTATCTAATTATGTGGTTTGATTATACTAAAAAACTTAAACTACTATGTGGAGATCGACCCAAGCTTGTGAACCTATGTGGCACCTCTTTATCAGTGATGTGGGGCATCCCATGACATATATCTTAATTTACATTGCATATTTGAGCATACTTTGGTTTTTTTTTTCTCTTGTTCCAACTTAATATCAACTTAATATTTGAGCATACATTGCACCTCTTTTATTCCGGTGGCTACAGTGAGGAATATTGAGCAGATCTTCAGAAACTTTATTTGGGGGAGGAACGGAGGCGGAAGGGGCATCCATCTCATGGCATGGGAGGTGGTATGTCAGCCGACGAGATTTGGTGGTTTGGGGTTGCAGTCCTTGTTGGCGAGACGGGAGGTCTTAGCGGCACGGCACGCCGCTAGAGTTGTGCTAGAGCCTGATAGCATGTGGGCCTCATTGATGAGGGCCAAGTATGGTGGTCTGGTGCCTGGGGCCCGTACGGGGCGTCGCCACTCACCGATCTGGAGGGAGATTTGCGCTAGAGCAGAGTTGGTGCTTCCTGCGATTAGATGGGCTATTGGTGATGGGCGATCCGTTGATGTGTTAGAGGATCGCTGGGTGATGGAGCAGCCTATGAGTAGACTATCGGTCATGGTGGATTCGTCGAGGTTAGTCGGTCTCAGGGTCAGAGATTTGATGGAGCCCGGAGGGGGGCGCTGGAGGGTTGAGTTGATTAGAGAGGCTTTTGGGGAGCAGTTGGCAGAGATGATCTTGGCTCTACCTATTCCTGCTCAGGAGGGGTCGGATAGACTAGTCTGGATGCCGACAGGGCGATCGCAGGTGCGAGCCAGGGATATTTCCATGTTGTTGAGCCGAGAGCCAGCCCGACAGATAGATGGAGGATGGATCTGGAGGATACGGATTCACCCGCGTGTTGCGCTCTTCATATGGAAGGTGGCATGGGGTTGCCTACCGACCAGGAGTGTGTTAGCACGGCGTGGGGTGAGGATTACTCAGTGTTGTGAGGAGTGCACGGAGACTGTGGAGACGATTGATCATGTGATCCTGCAATGCCCCAGAGCTAGGGGAATCTGGAGCCGATCACCATCTTTGCTGCCATACTCAGTCGAGTCGACACAGGATTGGATTCATTGGCTGAGAGTTTTCATGCGGAGGCCCAGTACTGTTGAGGCCGGGATCCAGTGGGCTTATTTGGCCCATTCTATTTGGTTGGACAGGAATGTTGGTATCTTTGAGGGTAGACGGTTACCCCCGAGGGTGGTGGTGGACAGAGCTATGCGGCTTGCCAGAGAGGCTACCACTACTATCGTTAGGTCTCCTTCTGAGATGGCCAGGGACACCTGGGGTACTCTTTCCGCTGTCACAGCGCCCAGGTTCGCCCTAGTTTCTTGGGTACCCCCACCCCTTGGTCATCTCAAAGTGAATTTTGATGGTAGTATGTCGGTGGACGGGGTGTTTGGAGGAGTTGGTTTTATCATCAGAGACCATCTGGGTGGTCTGATAGCTGCTGGTGGCCGCTGTGCGCCGGGACTCACCGTTGTCGGTGCGGAGCTGCGGGCAGCCTGGGAGGGGATATCCTATGCGAGGCGAGTACTTCGTGCTGAGCATATATGCCTTGAGGGGGACTCCTCTGTGGTGATAGAGTGGATTCGGGGAGTGGACACATATGGTGATGGGCACCCTCTGATTAGTGAGATTCGGAGATTGGCGCAGGAGGCGAGTGATTTCCGGGCGTTACATGTTTTCCGAGAGGCAAACAGTGCAGCAGACTGGGTTGCCTCTTTTGTTGCCCGGCATTCTGGAGAGGTCACTTGGACATCTATAGGAGATATTCCTCCTTCCCTGTATGCTTTACTTTCCTTTGATATGGCTGGATGTACTCAAGTTAGAGCTATATGAAATGCCGTTTTTATCAAAAAAAAAAAAAAAAAAAAAAAAAAAAAGCTCAGATTGTTGGAGAATGTGAGTTCAAATACACTAGAAGTAATTATTTATTTAGTCAAGCAGGTTCTCTTTTTGACCCAACCCATTTATCCCTTCAAGTGTGCATTCTAAGATGCATGCTAGAAGATTGATTTACTAAGCCTGATACGATCATAGCTCAAGTTTTTAGGGTAAGCTTTTGTTGTGTACCTTGTTACATTACTAGAAGCTTATATCTCCCCTCTTCTTCTTTTCTTAAGCTTAGAGCATACTCTGATGCTAGCTAGGCCAGTATATGTTATTAACTGCCACCGTATTATTAGTTATTGTCTTAGTGATTCTTGCATTTCTTGGAAGCTTAAGAATTAGAAAATAAATCTCTTATTCAGGTGATAAAGTAGAGTATGGTGCCATTGCCATAATAGTGTAAAGGTTGCTTGATTGAAATAATCGCTTGTTGGCATGGGTGATTGTTATTGGCAGACCCACCTCACTATTTTGAGAACTTGAGTATTGTTCAAATAGCCAACAATCAGTTCTATGACAATGCCTAGTATATAGAAGTACCTTACGGCCATTTTATGATGGACTCTTATACAGAAGTACCTTACGGCTATTTTATTTCGATTGCATAACTTTTTGGATAATTGTAGACAAAGGAAGATAACCTCTTTGATTTTGCTTTAGTGGATGCTGACAAGTTAAATTATGGGAAATACCACGAACGTTTGCTAAAACTTGTCAAAGTTGAAGGAGATATTGCATATGATAATACACTTTGGTCTAGTAGAGTAGTAGTTAGCTGTTCCAGTGAATCCATCCTATCCCGAGGAGTTCATTGAAGTGAGAAACCTTCAAGTGAAGTTTAATGATTTCTTGGCTGCTGATTCTCGCATTGATATATCATAAGTTTGTATTGGTGATGGACTTACCATCTTTTGCTGCATTATCTGATTACCCAGACTTGATCACGTCTCTTTATGCATACTTTATATATGGAAATAGGACATGGAGCTACTTAGATATTGTTCCCTTTGAAATTCTTCAGTATCTACTTGGATTTAATAAAATTTCTACCTATTAAAAAGTGCCTCTTTCTTGATATGCTGGGGTGATGCATATCTTTTCTTTCTTTTTTTTCTTTTTTCTTTTTTTTTCTTTTTGCTAGACCGAGTGATCTATACAACATGTGTACGGATGCACCAAATAAAATCGGAAACAAAATATCATGGAGCTCCCGAGGCAGCTCCCCGTCCCCTGCCTATAGGGTACTACTGGCATGATTACCCACATACGTGGCCACCCAATCTGTAGCCCCGTTGGCTTCTCTAAACACATGCTTCGCCTGGACCACCCCTCCGTCCCTCACCATCATTCAGATATCGCGAATCAAGGAATAGTTGGCAGCACCGACCCTCTGACCCTCCTGGATTCAGCTGATGACCATAGCCGAGTCACCCTCCAAAATGACTGAACTAGCTGAGAGCACACGCTGAGCGTGTCGAAGACCCGCCCAAGCAGCTCTCAGCTCCGCTCCAGGAACCGTGCAGTCAAATAATTGATAGCCTCCCGCCGCTACGACTCTGGAATTCGGGTCCCTAATGACGAAACCCGCTCCACCCTTTGTGCCACCATCCAGCACCGACCCATCAAAATTGACCTTGAGGAAGCTTGGGGGTGGGGGCTCCCAGGTGAAAAACACCGTACGAGAAGTTGTCGAGGCAGAATGGGAACCCCAGATATCCCGAGCTATCAAAAGTCCTTCTAAGGAGGAAACACGACTAATCTCTGCCGCCTGTCCCCGGGCGCTCTCCGCCACGAGCCTTGGTGACATGCTCTGCTCGCTGAAGGTTCGAGCATTCCTTGCCAGCCATATCTCGTATGTTATGCAGGTCGCTCTAACCGCCTCTTGGCGTGTCAATGGGTTGCCCGACCACCAATGGATGGTCTATAAGAACTGGTCCCTTTGAGACCAATCCTCCCATAGCAGCCACGCCGCCTTTGCTCATGTGCACTGAAATAGTGCATGGTTCACCGACTCATTGGCTTTGCATGCCCTGCACTTAGGGGGCATCCTCAATCCCCGTCCGCTAAGTACTGCTCTCGTCGGAAGCCGATCCCATACGACCTTTCATAAGGACAGTGCGACCCTCGATGGAGGCTTAGGCGCCAGACCTAGGCACACTCCGGACCTGGCTCATGCTCCGACCGGAGCACACGGAGCTCCCCCACCCTCACACCGGTCCTACACGACGTGCTCCACACCTGGGTATCCGGACCCGCATACCCCGAAATCGGAAGGGACCGGACCCTCTTAGCTAGGTGTGTCCTAAACATGTGACCCAACCTAGCCTCATCCCAAGCAGTCCTGCCCAGGACAAAGAGGTCACAGATCCGCAGTCCCTCCACTGCCTCAATGTCAACCATGGTCGGCCAGAGTCTCAAGGGTAGGGCACCCACCCATGGGTCGCCAACCACATCAATACTCTGTCCATCGCCTATCAACCATCTAGTATTCTCCCCAACTGTGGGTAAGTATCTTGCAATCTCTCGCTACATAAATGAGCAGCGACACCCACTGCGAATCGCCCCTGCAGTGCCTGTCCGACCGTATCTAGCAGCCATGGTCTGACTCCAGAAACCCTGCGGCTCCAACGTGAATCGAGCTGCATGTCGGGCAATCAGCGCCTCGCGCCGCTCCACAAGAGACAACACACTGACGCCACTCTCCCTCACTGGTAGACAGATACTTTTCCATGCCACTAAGTACATCCCGTGACCCCCTCCATACGACTAGGGGTGATCCGACCCGATTTGGGTTGGGTTCGAGTCGGATTCGGGTCGGGTCCGAGTCCGAGTCGGATTGGATTCGGATCCGAATCGGGTCCATTTTTTTTATGCTTTTGAGGAAGAATTTGGGCAGATCTAATTTGGTCATATCATAATTATGAGGTACTGGGTGACCCATGACTCGAAAGACTTGCAATTGACCTCCACTCAAAACAGAGGACCCATGACGTACTAACTAAGCCGGTCTGCAAGCCAAATTTCATATCACACTATTTTTTATCTGTATGACTGATTGGATGGAACTTGGTGTCTCCCAGCTCCCCTCTCACGAGGGCAAGAAAAATCCCAGACCTTCCAAAATCCAATTCCATTGCAGAAAACTGGCACATGACCATATTCAGTTCAGCGTTCCCTCACTTTCTCCCTTCAAAAGTTAAAAGAAACAAAAACCAAAAAACAGAAGGAAAAAAAAACAGCTACCGAGACACCAGAGGTATCAACAGTGTAATAGAGCGAGAGAGAATCCTGACGGGCCGAAGTTCCTTTGGATTCTGTGAACCTATGCCTGTTGCTATCCTTCCAGGCTTCAACCCAACTCCCCTTAGGCTTTTCCACTTCTCTCTCTCTCTCTCTCTTTGAGTCCATTCGGGTCGGGTCGGGTGGGTCCGTTCGGTAAACCCAGACCCAACCCAGAAAATGATTCGGATCCAATTTTCGGACCCGACCCGGACCCGCGGGTCCTAAAATTCGGGGCGGGTCGGGTCGGGTCACGGGTCGACCCGACCCATTTGCAGCCTTACATACAACCCCCACAGGAAGCTCCGATGTAGCCGCTCGATCCTCATCAGTACTGTTTTCAGAACCACTGCGTTGGCCATGAGGTGGACCAGCATGGAAGCTAGCACTGATCTAATGAGCGTCAATCTACTCATCAAAGAGAGCGAAGATGCCCTCCTGCCCTCCAGTCTGCTTTGAATCCTCTGCACCAGACCAGAGCACTTGGCCACCCGCATGCCCGTAATGTGTACTCCCAGATAGCTCCAGGTCCCATCCTGAACCGGCATCTCTAGTATCCCCCGAATCTCCTATCTAACCCTATGCTCAGTGCTAGGGCTAAAAGAGATTGTTGACTTCTGAAGGTTTACCTTTTGCCCCAACATTACGCAATACTCCGCTAATACTCTCCTAAGGACTCGTGCATCCGCTGCCCGCGCCCTGGCGAGGAGTAGACAATCGTCTGCGAATAGTAAATGTGATATAGACCGAGATCCAGAGGCGGAAACAAAAGCCTCCAGCTCCCAGTTAGCACAAGTACTCCGCAGAGCCAGAGATAGAACATCTAAACCAATGATGAACAAATATGGGGATAAAGGGCATCCCTGTCTAAGCCCCATAGTAGACCTAAAGAAGGAAGAAGGCGTATCGTTGATCAAGATGAAAAACCTCGACCCCCGGACGCACCCCAACACCAACACAATTCAGATCTCATGAAAGCCAAAGCACTCCAAAGCGCGTCGCAAGAAGCTCCACCGAATTCTATCGTAAGCCCGTTCCATGTCTAGCTTGACTGCCATCTTGCTTTATCGCTTAGAGGCACGTCGAAGATCTCACATCATTTCTTGGGCCAGCATAACTTTATCAGAGATATTCCTACCTCCCACAAAAGCACCTTGCTCCTGGTAGATGAGGCCTAGCAGCAGATGCTTCATCTTGCCCACATTATCCTTGCCACAACCTTATAAAGGGTTGTGCACAAGCTGATAGGCCTGAAGTGGCTAGGCTCTCTCGCATCCTGACGCTTCGGTATCAGCGTGACAAAGGTAGCTCTCCAGTCGTCGGGCATCACTGCATGACTGAAGAAGTACCGCACTGCCTCCACCACCGTAACCTGGATGATGCCCCAATATCTCCTAAAGAAGAAAGGTGGAAAGCTGTCTGGCCCTAAAGCTTTGTCCCCTACCAAGGCCTAGACCGCCTCCTGAACTTCCTCCCTTGTCATAGGCCGCACCAGGAGTGCATTCTCCGATACTCCGAGTTGCGTATCTGCCCTTGGGAGCTAGCCGACATCCCCAGAATCCCTATACTCCATCCATCTGGAACGAAAGAAGTCCAACAATACCTGACTGACCTCCGACTCCCCCTCCACTTGCCGATTAGTCCCATCTCGCAGGGAACGAATTATGCTCCTCTGTCTCCTGATAACCGTCGTTCGGTGGAAGAAACTGGTGTTCCGATCTCCCTCTCTAACCCACTGGATCCTAGACTTCTGTCTCCAGAAGATCTCATGCTGGTGTAGTAACGAGTGATGATCAGCAAGTAGCCCACATAGGCGCATCATGTCCACCTCCGGGAGCTCACCCTCCTGATCTTCTTTGGTTTGAAGATCGCTAATGGCGACCTCCACCACTTCCATTTTCCTAAAAATATCTCCCACCATCTCGTAGTTCCAACAGTGGAGCCACCTCTTAGTTAGTTCCAACTTTCGCGATACCCTCTGCATGGCATTGCCGTGCACCAGCAAAGACCACGCCTCCCGAACAATGTCCCAGGATTAAGGGTAAGACAACCACACCTTCTCAAAACGGAAGGAGCTGTGATGGCTGGAGTCTGAGACTGTTGATAACAATAGTGGACAGCGGTCAGAAGCAATACGGAATAAGTGTTTGACATGATAGGTAGGAAATTAGATGATCCAATCAAGGGTCACAGTAGCCCTGTCTATCCGCTCCTAAACCCTAGCCCTGCTAGACTGGTTATTACACCAAGTGAATTGCAGTCCAGAGAAACCTAGATCCATTAAGCCGTTCTGCGATAGAAAATCACGGAACTCTCTTCGGTCTACTGTATCGGTAAAGGGTCATCCTCCTCTCTTTTCACTTGCATTCAGAATACAATTGAAGTCACCTATCACCATGGTCCGAAACCCCTGGGCAACTAGATTTGTAATCTCGTCCCAGAGGACTCTCCTATTCCTATGATTGGTGCTCGCATACACCCCACATAATACCCATGGAGTAGCATTAGGTTCTGTAACAATCATGATAACATGTTGGGGGCAGTTGTGGAAGACATCCACTGTCGCCACCCCCTATTTCCACAACACTAAGATACCCCCTGACAGCCCTTGGGAGTCTATGGCATAGGACTCCCAGTCGGCCTCCAGGCGGCACTGCACTCGACGAAGTCCGTTGCCGGACAACCGCATCTCACAGAGGAAGCAGATCTCTAGGCTGTTGACCTGCACTAATCTCCTAAATAACATCCTAAAAGATGGCTTGCCCGCCCCTTTACAATTTCATGCTAGAATCCTCATAAAGAAAAATCTGAGAGGTCGGCCACAGGCTCATCCACCCCCTGGGCCACCGGGTCCAGCGCTACCTCGGGATACATCCCCCATGCTGACCGTCATCCTCACTCGCTCTAGAAACAGCCCGCATAACTGCCGCTCGGACCCTCTGTACCACCATCGAATGATCCACCGCCGGCCTACTAGTGGTACTTACGACCGCAATCCGGTCATCATTGCTCTCCCTATTGTCCCCTCGAGGTACCACCTCCTAGGGGGCCTGAGCCAGCTACTCTGCCTCGGGGTGGCTAACCATCACTCGGTCCCCCAACCCATTGGCCCCTCCATCCAGGTCACACTCGCCCGGGCCAGACTCCTGCGGAGGGCCTAATGTGACTCCAGAACCCACCCCCTCCACCGGCATGCCTTTCGACGGCGAGTGGCGGCGGGCGACCTTGGTTGGTTTCTGCCAACCGTCGAGGTCCGATGAAGAAGTGACCGGAGGGCTAGCCCGGTCCTCCGGAGAAAGCGGCCGAGGCGAGGGTGACTCGGCCGTAGGCTCGACCATCTTCCCCGGTCGCGACGGCGGTGGCCCCCTCGGGAGCCGGGGTCGGTTCGCCACTAACCAAGGGCCATAGATCGGCCCTTGATTAACCTCCCCAGGTTCCGACTTCGGCCTTGCTTGAGAAACCCCCAAATCCACCCCCCCTCTCCTCCGTCTGCTCCGGCGCCGGCTAGCGGCACGCCACTGCCGAGTGGCCTATCCTGCCGCATCTGGTGCAACAGTCGACGACATTATCAAAGACGAAGGGCTGCCACCACACCCTCGTCTTCCCCCGAATCAGAACCCTCGGAAGAAGGGGCTCGGTAGCATCGATCGCCACCTTCACCCGCGTGAAACCCATGGCTCGCCGTTGCTCGGCGAGCGGCCACCCCGTCAATGGCGAGCGGCCACCCCGCTTGGGTTGCAATCTCTAGTATGGTCACGGCCGACCAGTATTCCGACAGTAGCCAGGGTAGCCGGAGCCATACCACGACCGTCTTCACGGTGACCTCCCTCGACGCAAACTCTGGCACCCACAGCTCCATGGCGAGGAGCTGCCCCACCACCACCCATGGGCCTCCATTGAGTGCCCGGTCGCGGTCCGCCGTCGACCCAAACCTCAGGGATAGGTGGTCATCGGCTAGCGGCACCACCTCCACCTTCCCTACAAGTTTCCCACGGGTGGCCACATCCTTGGCCACCCACTCGGCCGGCACCCAGCAGCCAAGGCTGCGGGCCACCACCGAGAGGCCTTCCCACTCCTGGTGGGCGGCTCGATGGGCACCTTCGACAGCTCCAAGACCGTCAGAAAGCGGCGGCTCAACCGAGCCATGTCCTCGTCCGAGGGCCAGTGAGTCACCCAAGGTCCCAGCCTTGCCGGAGCCCTGGACGTCTCCCCCCGTTCCGCAGGAAGCTTACCTCTGCCTTTGCCCGCCACCGTTGCCGCGTACGTCGAGCCCCCCATCAGCTTTGTCCCCGAAGGGCCCGCCTGCTGATCCATCGACCCATCGAACGTGCACACAGATTGGTTAGAAGAAAACAAACAAAGCGTACTCGGTCGTAGGAAGCCAGAGCTTCCCGATCTTCCGCCACCACTGCCGGCGAGACTGGCCTCTCAGCCCTCCCCAGCGCCCCCGAAGAGTTCGCTGTCTGACGATGGACCCGGCGCCAAACTTCTCCTCCTCGGACCACAGTTGAATCCTGTGCCCCCCCATGGAGCCGTCCGCCGTAGACGGAGAAGAACCTCGCCGAGAGCCACCGACGAGCAGCTAGCCGTTAGGCCTCAAACTCACTTTCTCTCTCCTCAGAGTTTCTCACTCTTGCATATCATTTTGTCTGCACTAATCTTTAAGTAGAAAATACTGCTATTTATATTTCTAAATAAGAATGTACGAATCAAGTATGATGTGCATAAATCATATATAAGAACACATGTTGATGCTTTAAACAATAAAAGCCAAAATGATTTATTTTAGAGATATGTAGGAGTTGCACCCTTTGAAAAAAATATTGGAGTTGCGCCCAACTTAATAGAAAATGATTGCATGCAAGTTTTGTGTGATTACTTGCAGGTTTCTATGAACTGATTCACGCATATAGATAGATATGTTTGTAATCACACTACCAATTCATGCATTTTTGGAACTTATAGCCATCGGCTGCAATATTGTGCTTTTCGTGGAAAAGTAGGCCTTGAACTTCTTAGCAAAGTAATGAGTCCAGAATTTACTAGATCTAAAAATTACTTTTTAACTCTGTTCGATAACTATTACATGCTAAATTTGAATGATGAGATTAATACTCATAAAACATGCCGCTTATTTGCATTCCAAGTTCATAAAGAGTTAACATTTGAAGTAAAATAATTCTGCTATTAAGAATAATGTAATTAGGCTGCATAGCTAAATGTTGTATAATTCAAATATCATTTCATAAAAAGTTGCATCTTAAATTACTCAAAGCTCATGTTGACATCAAGCGCTGGGTGTTCTTCAGAAAATACAAAGAGAATTTTTCTCTTTTTGAATCTGAATCTTGTTTCCATAGAGGCAGGGTGCACCATTCGTTTGTAGATCTTCATGAAACAAAGAGACAAAACAACTTTATTTTTTTGAGGGTGAGAGACTGAATAATTTGTTAAACAATGTAACAACTATCTTGCTGCTCCTGAGGATGGTACAAATTTTTCCTCAAAAGACAAGTGCTAATAGAGTATATTATATATATAAGTACAATTTCAATGGATATTACAGACATAAAGCAAATGTTCCTCATTTTCTAGCTGCTCGAAAAAACCACCCTAACCTCTTATCAGCTCTGCTCTTGGTAGCCTCAACGAGTATGATGACAAATTATGTTTTCCTAATGGTAGCTGCAAGAAAGGCATACTAAAAACTGTGACCAGGCATACGAGATGTGGACAAATATGGTGATGGTCATCCTCTCATCAGAGTCATTCGTAGGCTAATTTAGGAGATGGATGGCTTGCAGGCAGCACATATGTTTCGGAAGGCGAACAAAGCAGCAGACTGGATCGCCTCCTTCGTCGCCCGGCACTCCAGAGAGTTTTTATGGACATCTATAGGAGATATTCCTTCTCCTTTGTACGATTTGCTTTCTCGTGATTTGGCAGGATGTACTCAAGTTAGAGCTATATAAATTGCTACATTTACCAAAAAAAAAAAGAGAGAAATTGTGACTGGTGAGGATGGACTACATGAATTTTAGAATCACATCTTCCGAAAGATGTGAAGATATAAAGTCTTAATTACTATTTCATTTTATGTAACTTTTAGTTTAACAAGTGAAGTATCAGTTGCATTTGCATTTGTTATGTCTGGAATGATCGGTTATGGTTATGGTCCAAGTTGAATTTAGCCCTAGTCGATCCGTCCAAATTGCCAATCCCTAACCTACTCTCTCTCTCTATTGCTCTGGGGATGTCATAGGATAGTCCCCTGCTTTTTTTCCAACTAGAATAATAAAATGTTTGATTCTTCCAATTCCACATCAAATGACTACATTCTAGTTTGCTTTTGCAAACTAAATGTCATCATTGCGAGAAGATGATGTCAAGTTTTTCCCTTCATAGTAACTTTAAGATGCATAGAACTGCCGATGATATCTGTTGGGCATCGACGAGGAAAATATTGACACTTTTTTGGACCAGACCAACTTCTCTTATGTAGCTCGGATCGCACGACTTCAGTCCTAGTCAAAGTGCTGACCAATATGTACCAACAAGGATGGACAGTTTGGGCAACTAGCAACTGTAGCAGCACTATAATTAGCACACGAACAGAGTTACTACCGGCCGTTATCTGACCATCAGTACACGTCATACCAATCTAGATAACAACAAAATAGACCGCCCCATATAAAGAGATAGTTTCGAATACCTCTAAACGATAAGCCTAAGCCTATATCATGCTACAGTTTTCGTCTAGAAAATGCCATCCTTAGAAACGGCTCAATGTATTTGAGGGCCTCCATGCATAAATAAGAAAAGGAACAATAAATTTCTTAAGCAAAAGATACGTCCTAATATAAATACAATTGGAGGCCTGAATGTATTTATAGTTATAAAGATACGTAGCATTTGAGTGAGGCCTCTAACTATTAATGCATTTAGATTCTCATCTTAGAATTTATTATAATAAATATATTTGGAAGCCCGAGCTTAGGTATCCATCTCATTCGCCTAAGAGTAGAGCTGGCTTGCACTACTTTGTTAAGAATTTTTTTGTTCTAAACTGTGTTTTCGCTTTTATGACAAAAACACTTCAATAAATGAATTTCTTGCGAGCCATCTTCTATATTTCGACTATTTCAATTTTTACCGACCTCAGCAGTCGCATGCTGCCGAAGTTCTGTTGTGTTGTCACTTCCCCGATCAAATAAAAATCAGCGGTGCTGTCACTTCCCTACCAAAAAAACAGCTCGAAAGTATAAATTATCTAAGTAGCTACTGCTGCGCGTGAGGCACGCCAACGTTTTAAAAATGCTCATCTTGATGGAATCATCATTGAAGCCAATTACAGAAATGAATTCTTTTATGTTCCTTAGGAGGAAGAGAAGCAAAAAAAAAATAAATTTGCAAGGTATCCATCGGTTGCAAAATGGTGTGGATACCCACTAATCATAGCCACCCTCACCTACCACCTCTCATGGTGATCGAGTAGGCATCAAGAAATATATATATTCTTTTATCTTAGTGGATCAAGTCACAGCCCAGGGGATATATATATATATATATATATATATATATATATATATATATATATATATGGAGGAAGGAGAGGATGCCAAACTAGGAGATCTCCATTAAGGAACCCTGGAAGAACATCAATGGCTATCCCGGCAGGACATGCAATACATCTCTTGCAGAATGATGCCCTTTACAAGGTCGCTTCTCTTTTCTTCTTTTTCTTCTTTATGATTTCTTTTGGGATATGTTGTAGAGGAGGAGGAGAAGAAAAGAAAAAAAAGACAGAGAAGG
The DNA here is from genome assembly GCF_051530095.1 of Phoenix dactylifera. Taxonomy (NCBI): domain Eukaryota; kingdom Viridiplantae; phylum Streptophyta; class Magnoliopsida; order Arecales; family Arecaceae; genus Phoenix; species Phoenix dactylifera. The sequence goes on from NC_143193.1 coordinate 4,056,530, forward strand.
GAGAAGAGATGCAAGAGAATAGAAAAAGAAAAGAAAAAAAATAAGGAAAAAAAATGGAGTTTCTCTTTTCTCCGAATTTTTTCACTTCTGAAAAGATTAAAATAAAGAGAACATTCTTTCTTTATGGAGGGTTTTTTTGCCCCCTTATTTCTAATTAATCTTCTCTTTCTCTTTTTCCAGTATATATTGGAGACAAGTGTTTATCCACGAGAGCACGAACAACTCAAGGCATTGAGAGAGGCGACTAAGAAACAAGAGTGGCAAGTTCCAAACCTTTAGATTGCTGAATCTTAACTATTTAATTTTATGGAAACATTAAATTATAAAGCAGTGAGATGGCTTGATTACATTGTTATGTAGTTATTTTAGATATCTTTGTGGAAAAAAATAAAGAATAATTCAAAGCACGAAATCTGAAAATATCTTGTGATTTTATCCATGCTATTGATGCATCTCTTCATGGTTGGGCAAGAGGAATTCCTACTGAATTAACATGAAAGAGGGTATTCCAAAGGCAAAGAGTGAGCACCAACAACTCGAGCATTGTCCTAGCTGCTCAGTTACAAATCTAAGGGCCTCACTTACCTTGTCTCTCTGTACAGCTCTTTTTGACCCTTTTTTTTTTGTGGGTACGGTTGGTTCTTTCTCCTTTTGAGGAGTGTTGCGAAGTGGGAACCAGTTCATGTTTATCTTTATTGCAATGTGTTATTAGAGTATACAACATGATTAGGGGTGCAAATAGGTCAGGTTGGTCCGAACTAATTTAATTTTTTTATTCAGGTTCTAATATTGGACTCAAACCCAACCCAATAGAAGATTGGGGTCGGATTGTGTTGGGTCCACAGCTACAATTTTTGATCAACGGATCATTCGGGTCGGATTCATGTATAATCTGGTCCCAATCTAAAAAATTTGGATTCGAGCAGATTCTGTTCGGATCCGAAAAAATAATTATTACAAATTTGCACATTACCAAGGCATTAATCATGATCGAAGTTGTACTTTGGTGCAACTGTTGATGGCATGATGTCTCCATTAGTGTACCGTCCTCATGAGATTGCAATAACTGTTTAAAGAAAAATAGTTAAGTGTGATCAAATAATACTAATATATATATATATATACACACACACTAAATCTCTTGTTAGTCTCCATTGAAGCGGGTATCAGCTAATAACGTATATAACACATTATATTTTGTCTTCAAACTATTCATTCAAACATGAATAGGAAAACACAAAGACAACTATTTTTGTTGTCGTATATTAAATAACGATTTTGGACAGGGACTTGAAGACATCACCATTATCAGGAGATGCTTGTGCCATCACACACACACACACATTGTCGAGGGTGTGGTCTAGAGCCCCGTTACGCCAAAAGTTGACTGCCTTTTTGCTAACAACATTGTCGTTGCATTGTGAACCATGAACCACTCCCCCTTATATGATGTAGAGATTGTGATTCTATGATCCTGATTGTAACAGCATTGCTGTTGACCATAAGCCTCACCTCATTTTTCATGGGCACCGGAGAGAATTGCCAGAAGAACTATCACATTATAGCAGCTTTCTTTTTGGGTCGGATCGTAGGATTAGAAACCTAAAATTGCCTAAATTTCAAATAGATCGGATCGAGTTGGGTCAGAATTCAGAAAACCTAGACCTGACCCTAAAAATAGAACCAGTCCAATTTTAGAACCAAATCCGGCCCCACGGGTCCTCTAAAATAAGTCGGATCGGGTCTGAACGGGTCGGGTCACGAGTCAACCCAACCCATTTGCAGCCTACAGTATGATGTCAAGTATTCAAAAGCCACCATTAAGTAATTTAAGGGCTTGTTTGGCTATTCCTCTAAGATTGGGCCGTCCATTTAAGTATAACCCTGTATCAACCAAACTCTACCTAGCTCAAATTCTATGGAAAGAAAAAAAAAACCTTCATAATTTTTTTTTTCTTTGATCTTTTTTTTCTTCTTGCAGCCCAAAAACTAGGATTCGGGCTAGGTTTGACTGGTTCCTAAAAAATGGAAGCTAGATGGTTGATGGGTCAACAAGCTCCAATCCTGTAGGAATATCCAAACAGACCATGAGCGTTATTAAAATCCGATGCTCTGATGTGTTAACTTGCTTAAAATAAGATTTACCTGTGATCCAAGAAACACTGGCCTAGCTCTGTTTATCATTCCTGATAACAGTGAGAAATCCCTTTTTTTTAAAACTTTTTTTGTAGAGTATAATAGCCAACGAGATATATTCTTTATTGTATAAAGTGGATCTGAAATTACTATCACATTCGTCCAACATATTAACTATGTCATGATAGTTTGATTTCGCTGTTCTTCATTCATCAGACATTGTTGTGTCTAATAATGACCCTCAAACTAATATTGGACCTTCTTTTGATTTGGTATCCTTAAGTAACATTGCTAGACTAATTTAGCTAATCCAAATCCAGATGATTAGTGAATTCTTTAACTAACTTTTCTGGAGATTTCAATCTTTAACTAGTTATGTGTAACAAATGGTAAATAAGATTAACTATTTAAAGACTGGTTAAAATTGAAACTGCATACATCATAGGACAGCATAGGGAACTTTGACTATATTAAATGAATTGTATGATGATATATCTTATTCTAAGTTGTCAATCTATTAATACTTAACCTTATGTGAGTCAATTATAATTAGCATTTAGACCACCCTCCCAGTCCACTTTTTTTGAATTCTTTTTTTTTTTTTTTTTGATGTCGCAGGCATTTCTGGATGGTGCCTCCGGAGGAATGCCAACATCTTTCTGTACTTCTAAAGCTCATGAATGCAAAGAAGACACTTGAGCTTGGTGTGTTCACAGGTTATTCACTCCTTGCGACAGCACTAGCATTACCGACGGAGGGCAAGGTTTTTCAACTCCTTAGCACATTAAAATAATGTTGTGTTCACTTGTTTCTGTTTACCAGTAATTTCATTACCTATTTTATGCACAGGTATGTGGCCACGGAACATATGATTTTCAGGTTTTAGGCATTTATAATGCCTAGATCATGATCACCCCGAGCAGATTTTTGATTAAAATGATCCATCATTGATTTGGAATCATTAAATATTTACTAAAAATTTAATTTTTAGTTATAGTCTAACTAGAACACATTTCGAAAGAGTCAGACGACATACTACATTAAATTATTGGTAAAAGATATAATTAATACAAAGTCAATGATGGCTCATCCAAGATAAATCACACTACTAGTTCTGATCTAAAAACCTGAAATATCTAGAATAGAAAATATGGATCTTCCATGGACCTTCAGTGCATACACTGACACCTCCTTTAGTCTCTAAGACATTGACACCTATACTTCATATCTGTAATAGGTGCATAAGTAGAAGTAGCTTATTGTTCCAGAATTAGAGCAGGTCTAAAAATAGCTTACTACTCATTCATCATGTGTTTTAGATCTTAAGTGTCACGCCCCGGATCCGGATCCGTGACACGGCCGTGCTATTGCCGACTACCACCCGCAATAGCACGCAGCCTCATACCTGGGTAACAGGGTAGTCAAACCAACCAAATCTTTTCATATGAAAGCATTCTTAGTACAACATGCTGGTCAGTACCCAAATACAGAGCTTCTACATAGTTTATGTACACAAAAGTATGCTTGCTTTACCCCAGAAGCCCTGATACCAAATTAACGTGTCTCTGGCAGCTATCAGTGGTAAGGATCTGAAAGAAAAAGTAAATGAACGGATATGAGCTACACGGCTCAGTAAGTAATCCTGCATAATCCTACCGGATCAACCAGTAGACTAAACATGTAAATCAGGGTTTTGAGAAGCTGACATGCATGTTTATCTAATAATCATCACGGCATAATATGTATGCAATTTAAAGAAGATAGCGGTTATAGCAAAATACAACTTTCCATAAGGATATATTCAAAAATCCGTTGTAATACAATGTATGCTTTGGCCAGGCACGTTCATAAATGTCACGGCCCGCCTGCGCAGGGCACGTGACTATTGGGCCCACATGAGGGGGAAACACGGGGCTCCCCTGCCAGATGTTGGCCGGTTCCGGGGCTTCACGCAAGCGTCCTTCACCCCTCACCGATTTTGCTTCTCCCCAAAAACACATCTGCAGGATTTGAAAGCACCCGCCTCATATACCCAATCTCTGATACGAGCCTCATGATCATGCTTCAAATATCATTTTATAAAGTATGCAATTTAAACAAAGCAGTAGTGCAAATCACAAAATTTTCATAATATATGCATATGAAACCGTGCCCCCCGGCATGCCGTGGTCCTTTTTCTCTCGGATGCTACTACGAAGTCCATTCGGCCACTGGCGGGGCCAGCTAGTCATTCTCGGCCACTAGCAAGGCCAGCGAAGTTATTCTCGGCCACTAGCAAGGCCAGCTCAGTTGCATTCGATCAGTAGCATCTTTGAGCCCGTGCCCCCGGCATGCTGTGGTCCATTCTCTCGGATGCTACTACGAAGTCCATTCGGCCACTGGCGGGGCCAGCTAGTCATTCTCGGCCACTAGCAAGGCCAGCGAAGTTATTCTCGGCCACTAGCAAGGCCAGCTCAGTTGCATTCGATCAGTAGCATCTTTGAGCCATTACAGTGCCTCTTGGCTAGCTAAGATTTTACAAACTTACATGCATGATATCAGTATCATCATGTCGCATACATAGCCATAGCTTCTGGAATCATGCAAGTTACTTATGCATTGTAACATATCATGCATGAAACATATATACTTAAAATAAATGCGTAGGAAACATTAATAACATAACATGATCCATAGCAGGATTAGGACAGGTTACTTACATTCTTCACTAATCGTGCATACAATTCAAATTGTATAAAAAATACTGGTTCATCTTATAAAACGTAATACAAGATCTACGATAGGATTAAGACAGATTACTTACATTCTTCACTAATCGTGCATACAATTCAAATTGTATAAAAAACACTGGTTCATCTTATAAAACGTAATACAAGATCTACGATAGGATTAAGACAGATTACTTACTTCAATTCGCTTTCCAAATTGCTCAAGTCCAGGTGACAGATCCTTAATCACCTAAAATCATGTCATAATAACAATATGTTATTTCTTTTTCTACCTGAAATTTAGCCCAAGCCTAATTCCTCTGTATTGGGGTCTTGGCTGGGCTCATAAGTCTTAATTGGCCTTCCAATTGGCCACTAAGCTTAATTCCCAGCTTAATTGGATTTAATTTCGGGTTTAGGGTCACTGTGACCCGTTTGGGCCTGAGTCAGGGTCAATCCGGGATCAATTTGGCCCCCAAATTAATTACATTAGCTTGAATTGGGCTTTAATTGGGCCGATTTCCATTAGTTTGGTCTGTTAGGACCAATTCCAGCTGAATTGGGTTTGGGCCTCATCCAATTTGGGCTTAATTTTGATTAAATTCATAGTCTGGGCTCGTCCAGACTTAGCCCAATTTAATTGGGCTCGGATTCAGGTTCAATTGGGTTCAGATCCCACTCAATCCCTCATCCGGGTTCACCCAACTAGATTGGGTCCGGTTTAATTGGGTTTACTTAACCCATTTCAATTATATATATATATATACACACATATATACATACATATATATATATATATATATATATTTATTTAAGCTTAACGGGTTGCGGGTTCGGATCCGACCCGCAAACCCGTTACCATTTTTCTTTCTCCCCCCTTCCAGAGGCTTCCGCCTCTTCATCTCCCGCTCTCCTCTCTCTCCTCTCTTTTCTCATTCGTCTCCACCGAACCCATGCCTCCGGGCCCTCTCCTCCGGCTCCCCTTCTTCTCCTCCGGCCAGATCTGTGGCCTTCCCCCTCTCGGTCACTCCCTCTCTTTTCCTCTCTCTCTCTCCCTCTTTCTCCCTTCCTCCTCGTTTCCGACCGGAAGCCCTAGCCCTTTCGGCCTTTCATCCCCACCGAACCCTCCGTCTCCTCCCTTTCTTCTCTCGCAGGCGACCGGGGAGACGAGGCTCCCCTCCGATCCACCGACCGAGGCGGAGCTTCCCCCCGGAGCACCGGCGGAAGAAAGGCCGGCCCCCCCCCCCTTCCTCTTCTCCGAAGCGATGCCGGAGAAGAGAAGTGCCGGAAAGTTGGGTCGCGGCTGGATCTCCTCCGGGAGATCCCCCCTGCTCCAACCACGGTGAGGTAAGGCCGGGGTCCAAGGATGAAGCCTCTACGGTCCGGTGAGTCTATTTTATTTTATTCCTCCCTTGGTTCTTCCTTCCGGCACCACCACCCCTTGCCGGAGAAGAGGTGGTGGTCCGGCCGGGGCTGGCGGCCTTGTGGCCACCTCTGTTGCCGGCTCGGCCAGATCCGGCGGCCCGGGCTGCCCCCCGAGCCCTAGCGTAGCCGCAGCCGAGGCTGCGGTGCCCTGCAGGCGGCTCGGCCCGAGTGGTCATCGGGCCTGGCCTTGGGCCGCGGCCGTTCTCAGGCCGGTCCGGGGTCTATGGGTCTGGCCCGTGACCCTTCTCCCTTCTGCCGGTCTACTCCTCTCTGTCCCATAGTTGCAACAGAGGGGAGAATACCCCATAGAGGGTTTCTCCACTCCCTAATATTTTATTAAAAGGGGCCACTTACCTGGATTTATGCTGGTTCCCGTTGGGCAGTTCTTCCCCCGGTAGTCCCTCCTTCCTCTTGGAGCTTCAGGGCTCCTTCGCCTTAGGCTCCAGGGCTTCGGCTCTCTCTCTCGTTCAGTGTTCTTGGGGGTCTGTGACTTAGGGTTGCCGGCAGAGGCTTAAATAAGGGTTTAGAGGATGAGACCCCCCTCTGAGAGGTCCCATCCGCTCCATTCCTCCCCTCTCCGGGACTGGCCGCCGCCTTCCCCCCTTGTCTCCGGTGCGCCGACATCGGCTGCCAGCAGGGGTGAGGGTCACCCTTCCCTGTCGGTCTTATCCCTTCGTTTTCTTTTTTTTTTTTTTTTCTGATAATCATTATAATTATACTGGCTACAGTGAAATTTGGGCCCAACCCTTAACTGGGCCTATTTCTTATTGGGCCTAGTAGGTTGTGGGCCCGGACATTACATTAAGAATTATTACAAGATGGAGACAAGGTTGCTATTGAGATACTGGTCCTTAGGATATCTCTTACACATTCAACAATTGGCCTCAATTTTATGAATATGTGAAAAATACATGATAGGATGTTTAAATTAGATAGGAGCAAACATTATATTGAAACATTAATAAGCTGCCTCCTTACACACACAACATCCTAGTCCTTGAACAAGAAACACAAAAAAAGGGTACCTACGGTGTCCAATCCATTCTCTAACCACTAATATATTTCTGAAAACACATGTAAGAAATAGATAAAGAAAAGTTAAATTAAATGTGTAATCTTTTAAATGGATATATAACTGATGTTCAATATGTGCTCAATGGCATTGTTTGCAAAACTAAAGTCCAGAGTAAAGCAAAGTGAAGAATGAAAAGGAAATTACCTTCCCTTTGTTTTGTATGAGGTTATGGACATCAAAAGCTCTATTACTAGAGATTTTTAATGTATAGTCTAGTCGATATGTATGTTTCTACATACATACTGATATATATATTATATACATGTATGTCTGTGTGTGCGCAACTTATTTTGCATTTAACTGGTTATATTTTGAGTTTATTCAGAAAAGATACATTTAAACAAATTTGCAAAAACTTATGATTAAACAATATTATTGAAGTTATGAATGCATGTCAGAAAACAATGCTCGACCATGAATATCTTTGAAAAACTTGAACTATAAAAATTTGGTGTTTATGATCCTTTATCCTTTTGTTCATACTTTATTGTAGGTCACAGCAATCGACATTAACAGATCATACTTTGAGATAGGACTACCATTTATTCAAAAAGCGGGAGTTGAGGACAAGATTAATTTTATTGAATCAGAAGCTCTCCCTGCTCTTGATAAAATGCTCCAGGAGGTAACTTTCCTCATATATCAAGCATAATATTTTTTGTGGTGTATAGTAATTATCTTTTGCTCTAGCAATAAAAGCAAGAGTTGTGTCTTTAATTAATAAAAAAGAGCCTAACATAGGTTAAGCCACATAGATATCCCTTGCAAAGCTTTGCATGTGTTTGGAGAAACAAAAAATTAACAAAAAAATAAAATAAAAGTGTCCTGGATATAAATCATAAAATATTTGAGTTCGAGAAAAGCAAAAATGTTTTATATGATAAATAGAGCTAAGCCAAAAAAATATAGATTAGCATAATTGCCAAATTTATTAAATCATTTTATGCCCACTTTTAAGGAGAGATCTATCAAAACAAAAGAGACCCATGAAATAAAATCTACATCTTCCTTTTGTTACAAATAGATATGCATGTTTGCATGAGTGAATAGGTATCTTGCTATCTTGCTATTGCTTTTGGATGACTGCCATGAAATGGGATGATTTTTAAGTAGATAGAATTATTATATAAGGGCTAGGACTCTTCTTTACTTTGTTTTTAAAAAGGGTTAGAACTCTTATTTATGTTAACTTTGAGAAAAGATTATGACTCTTATTGATATCTCACTCTCATTATCTTAAACCAATCCCTTCAGTTGCAGTTAGATAATAGAGAAGACTATGCAATCCAACCAATTAAAGTTAAAAAATTTAGAAAAAACAATTGACTCCTAAATTTCTCAGTCTGTAGCTCATTCCAGTGTATCTATACTGTGTAAGTCCTAAAATAGGTTAAATCTGATGCATCCTCATTACAAAAGTATCATGGTGTAGCATAATGGTCTTCATAATATAATCTTAAAGGGGTGCTTGAAGTTACAAATACCATAATTTTTCTATTTTATATATTAATAATGAACCATTTAAATAAAGGCAATTATTTGGCTGTTATTTTATTATCATAGCTGTTATACAACAGGGATAATGACTTTTTAGACCATTTTCCATAGTGACTAAACAAAATAACCTGTTATGCATTTGATATTTTTTATTTTGCTAGTTGACCGAAAATAGGTTAACATTTTATATTAGGTTAACATCTCACATGCAGCTTGAATCATCCATTTGGAGACTATAACAGGTATAAGATGACATCGGAGTTGGGTAATTAATTAATAATTGGCTTGGACGGATTTGAATTGATGACCTTCAGTAAACTTGGTTTTGATATCTTATCATTGTTAATCAATCTTCGATGATATGTAGAACTTGTTAGGCTTCTTGTTCCAAAGCCATTTGCATAAGAGCAAAACCAGAGCTTTATTTTTCCAATGAAAATTCTATCATTTCATTCTTTCCATAGGGTCCCCAATAGCAACTATCAATTGGTCCCAAACTGTGTTAATCATTTAGAAACTTGAGTTTGTAATCTTTTGCATGATATAATATGTTGTGAATTAGAGTGTTGCAACTCCAAAATTATATATGCTTATGTGGATGCTTGTTTTTCTAACTATACGTATTTACTCAAATTTAAAGGTTGTTTTCTTTGTAGAATGTTGGCACTTGTCAATATCCTTTGTCGATAATTAAATATATTTTAATTGATCGAAATTTTAAGTCAATAAAGCATACATATGGCATACATCAAGATATCGACTAGCCTACATACTTGCATAATTATGATCAAATTGATAATCTGATATCTTTTTTTGACTTTTGCATGTGTATTTCATGTGTCAAAAGACTAGTAACATAAAAATCATGGAGGAAGCATAGAGCCTCATTGCTGAAATTTAGAATGGTAGCACCACACAAAATAATATATTATTTTACTACTAAATACTCTCTAAATCTATACTGCTCAACTCACTTTTTATATAGACTCTGACACACAGCCATTCCCTTTCCACTTAAACACTACCAAGCCAAGTACCATTATATTCACATGGTAAGCTCTTCACCACTTGTATCTCATTTGTCATTTACTTATCCAAGATTACATTCCCATCTTTATCCAATAAAGAGCTCAAAACATGGCCATATGACACCTCTAGTCTGCGGAGGTTCATATTGATAACAACCTTTCAACCACTGCACAGCCCAAACTAGATGACTTAATTCACCAAGCCATTATACCTTACCTACTCTTCCTAAAGAATGAATGTTGCTCTGGCTCAAATGGTGGGTTTGGTACACCTCTATATGCTATAATCAAAGGGTACTCTTGAGGTCATGCTACAACCGCCAATCGTTCCTATGACCACATGCCGTACCAACAGAAAACTCATCCACTTGTAAATTCTTTGTGTAATACGCACTCGTAAGTGAAAAAATGATTGGTGTAAGAATTTTTCACTAATCAGATGTGATCAGTCTCATCCGTGTAAGAATTTTGAATTCCCCTATGACTCAAGACAAGATCTTCTCAAACTTTTAATCTAAGTTTGAATTAGACTCCCAACATAAAGTCTATTTATTGTCAAAGAGTGCAAAATTAATTTATTTTCTAATCATTTTGTATTTTATTTATTCACTAAGTACTATCTTTACTTAAAGAGTGCATTACAAAAATCTCTCTCAGATTTGGAGTAAATACATTTACACACCCAGTAGTATGAAAAACCTACGCTTACGGCTTACCCCTTTGAGATTTATTTTTATCCACCACTTTAACCTATAACCTAACAGAACATTAGTCAAACTGTTAACTTTAAATGAGATCCAAATATTATGTCAGAAAAAAATTTATTATAACAAAATAACTTTACGTGACATAACAATGACCCAAAGATTTAAGAAAATGTCTATATCCTCTTCCTTATTCAAGGACAATTTTAAAAAGGAATCGATTTCGTGAAAGATGGGATCAGTAAATGGAAAACTACTGATATTTCATCTTTGTGAGATCATCCACTCCACATCTTGAAAAGTAATTTGCACAGGCCATACTGCATAGTCCATTTCACTTATTTTTTTTCTTCTGAAGATAAGTGCTGAGTATCTTTCATCATTGAATACGGGTATTGTTTTAAATGCCTCAATTATTGGCTTGTTTCTCAGCTTTCTTATCGCCATTTTTTTAATGGGAATAATCAGAAAGTCTATCAATGAGAATTCTTGAATTACTCCTTCTTTCTTCCGCTTTCCCTCAATAGAGATTTTATAAAATAGATTTACATAAGTTTTTCCTTTTGGATTCACTAACATCGTTAATTTAACAGGGTGTAAGTGTAAATTTTACAAACTACTGGGTGTAAGTATAATAAACATAAACCTCAGAGGGATTTGTGTGATTTACTCAGTTAAATTATACAAATAATAGCTGAAAATGTAGGGGTCTATTTTGTCAAGCCTGGATCAAATTACTTTGAAATCATCTTATCTTAATACCACTATACAAAGTAAGCATAAAAATTACCATTCTCTTCGACACTCTTCATATATGCTTCGAGCTTTTGAAAAATATGTTGCCCTCATCTCTTGACAAGCAAGCATGTTGCTTCTATTCTGATTTGTATTTTGAATGTAAACCTTTGAAGAACCTAACAAAAGTGGAATGCTTGAATGGAAAACAATATTTTTGTCTAAAACTACAATGCCACCATATGGTTAAACTATCATTGGGTTTTCAAACAAGACAATTTGTAAGTGAAACTCTCTATATAGGAAGTTACTGCAATATGATCATGATAATGAAATTCCACTGACAACTGTAGGTAAAGGAAGGTGAGTTGTTTGATTATGCATTTGTTGATGCTGACAAATTAAACTATGGAGAATACCATGAACGCTTGCTTAAACTCGTGAAGATTGGAGGAGTTATTGTCTATGATGATATTCTTTGGTCTGGTCGTGTGGTTGCTCCAATGGGTACTCCAATTTCTGAGTTTGATGCCGAAGTCAGAGACTACTTTTTGAAGTTTAATGATTTTCTGGCTACTGACTCCCGGATTGAGATATCACAAGTTTGTGTTGGTAATGGACTCAACATCTGCAGGCGTCTTATTTAATTATGTGGTTTGATTATACTAAAAAACTTAAACTATTGGGTGGAGATCGACCCAAGCTTGTGACGAAAGAGCAGAATGTGAGAGCTCCCTTTGTGCTAATTGCGGAAAAGGCGCGTCTCCGGTTGTAAAAGTAATGACCAGGGTAGGGGGTCGAGTGTTCATGAATTTTGGAAACTTTTTTATTCATGTCAGCATTTCTTATAGAAGTTATTATATCGGCAATAGTGTCCGCCTCCTTTCACATTCGTGAAAGTCGGGGTTCTCAAACGGCGAAGCCTTACTTTGCCTCCTTTCACCAAGGTGAAAGAAGATGTGGCACCTCTTTATCAGTGATGTGGGGCATCCCATGACATATATCTTAATTTACATTGCATATTTGAGCATACTTTGGTTTTTTTTTTCTCTTGTTCCAACTTAATATCAAAGCTCAGATTATTGGAGAATGTGAGTTCAAATACACTAGAAGTAATTATTTATTTAGTCAAGCAGGTTCTCTTTTTGACCCAACCCATTATCCCTTCAAGTGTGCATTCTAAGATGCATGCTACAAGATGGATTTACTAAGCCTAATACGATCATAGCTTAAGTTTTTAGGGTAACTTAGGTTGTTTACGTTGTTGCATTACTAGGAGCTTATCTCGCCTCTTCTTCTTTGCTTAGGCTTAGAGCATACTCTGATGCTAGCTAGGCCAGTATATGTTATTAACTGCCACTGTATTATTAGTTATTGTCTTAGTGATTCTTGCATTTCTTGGAAGCTTAGAAAATAAATCTCTTATTCAGGTGATAAAGTAGAGTATGGTGTCATTGCAATAATGGTGTAATGGTTGCTTGATTGAAATAATCGCTTGTTGACATGGTGATTGTTATTGGCAGACCCACCTCACTACTTTGAGAACTGGAGTATTGTTCGAATAGCCAACAGTTAGTTCTAGATGGTGCCAAGTATATTGAGATTGATTGATATTTTACTTGACATGATTATATTACTCATACTCTCTCTATCATATATCTTCTCAGTAAAACAAATTCTGGATTTCTTTATGACGTTGTGCATAGCATAGAAATTCTCCTTCCATGTGCAAACTTTGATGTTACAGTTATATATATAATGTTGTGCATGATATTTGGCGGTATATTCACCTTGGGGGTGACAATATTCTTTTATGTACATGTGTGCATACGTACGTAGGGGTGCAAACGGATCGGGTCGGACCGGAGGTTGGGTGATCCCGACCCGACTCAGTTCCTTGTTCGGGTCCTAATTTTGGACCCAGACCTGACTCAATAAAAATCGGGTCGGGTCCACAGCAGACCCAACGGGTCATTCAGATCGAGTTGAGTCCATGTATAACTCGATTCCAACCTAAAAAATCAACTATATCCCTCACCTCAGTTTTTTTCCTTGCCACCCTCTCTAAAGCCTAGTTCGGCTGCCTCCCGCTAGGGAGGGCACTGTCCCTCCCTATCATCGACCATCTGCATCTCCTCCGCCCCCCCTCTCCCCCCCACCCCGGTGTCCGCCAGATCCTTTACCGCCTCGCCCCCCGCCACGACCCCCTCTTCAGCCTCCGCCTTAGCTCCACCTTCTGCGTCATCGCCTCCTCTCTGGACGTCGCCTGCGAGCTCTTCAAGACCCACGACACTGCCATCTTCAACCACCCGTAGACCGCCACCACCCACCACTTTGCCTACAATGCCGCCCGCTTCACCTTCGCCCTCTACTGTCCCTACTGGTGCTTCGTCAAGCACTTCCGCATGTTCGAGCTCATCGGCTCTCGAACCATCCGCCACATCTGCCATGTCGAGCTCCTCGACCTCCTGCCCTCCATTCTTGACAAGTCGGCATGTTGTGAGCCAGTAGGAGGATGGTGGCCAGCACGACGTAATCTGGGTCGGAGGGGAGACCTATGCTCGGGAGTTGGTGGAGTAGGTAGCGGAGCTTCTCCCTCTTATCGAAACTTGGAAAGAAAAAATTAAGCCATCATCTCATTTCTTTGTTTGATAGCTATAGTGGACAGTTAAATAAATAAAATAAATATAATTTAGTGAACTTGTGAGTCGTGATATGTCTGAAAGGGAGCACTGACATGCCGCGCTAGGCCACTAGCTATCTTTGGGAGGCTATTGTCTCTCGCTCTACCCATAACCATAAGTACTCTTCTCGCCTGTTTGCCTCGCAAAGTCAAATGGGCATTTATTACATTACTGTATTGAACTCGCACAAGAACGAATTTTTGGAAATTTATTTATTTATTATTTATAATAGTATTTTAATATTTTATATTCCGGTCAGTTCGGTTTGGGTTGGGTCTGAATTCTGTAAATCCAAATCCGATCTGAAAAATAAAACGGGTCCAATTTTAGAATCCGACATAGCCCTACGAATCCTCTAAAATGGATCGGGTCAGATTATGGATCAATCCAACCTATTTACAACCTTACACGTATGTCATATATATATATATATATATATATATATATATATATATATATGCACGCGTGCTTTGAGCTTTTCGTTACTTGCTCATTTTACCAAACATTACTCTTTTCGTCTCTCTGATCCTAATTAACATTGCAAGACTTCCACTTTGGCAACCCGCCCCAACCTTTTGCCCCCACTAGGGCTAGAAATGGGCTTGGCCGAGCCAGGCCACACCCGTACCCGAGCCCGACTCGAAGTCTTTTTTAGGCTTTGGGCCGGGCTTAGCCCCAAATTATTTTCAAAAACCCAAGCCCATGCCCAATTGGGCCATCCCGATGCGACACAGCTTACAGCTGGCCTGAATGTTTGACCACCGCATCACCGATGCCTACTCAGCCAACATGTTTTTGGTGGCCTAGGATGAGACATCTGCTTCCAAGCCCATCTCCCTTGCCCCCTCCTTCCGTTGTTCTCTCCTCATCCCTCACCGCCCAGGCTCCCACGACCCCTCTTTAGGCCGCATCTATGCACCGGCCTCTTTGACCCTACCCTTGCCCAACCACGAGGATGCCATCAACCGGATCTAGTACATTGTCGCCATCAACATTGCACGGATCCAGGCTGCCAGCGGTGGCCAGCGCACTAAGATCAAGGCCTTCACTACCTATCTTTGGGGCAACACCGGCTACGTGATGCTGATGCCTAGTGCATGCCTAAAAAGCTATTGGTGATTAGGAGAGGTGGAGAATGGTGAAGAAGCTTAGAACCCTAACTCTAGAAAGTGATCAGGAATTGGGGGAATAGACTGAATAAGAGAAGCGAACCCAAACATTGCCCTGTGATTAGCGATTAGTGCCCACTCGTTACTCAATTAGCCCATTTTAAACTAGGTTAGGTTCAGGCCTACATTCGGGCTCTAAATCGGGCCTTATCTAGGCTCGAGCTTGGGCAGGGCTTGGGGTCAAGCTAATGATATACCTGAGCTCATGCCTAAAAATAAATAGGCTTTGTCATTAAACCTGAACCCAACCTGAAATTTTTCGGGCTTAGCCCGTAGCCCAACCCAAGGTCGGCCCGTCTCGGTGGGGTTCAGGCCAGCCCGAGCCCATTTCCAACCCTACTCCCCCCAAATCAAAAAAAGGGTAACATCTAAATGCCAGAATATTATGGGCATGTTTATGATTGAAAGGCTTATGGCAGGGGCCTCTTTGAGCTATGGTTTTGCAGTACAATCTCTCTATGCATATATAAGTACGCATGCCTAAGTATGAACATATGTAGGTTTTGTGTGATTAACTCTAGGTTTCTATAATTGCATACATATATCCGCATAGCTATGTTTGTACTAACGCACTTATGTTCCTATGAATTTAGGCTATTACACAGAAATTCGAGTGCTCATGCTCATACATTTACTTGAATCAAGACTTTACTAGGAATATAGATCGTGCTCTCTCAATGATTCTTGAACTCAATTTTCAACCAAGATGCAATCAAAGTGCTGCATGGAGGCCATGTGCTTATATTAGGGAGGTTAAAATTTAAGATGTCAAGACATCAACCTGTAAAGGTCTTATTATGTGCAAGTGGAGTGAACAATTGCTCTAGCTACCAACACACTAAATAGGGCCCTGATTTAAGGTTAAATTACAGCCAATCTAGAGCAAAACATATCTAGTATGTTTGCATTTCCAATGTAATCTTATCAATGTATTGACTAGATGGATCGAACTAAAATCAGACATAATTAGTGATGCTATTGACATAGGCCAGGATTAGGAAAATCCCTTTTCTTGAGCAAGATTCAGAGTAGCATAGCAAAAATTAGAGCTGAAGCAAAAGCAGAAAAGGAAAGGGTAACCAATAGCCATTTCTTGCTATTGGATATTTCTATTGATGCAGCATGCAGGGAATCTATCAAAGTCTTTGAAGGATATCTGTAACTCATTACTTCTCGGAAACCGTTAGCTTCTTATTGAAAGCAGTTGCTCTCGAATTTCTTTGAGTGGCCTTCATTCTAGTAGGTTTCTTTAGGTGAACCAAGCAGCTATTTTTTATTCTCTTCGCCAGCTTTTTTTTCTTTTTCTTTTTTTTTTAACTTTGTCGGCTGCCATCACGTGCGTGTCATGTAAGGTGCCGGTGTACAAAAATAAAAAAAAAATAAAAAATAAATAAATAAAGGAGAATCCTTGCTCCATGGAATTCTTTCCCTATCACTTCTTCCCTCTCTAGCCCGCCTAAAGTGGTGCCTACCCCACCACCATTGTCAGTGGCTACTAATTTAACTGCAACCTCTCATCTCCTCAGATTATCATCCAGATCTCTGACATATCACCATTTTCTGCATTGATTAAGGAGTTTATTGTTGGATGGTCAATAGGGGGTGAAAATTTTAATGATTTTACGATATCATACCTGTTAATGCTCTAAATTTTTGAGCTTAAATTGGCTGAAATAACGTGACAAAATATTGTGTATATCATATAAAGCACTGGTTTATATTTGATATTTTAGCTAAGATAAAAGCCATCCTTTAATCACCAGGCAGCGAGTATCCTTTATGAGATCAAACCCATGCCGCTTCTACTTAATCACACTATCAGAGCATTGCGATCGTGTGATCAACAGGCATGCTTATACCCTGTTAATTATTCTCAATCTATTCATCGCTTGCGCGAACTGATGGTCATTACCATAAGTTTCTGCTTATACCCTGTCATTACCATACTTGTGTGGTTAGTAAAACTTATATTCTTGTGACAGGACAAAACCAAGCGTGTTTCAGCATATGAGTTGCATTAGTTATGCTATCAAAAGTAAATAGTGATTGGTTCTTAATCAAAATGTATAAATATTTGAACTGGCTGTAGGCCAGGTCTAAACCAAGTCTATCATGACCATGACAGAACTTGGTTCGATTTTGCCAAAAAAAAAAATTGAACATGGTCTAAATCATTGGCTCATTAGCCGAGTTAGTTCAAGTTACTTGAAAAGAGAAAATAGGCTATCGAGTTAACCAAAGTAGAAGGCCAGATGGGAAATAAAGAAATCACTGCTACTTTTTGAAGATATTTCTCACGCAATCATTGCTCACATCCATATAATGAAGCATATGACCAAAATGGCTCTTCATTTGTTTCGTCGAGGGGGAAAAGAAAGAAAGGAAAAAAAAAAAAAAAGAGGCTTTAGGTTTGAAAGGTAATCACCAATTTCATGTTCCATGCAAAGACCATTATGGTAAAGAAAGGAGAAATTGTCCCTCTTATCTCTAATATCAACTCTAGTTGACAACTACCTCATGTGCACATAAAGACTAAAATAAGGTAAGATGATAGGTTAATTAAATAAATAATTGACATGAAGGGGTTTCAATGTCATGACCACCAATAACTTAGGTGTTGATATCATCTTGCTTAATTGCTAAATCCTAATGCTTAAAATGATCAGATGTAGTAACTCAGCTCATGACTGCTAGGGGACACTACAGCATAAGCTTTTTTTGGAGCTGACCAGTTTTCCTAGTGAGAAAGCTAGAGTTTTAGATGGGAGAAGTATATGAGAACCTCTATGGGCATATATTTAGTTCTATATTAAGTGTGTTAAATAGATCTTGGATACTTAAGTAGGACTGGAGATCCCAATTGATAACCTTCTAGCTAGTTCTTTTTTTAGATAAGGCCATGGATAATTATAAATTATATTAGAGCCAACCATCCCACAACCTATATAAGTAGGAGTTGCGTCAGAGGCCCTTTTGGAGCTAAACAAGAGCCTGTGTGGCATTTGTACTTGGATCCTTCTCCTGGTAACGACACTAGCCTAAATAGGCTGAGTATATGAGGATCCATGTGTATATATGTTTAGTCCCACATTGTATGTGCGTTGAGATCTTGGATACTTGAGCAAAGCCAAGGATTTCTAATTAATAATAATCTTCTAGCTAGCTCTTTTTAGGAGATACTATAGCATTATATAAGAAATGTCTATGCTAACTAACCAATTGAACTTAGAAGGTTAAATTTTGAGAGAATGAATCGATACCACATATTAGGCTTACTCTTTTTGGGGTGAGGGGAAACATAAGTTGTACATTGTATGCCAATCTCAATAATATAAGTTCAAAAGGATCTTGCTGAGGCCTCTTCCTTGCCCTAAGTCATTCCTTCTCATGTCATTATTGACCATGGTTGAAGTTGTTGCTCCCCATCATCATTGCCAGTAGCCTCCAATTTACCACAATACAATATCCTCCGATCTATTACCATCTACCATGAGTAAGAAACCTATTGATGGAGAGAAAATAGGGATGAAAGAGTTTTGAATATGTAGTTTCATCTCCATTGATCAATATCTCCGGACACATTGGTTTAAATTAGTCAAAACAATAACAATCAAAATACTATATATGTCATATCAATTAGTAGTAATACTTATATGTATTCTACCAATGATCCAACTAAGATGAAACCATGCCTTAGTTATAGGTGAATGAGTACTAACTATAAGGCTCTCCAAACCATAATCATAACAATCCACATTTTGGCCCCTCATTTGCCAAGAAGTCTTAATTAGGGCCATCTCTGATGCTAGGATTCTCTATATCCTTCTTCACAATCTCCTACTATGTTACTTTAGATCTTCTCATCTTTTTCTTATAATTTTCACCACAAACTATATTACTTCTTTTTACTAGAACTTTTTCATATCTTCATTACACATGTCTACTATGTCGTTACACAGCTCCTACAACTTCTCTAATATATTCACTTCTTAATCTATCTTTTCTAGTTGTACCACATATTTATCCTAATATTCTTATTTTTCTCATATTTAATTTATTTTCATGTATTTTAGTTTTTGCCTAGAACTTTGAGCTATACAATATTTTACTATTATTCTACAAATTTTTCTTAAGTCTCTAAGATATGTGCCTATCATATAATATTCTAGTTCCACCTCTTTAGTTTACCCAACCAATATTGATACTATTGCATATATTTTTATCTATCTCTCTATTATTTTATATAGTAGATCTTACAGAAAAAACTGATCATTTTATAGTGATCCCCATCCAGACACATTATTATTGATAACAGTTGCATGTCGGTGGTTTTTTTCCATATACCACTTGAGCAACAAACGATACCACTTGGGCAAGTACTCTACCGTACAAAAGATCCTATTTCTATTGCAAGCTAATCTTCCTAGTGAGCTTAAAGAAGACCAAATCAATTCAGTTCATAATACTATTCAAAATTATAGGCATGCTGGGATTCAAGATAGGATCCTTCATGATATCAATAAGATTATCTGCAGCTTTATCTAGAAGAAGGGTGCACAGAGGAGAGATGTGCATTATATAAATTGGAACAATCTCTAGAATTACATAAATTGGAATAATCTCATCCATCCTAGATCTCATGATGGGCTTAGATGATATTTTGTATTTTGATATTCGGATGCTAGATGCTATTTAATATTTTCAATATGTAGTTGACTGCTTTGAGAGTCTGATTTAATATCTACTGGTATAAAACCATTTTCCATCATGAATAAGTAGGTAATCTGATGCAAAAAATCACCAAATAATATCAAATTGCTCTAAAAATTATTTTATGAGCAAAATAATGAGAAAAATCATTACATATTTTATTGAAATGAAATGAATAGATAGAAAAAAAGAACAGGGTCTCACCAAGTCAGGTCCTGGTTTGGATCACAGGTTGACCCAACCTATTAGGAAGCCTAAGATACAGCAACATCCAAGAACCGACAATGATTAACAAACTAAATCCAACCATCACGTGTCTATCGAATGCCAGAACCTGTTTCAAGTGATGAGAACAACCTGACCTAACCAAATCTTTTGCTTGATCTAAGAGTCTCAGCTATTCCTTAGTACTAAACCAGGTCACAGAAGAACGAAGTGTCACAGCTTTAAAACTTCATGGTAACGGTGTTGGAATTCCCAAGTCTGATTTGCTAATGTCCTGTTTGGACGCTGGAGCATTTCATCTGGCAATAAAAGATGCCTGGCAGATAAGAATTACTAGAGAGAAAATTAGGATCTCACATTTCGAAGCATGTATTAGCTTCTCATCCTAACCTGTGGCAAGCCTGATTAGGATTCATGATTAAAACTTTTACTTGATTGAGGATGGAATGGTATAATCCTAGGTTTTAGCTGAATCCAATGCATGAATTTTGTTACTTCATAACTACTCAAGAAGTATTGTTATTCTATATAATAGGTAGGGGAGGCAAAAATTGAACTGACCCTGACAATTTCTAACATCTAATGCACTAGGCCATCTAACCTCTGGTACATCATGAATGTCTATGGATCTCTGTCACCAATTGAACCTAAATTTCTAAAGGGCTTTCTTTAAGTATCTTATCCAAGCATATATATTGGATAGTTTAGTCTGAAAGAGTAATTCAATCCTTAGAAACCATGAGCAACATATGTGCGACATCGATCAAACCATATCATGAAGACTGATCATATGGTAGAAAAGACAACACATACACAACTACCTATGATGTGGAGCAAAACAATTTGATCGCGGACTCGCTAAGAGCTAGTAAATTGCACTTTTGCTAGCATAACTTTGTGTAGGCGCTAGGCATTGTTTGCCTTTTTAGATTATTTTCACCAATATCGCATTCACATTTTTAATACGACTGACAAAATCGATTACAAGACATCGATCTTTTAACTTTTAATTTTTCACCAGATGGTCATTTACCACGCAACAAGGAGATGGATCAAAAAGTAGCAGTAATATGGTACGTGCCCCTTAGCATGCAAGGGGTTCTCCATCTGGTCCTGTCTAACAACATGCTACTGCATTAAACAGCTGATGTAACACTAACAAAGAGCAAGACTTCAGAGACACAGTTCAAACTCCAACAATGGAAACATAGTCCAAAGTCTCGTGTTCTGTTTCTAGTTGCATAATTGCATATGGCAGCTTCTTGATAGTTACTCCAAGAGCATCTTTGTCCTTGTACCAAGACAAAGTTAGTCTTCCAAGAATAACAACTAGGGTTAGACAAACTAGGATAAAAAGATTTTGCTTCAACAGTCAAGCCCTGAACCCACTTATTCAAAATACTCTCAACCAATTCATCATCTCCTTCATTAAGAATCAACCTTTGATGAAGCCATATATGATGATCAATGTTTACCATCAGTACAACCTCGTCAGGTTTAAACACCCAGGGGACTTAAACTAACATCAAGCATCCTTCCTAAATTGGAAACCAACTGGCTATTGCATTTTTTAATTTCCATCTGTCAGTAATAAATACATCAACTATATTGTCAATCCACATATACAAAACAGTACCATTCTAGTAATACAAATTGGGTCCCCTCAACAGATTAATCTTCCCAATTAAATAAATCATATTTTCCTTGTTGTCTAATTGACACCCAAATTGAACATCAGACCAACATAAGTTCTTATTTTGTTCCTTTAGATGCATGTCCTAAGCCATTCCATCTGGCCCAGCAGTCTACAGAATCTTACCATTACCTCAGATGTTCTAACCATTATTCAAGGCAATCCATGGAGTTGTTACAGTTATATTACTAATATGCTTTGTATGAAGCAGTGGTCCACAATATCCTCATCAAACCCACAAATTAGACAAGCACCATAATTACATCAAATTTTAGATTCCATTTTCAGTGCTGGGATTCTTCACCAAAGCATACTTTTGGATCTTGATAGAGACAGGAAGCACTTTAGATGAATACAAAACAGTCCCTTGAGAGAGAACCTAGGATGCTAATCAATTACTAAACTAGGTGGTTAAAATGGTAAAGTCAAAAGTATTTGTTTTAGCTGTTTCCTTTAAGTATTGAAAAAAACAACACATTCTTTTATTGCATGAACTTGATCTCTCGGCATCTAGTTTCACATAATATCCTATTAAATGTTAACAAAAAAACCTTAAATGAGGACTAAGAATGATGGTCAACAGTTGATGTGTAGCGATGACATAAGGCATTTGAGGGTGAACGGCACTAAAGTTGCATCACTCGAATAATGAAAAATGTTTAATGTTAAAGAAATGTATAAATTAAGATATTGAAAAGGATAATTCTCTTTTTATTATCAAGCAAAAAAGTTCTCATTTCCTTAGCCAAAAAAAAGGGGCCTCCTCTTGCTTGGTACATTATTTATTTCCCCAAAAGCTTTGAGGATATAATAATGATATTCTTCTCAGTAAATAGCTGAACTACCAATTGAGGATACCCATCAAACCTTTCAAGATCTCAGCATTTTTCCCCTACCAACAAGCATTTATGTGGTTTTTACAGGTCTAGGCACTTACGTATCACCTTCCTAATTCCCAATGTCTTCCTAAACCAAGTAATAAAAGCATGATTAAAATCTCTAGTAATTTCATTTTCTTAAAAGATCGGAGAATCATAAATTGTCAAGTATTGTACCCATTAATTGGCTCCTCAATAAATGAAGCTAGGAAAAGAAGAGTGAAACAAAGAGCATTCATTTAAAAGAAACATTAAATGCCTGTAGCCCAAGAAATGTATCCTCACAACCACATGTTTTACTCCATATAATGCAAAAGGCTTAGTATCCAGCCATGCAAGATTGGCATGAAGCCTCTAATCATTCCATTTAAGTGGCTAGGATTACACATGGCCATAGCCCTTTCCCACCCTTTCCTAACAACTCAGAGCTCCCCTATCTTTTTAGACACTCCATCATAATTGACTACAGCCTCTTGCTCAAAACTTTTACTGTCTTTGTCCAGTAACTATGAACTGCACCAGCCAAGAGTAGGGAAACTCTTAAAAATCAAGTTGCATAAATAATAGAGAAAAATCTGTATTTGCCTGCAGGTGACAACTACTCATTCTTCTCTCAATATGCATCACTCTACAAACAAATGCAGCATTAAGTTGAAATAGCATTTAATATGCTTGAGGCCTAGCATACATGAACCATGTCTTTTATAGCCTAAAAATAAACCATTTAAAACAAATGACCTGCTTTTATTATTATTGTTGCCTTGTTGCACACAGGAATCTGTTTACGTGTTTTCAAGGCACACATGTTGCAACAAACTATTTTCATTATACTTAATTATATTGTTCTGACAACATATGTGGATATACGTCTACTTAAGCATCAAATAAGCAAAGAGACAGACTATGATATGAGAACATTATAAATATCTAACATCTAAAACTATAAACTTGCCCCTTGTTATAGGGACTAAGTCTCCTTATTACAAGGCACAGTACCTTGCTCATAGAAAAGGCAGCTCCTTGTTTCCTAAGCAGGTGTCTGATGGAAATTGCAAGGTTCTTGTATTTAAGGATTGATTATAACAATGCAAAATCAAGGCCTAAGTCTGATACCAACCAAAACATGATATTTTTCCTTTTGTTGCATCTTGGTTTATAAGGAATCTAGAACTAGCCTAGGTAATCGTAGCACTAGGTGGTGGTTTGTGAAGTGACATGGATGAAAAAGAACAGGTTTTCATGCATATTTAGTGAAAAGTCATCCGATAACTAAAGAGTAAGCATTGAGGTAAATTAGAATCAAACTCATCTTAGCAGATACATTAGAGGTGCAACTTACAGATATAAACAAGGAGATCTTTGAGGAAAACAACTTCCTTGATATTTATAAAAGATAAATTGTCAAATTTAACAATCATCTTCAATTTCCTATCATACTCAATATCTTTCTGCGAAAAAATAAAAAATTATCTGCACAATACTTCATAATCATGCTGGAAGTTACAGAGATAAAAAGTCAATAATAATTGGTCTGCATGAAAAAAGGAAAACAAAATAAAAATTAACAACGAATATAAGCTCTGAACTTAAGAGCTGACCATGCAGCAAATCAGCACGCAAAAGAAGAAGAAAAAGAAAAGGAAAAAGAAAAGAAAAGACAAATCAGCATGTTTTGGCATGCAAAAGGTATTACTCATTTCCGACAAGCTATAAGCATAACCCCAAATGGCCCAAATACGAGTTCACTGTCTTCATGTAATGTAGCAAAATTCAGAAAGATTCTTCATTGAGAAGTAATATACAAATGTATTATCATTACAGCACATATCAGAAGTCAAGGAGGCAGTATTTATAATTCTGTAACTACATCATAACATAATACAGTAACTCAAAAAGAGCAGAAGATAGACATAAAGTTACCATGCTTACATTCAGTGAGGTACCTGAGTTCCGCAAAGCCAAGACCCTCATAAAAAGTAGAGCTTACCAGAGACGAGAATCCTGTCAGCAACTAAGGCTTTCTCCTTGGATGGTTTGCTGGCCCAGGCAACCCTTCAAACAATTCCAGCAGCAGATTCTCCAAATCCTCAGGAGTGTACTTTATGTACTTTGCTGCATGACGCCCCTCCAGTTGACCTCCAAACCTTCCCATAAATGCGCGGTATGCAGGGATGACCTTTTCCGATATAGATATTCTCAGTTCTTCTCTAAGCTGGGGATCCGGAACCTTCCAAGTTGCCTGGACCCTGTATATTTCTTCAAATGCCAAGTTAAAACTCTTGAACCTTTCCTTGAGAGCCATCTTGGAAACACTATTAGAGCCCCCGCTCCCACTCCCAAATCCATCATCCTTTAGATAAGACAACACTTTGGTCCAGGAAGTTCTGAGGTAGCTCGTGTCGTACTGCCGGATTTGGCCCCGTCTTTTACGTATCCAGTGGTCTCCTAAAAGCCTCCGAAGCTCAGAATCCTTCACTTTCTGAACTATATAAAGTATATTGTTCATCAAAAATATGTACTGCATCGCAGCATCTTCATAAAGTTTCGATTTTTCTTCAAGATTAGACTCCAAATAAGAGATCAACAGCAGGAGACGCCTGCCCAATGGAGTCATACTCCCCAAATACCTGCTATCATCACTCTCACCCCATGCAGAACGATCCTGATCTGCACCACCCTCCATTCCACCGTCTTCCAGAAGCAAATTCAGTGCGTCACTATAATCAACCAGCAGTCTCACATAATTCATCACATACCGTGTCAAGGGATGTATCTCACCGGACTGCATTGGCTTCCGAGATGACTCTCGCTGAACTGCATTCTCAAACTCCAAAAGAGTGCCCCTCACAGCATCTCCCAACCTCCTCAGAATCCCCTCAGCCTCGCCGCATATAAGCTCCCTCGAGTCTGCCGGGAACAAGGCCTGCAGGTCCGGCATCACATCAGCAAGAGCTTCATACATGTCCAGTATCCGGAAAAGCTTCTCCGATGACCGCTGACAGATAGTGATGGCATCCCCAAAGTTGAGCAGCTGCATGACACAACCCTTGGCGGTCTCTGCGAAGCACTGCTCCCTCAGCTCTTCACAGGAAGCGTAGATCTGGTCGCAGAGCCGCCTCTCCTCCATGAGAAGAACCCTGGCGACGATCTTAACAGCCTGAATCCACTTCTTCATCTTGTCATTGAGCATCCGCCACTCCATCCTCTGCACCTCCTCGATGCTCATCCGGTCGACACCGAGAATGATGAGGCACTCGTCGAGAATGTCACGCCGGACTGTGCAGTACACCTGGCGGAGCTCCCTCCCGTACTCGGCCCAGATCATGCGGTCGGCGATCTCTTTCAGGCTGGCAATGGCTTCCGGGCGGATCAGATCTACGCTGCGATCGTCCGAGAGGCTGCTTCCACTCCTGTCCTCGGGACTTCCCTCTTGCTGCTGTGGCTGCTGCTGTTCTTCTTCGACGGAGCCCTCCAAGTCCTCGATGTTCTCGCCGCTGTCGGAGGCGAAGGAGAGCGAGAGGCGGCGGATGGAGCCGTGGAGGCCGTCGGCGTTGAGGGGGACGGTGTTCTGGATCATGAGGTAACGGAACTCCTCCTCGAGGCGGAACATGGCGATCTGGAGCGCGCTCTCGGCGCGGTAGCGGAGGTCGCCGGCGGCGGAGGAGGGGGAGGAGGAGGGGGAAACCTGGGGGCCGGCGGCGAAGGAGATTACCTCGTCGACGGCGGCGAGGAAGTCGGCGATCTCCTCAGGTGGGGCCTCCCAGAGGAGGGAGTCGCAGGAGGAGGGGTCCCAGCGGAGGAGGACCTTCTCGGCGGCGTCGAGGCGGGCCTCGGCCTCGGAGGGCTCCGCATCGCCCGCGTCGCCGGCGGCGGCGGAGTGGGAGTCGTCGGTGGCGGGCGGGAAGAGGTCTTCGTTCATGACGGAGAGGCGGTTGTCGAAGCCGGAGAGGATGCGGATCATGTCCTCGGCGGCGTTCTTGGAGGTGGCGAGGCTCTTGACGATGTGCTGCGCCGCCGCGATCACCTTCTCCTGGCCGTCCACCCTTGCCGCCGCTGCCATGTGCCGCCTCCTCCGCCTCTGCGATCGGATAAACTCCGCCTTGGACTAGGGTTTTGCAGGGGTCCGACAACCGGATCGAAAAAGAGAAAGAGAGAGCGGGGGGCAAGAAAAGATTAGGGTTTGGATTAGGGGTAGGTTGGTGGAAGGGAGAAAGAGGAGAAAGATCGCGGATTCCACCGTCGAAGGAGTGCGATTTCTTTTTTGTCAGGCTTGAATGCTTCTTCGTTACGCCAAGTAGTGCCTCTCCCTCTCTTACCGTTGATTTATAATTTACTCCATGATTTTTACTGCGTTGCGAAAGATTTACCGCCCTTCCTCTCGAGATATATATATATATATATATATATATGCCAAAGTTGACCAAGTACACATCAGGTTAGACATGGGCCCAGGCCAGCCCAAAGTTGTCGACCGAAGCAGGCTGTCGTTGGGCCTGGACTAATAGAGTTTAGGTCAGGTTCAGGCTTTGAAAAATTTTTTTTTTTTTTTTTGGCAACAATTCAAAACCCTACTCAGAAAGAGCAGCACTCACTTTTACAAATTTGCTCCAAAGACTCCGAAAGTAACGCTGCAAGTGGATTCGATTGATCCGTAATTCAACCTGATCCAACCCATTCAGACCCAATCCAACCCTGTTTTAAAGGATCCGTAGAGCCAATTCAAATTCTAAATTAAACTCCTTCTATTTTTTGGATTGAGTTTGAATTTACTAAATTCCGATCTGACCTAATTTGTTTGATTTCTGAGTTAATTTTAGATCTTCTGCTCTATAACACGACCTAATTTGAATTTGGTATACCGTTGGGACCCATAGGGGTGGTTAAGTCGTTTTCTACCCTCCCTACCTGACTCCATGACTCCATCTCTACTCTCTTCACTCCTGACTGAGTCCACATATGCTTCCATATTTGCCTCTTGCTTGATCTCCCAACTTCATCTAACAAAAGTTCATATGTATTTAATGCAGTCTCCACTGAGGAAGGCATAGGCTTCTTTTGTTTTGTTGCAGCTTCAGAGGGTACATAACCCTGTTACAGAAAGGAACAAAAAGGAACAGACACCTGATGAGACACTTCTATCATTAGCTCACTTCTTTCTTTGTATATGAATGTGACAACATAACTGTCTTCAGATAGAGAACTTGGTGTTGATAAGGCTACATGTCCGAACTGTGTTAATCCATGTGCTTGTTTGGAGTCTGTATTTGATTACACTATCAGCAACCAAATATTATGGAATTTTAGGCATATGATTTGCCCAGCAGAATATTTTAAAGTTTAAAATCTCATTTTTGTTGTGGGCGTGTTCATGAATCCTTTATATAAAATTCACTCAAATATTTAATCTTTCAAACAAGTTAAAGGAGATGGTTATTATGGAACCCAATCCGAACCTGGCCTAATTCCAAATTTTTTTGGTTCGGACGGGTTATACATCGATCTAACCCAACCCGAATGATCCGTTAGGTCAAAATTTTTGGTCGTGGACCTGACGCGACCTAACTCAATTCTCTATTGGGTTGGGTCCGAATCCAACATTAAGATCCAAACAAGAAATCAAGTCGGATTGGGTCACTCATACCCCAGTCTGATCCGACCTATTTGCATTCCTACTTGAAAGTCTTGTAGGAATGAAAACGGATCAGATATCAAACTATCCAAATCTATATCTTCCTTTGATTTGGCAAGTACACATGCATATTTGTATTTGTTTTAAATAAATTGGATATAAATTAAATTTTGATAAATACAAGTAAGTCGGGCAGTTAAACTCTATAGCTACCAAATCAAAAATATTGTTGAATGGAAGGTTCATTAAATTCATAACATATTAATATGGTCACTTATTTTCCTTAAAAATTCATAAGAGCTATAAAAATTAAATAAGATTTAAAACAGAATCGGATATTCGGATATAGACAGGATAATTTTCCATCCATATCTATTTTTTATTGGTGGACCCATACATATATAGATATCAGTCAGATGCTCAAATTTGTATCCATTTCAGATATAAAATAGATTCAAACAAAAATTATTCGATCCAATTTCACCCTAAAAATACTGATTTATAAAGGCAGGCCATGGAAGAGAGATAGTTTTAGCCCACTAAAAGCCCATCGGACTGACAAATAAGAGACCCACTAAGTAGCCTCCATGAATCACCAACAATTCTAGAAAGGAGCAAGTGCCTATCTATTTGTATCCTCATACATCTTCTACCTATTCTAATTCACCATTTGATTGTCTCCTCTTAGCCAACAGCATTGATTATGATCAAGTTCATACCTAAATCTAATTTTTCATTCATGCCTTTGATTGTTCTCTTTTCTCTTAATATCATCATCAACAACAAGCAGAACAATGAATAACAACAACAACAACAACAACAATAACTGTTACTAATACTCCCTACGTCTTGACTAAACCCAGCTGAAAGTCTAGTGGTTTTGGCCGAATCACTTGCTGCACCCAACTAGTGGAGAGAATCGAAATCATATGGCTCCACCTCCTTGGAAAGGATCATATATATAACAAGAAATTGAGTGGAATATTGTAGGATTTGATCTTAAGCTCTTAGCCCAGACCATGGTTATTTTAGCACTATCATGGCTATTCCATGGTTATGGAATATATATTCACTGTTGACATATGAATCCACCACTATTTTAACCTAAAAGAAACTCCAAAACCCCTACTATACGTTTTATTGCTGCATTGTGCAGTTGCCTTTAACACTTATAACAACATTTAATGGCTTCTAATGACTAAATAATCTTATTACGAAAATTGCACACTAAATATTATTTTATACAATATTATTACAATTGAAAGCATAGTTCTGAAAATCTAATATAAAAATACAAAATTACATGCATAATAACAGTATCAGACCGCTATGTATATATGGAGTCCACAAAACAATGAAGCACTAAATTCATGAGCTAGAACCAAAATATTTACTCTACTAAATTCTAGATCATCTCATGCTTTTTTGCTGGACCAAGTCACAGAAAGTAGGTCAAGATTTTGGATCCAAGAAAGACCATGAAGAAATCCCTACTAAAGACACCACCTACAGGTACTGATACAGCTCTGGAAGCAACGTCTAGTTCCAGATATGCTCCCTTGATGAGTGACCACTCCAAGGAGTCACAGATCCCTTACCAGATGGAAATCATGGTGTCATTGATGGCTGCAATGGTATCAACTGGGACTAAGGAAGTGAAGGAGAAGAGGAAACGATCTCTGCCTAAACATCTGGAGATTCATCGAGCATCTAGGTTTGAGTCCCCACCTCAAACAAAGGCGTTGGTCTTAGAGGAATCTAGCTGCCAAGGTGCTAATATTTCAAAGCAGCAAAGTTCTTGTAAAGAGGTCAGGAAGCTAGTTGGAGTGGCTGTAGCAAGTCAATTGGCTACACAAGAAGGAGCTGCTACTGATCAAGCTGGCCATCTAGAGCCAATGGTGGAAGCTGCCCAGACTACTGATCAAGAAAATAATTAAAACTCATAAAACCTATTTCATGCAACTGCAGCATAAGCTTGGATACATCTCAGCTCATGAAGGTGGGTCCAAGCACATTTCAGAAAAGAAATCCTCGACTAATAGTAGAGTTGCGAAGTCGGATGTCAGTCTATTTTTGACATCTAGCACAGTTGATCAATCGCATCAAATAGTATCTAAATCATGAATATTTTAACATGCATGGAATTATATGGGAGCAGCAAAAGCCCCCTCTGTAAATTATACTAGATCTCTAATTCAGCAAAATAATTCTGATATTTGTTGCTTTTTGGGAGACTAGACTTTCTGAACAAACTCTAAATTGAGTTCACAGGTTCATGGGACAGGTGTGGAACAGCTATATGATTTCTTATCTGGGCCTTTCTAGAGGTATAATTGTGACCTGGTGCAAGGAAATGGGTAGTATCAATTTCACACATGTAAATAGGTAGGTGGCATTTGGAATGATATCTTAGGACCATAAGCCTACATGGATCTTGGGGGCTGCCTTAGCTAGTACTTTGTAGGCTTGAGCATAGAGGACTATGGGTGGAAGCAAGGTCAGTTATGTCCTTGGAATTGCCATTAATTCTCATAGGGGACTTTAATTGCATAGTGAATGCTGAAGATAACAAGGGGGATGCCTTTTCATGTGGATCGGAATATCCGAGAGTTTAGGTTTTTCCTTCGTCGGACTGGTCTCATTGATCTAGGATTTCAAGGACTAAATTTCACTTGATGCAACAACAGACTACGTCTGGCTAGAGTTTGGGAAAGACTGGACCGTGCCTTTGCTTCAGATCACTAGCTAAGCCTTTTCTCATAATCTAAAGTTTCTCATCTTACCATATTTGCTTCGACCATTGCCCTATTATGTTATCTGTATCGAACAGTAATTCTCGAGGAGCCGTGCTCTTTAGTTTTAAGAAAATGTGGTCGTACACAGAAGGTATTCATGATGTCGTGTGACAAGCATGAAGCATGGCATTATGAAGGCAACACCAGAAGAGCTATCACATGGTAGAAGAGTCACATTGGTAATATATTTAGAAGGGAGAAGCAATTATATGATCAAATCTATCAACTACAAATGTTGAAAGGGCAGCAAGCTGGACTTACATAGCAACAACACTTGCATCTCCTGCCACTTCTACAGGTATACCATAAAAATCTCTACCTGCAAGAGATGTTTTGAAGACAAAAATCTCGAGCCACTTGGTTGAAGAAAGGGGATATGAACATATGATTTTTTTCATAGGTCCACCATTCTCCACTGATTGGCAGAATAGAATATCAATGTTATAGAATCATCATGGAGATAAGGTAGAAGATCAAAATTGAATTTGCAATCTATTACCTCACTATGTTCAACAACAATAGGCAAGTCAACTTGATGTGGAGGAAATGGATCTTCCTATGATTTCATCGATGGTCTCAGATGATCAAAATGATAATTTAACAAAATCCATGACAGTGGATGAAATCAAAGAAGCCATTAAAAGTATGAACCTATACAAGGCTCCTAGGCAGGATGGTTTTCCGATGTTCTTCTTTCAACATTTTTGGTATTTAATCAAACAAGAGGTAATTCAAGCCATTCAATATTTTTTTGGCCTTGCTATGATGCCCGAGTCATGGAAAAGAACCTACATCACCCTCATGCTGTGATGCCTGGCCACTCGAAGTTCTACCCAAACTCAAATCCATAGACTTCTTTCAACGAAAGAAAATAAAGGGGTTTGGAAATATCTCGGAATTCCCTTGTCAAGAAGACCTCTAAGCTTGGCGGATTTTATCTTTCTTAAGAAAAGGATGGCAGCTAGGATTGCAAACCGGCAATGGAAGGCTCTATCACTGGCACTACAAAAAAACTTGCTTTTTCCCGGCGCTTTTTAAAACCTATACTGACGCTTATAAGCTTCGGTAATTTTTCCACCGATGTTTTTTAAAACTTCGCAAAAGCATCATCTATCCCTCTCTATTGCTTATCATGCATTCATGTGCCCATGGTTATGCTTAATAAGTTCGAAAAAAATATCGGGCTTTTCTTTGGGAACATTCTATAGAACAAAGGGGCCTCCATCTTATTGCATGGGAAACTGTATGTGTACCAAAGAATCAAGGAGGGATTGGAATACCTTCACTAGATAGTAGAAGGAAAGCCTTTTTATGTAAGCTAGCTGCCCAAATCGTTACTAAGTCCAATTCCCTTTGGGCCAAAGTAGTTTCAGCTAAGTATTGTTTTACTAGATCTTGGTCATCATCCTATATTAAACAACGATATTGTTCTACCATTTAGAAGAAATCTGTGATTGTGGGCCTATTATCTACGATCGATTTCCCTTAAAGATATATACATTTAAAGTGCCTATGAGGGTCAAATTCTTTTGGTAGAAATTGTTATGAAATAAATTACCATGTAAAGATGTGTTAATTAGAAAGGGAATCACTGGTGATGAGCATATGTATTGTGAGTTATGTGGTTATTGGATGCTCTTTTGCTTCGAGTTGTTGGCGGCAGTTGAAATGTGCCTGGTCTTGTGAATATTCTGTGAGGATCCGTGCGGGCTAATACCTTCCAACTAGCTATTTTGGGTGAAGTTCTGGATTGTTACATCTTCTGTCTGCAGCTGAGTAAAGGAGTACTGATCTTAGCTAGCAATTGTAGCTTGGCTGATTTGGACAGCTCAAGATGAGAGGATCCTTCAAAAATATCACATAGTCCCCTGCCTAGTTAGTAAGAAGTGCCTATTCCTATCTTTTGCACTTAGATACATACTGCAGAATCTCTAACTTATTTTCAAGACTCCGTTGAGGAACTGAGATAGCTGTCAGCTGCTTAACAATGGCAGCTCATCTAATCACAGTATGTTCTGGCTGCCCCCTCCTTTGGAACCTTAAAAGTAAATTGTGACGCTGCTGTAACAACAAACAAAGCAACTGCTGGATTTATAATTCGTGACGACCATAGTACATCATACCAGCTCGAATCGGACATATACCGTAACATACTGGTTTGGTACCGGTAATTGGTACGGATGTCGGTGTGCCAAAAAAAATTCGTATCATACTATATCGATACTGTGCTAGTGTAGCACCGATACGGAATCCGGTACCGAGACGGCGAATCTTGGTGACAACAAGAGCTACTTTATAAGAGCTGGTGGCAAGGCTTTGCTGTCCTATTCAATTCCTTATGTCTCGTTGTTTGGATGGAGGCTTCATACTACTGTAATTAATTTTAAAGCTCCAGAAGTGTGGCTGGAATGTAACTCTATAATTGTAATATCTTGGATTGCTAATTTTCTGAAGGCACTGTGGCATTAGTTTGATCTATTATCTTCGATTTCTCATATCATACTTTAGTTATTCTACATACATATAGCCTGAAGGCATTGTCATATCAGTTAATTTGAAGGTTTCTATTGCAATGGAGTGCTTGTTAAGGCCTTATTTGGCAAAACTTTTAGAGGGCTCGAAAGTACTTTTTGGCCTTCCAAAAGTACTTTTGGATAATATAGTGGTGTTTGATAAAAAATTGGAAAACTGTTTTGGCTTTGCCAAAATATTGAAAAGGTCTACTCGAGAAAAACTCTATTTTGGAGCTTCTTCTGAAAAGTGTATTGTGACTAATGTCGGAAAACTATTTTGGTTTTAATAAAAAATTTTGATTACTAAAATGCCCACCAACAAATCTCACGACTACATCTTATATCATGTCATACCATAATATATTATTATACTATAAATATAATAAAATATAATAATAAATTAGTATTATATTATAATAGGATAATATATTATATTATTCTAGTAATACATAATTATAGTATAATATATTCTTATATTTTAGTATAGGCATAATATAACATAATATTACAATCATAATTTTATATTATTATTATAGTATTAATTATATTATGATAGTGTAAGATATTTTTATTATAATAATATTATAATATACTATTAGTAATATAAAAGATAATATATAATATTATATTATATGAATATTTAATAATAATATTATATTATTATTAAATATATAATAATATTTAATAATAATATAATATTATTAAAATAGAATATAATATAATCTATTATTAGATTAGATTCTAGTCCATTATATTATATTACATTGCTATATTATTTTACATTGCTATATTATATTACAATTATATTATATTATATTATATTATATTATATATTATGTTATAATTATAATCATATTATATTGTAATAATATTATACTATTAATAATACATTACTATATCATATCATATCATATCATGTTATGTTATATTATTATGCTATAGTATTCAATATTATATTACACTATATTATAATAATATTATATAAAATAATAATATTTTAATATAATAATATGTAATATTATGTTGTATTCTACTCTACTATGCAATACCATACAATATCCACTAAAATATTTTCTCATTTTGGTTACCAAACATCAAATAGCTTTTAATAAAAACTCTACTTCCGAAAAGTTCTATTTCTAAAAGCTCTAAAAGCTTTACCGCCAACAGCAATTTCAAACAAAACCTAACATATATTTCATACTGCTTATTTGATGCTATCACTGGTGATTCAGCAATATTAATTTTATATGCATAGTAACAGATCAACGTGTATATGGGCTCCAGTTCATAAGGTGAGGGTCCAGTGACTCCATTTCTCTTTGCATTAGAAAAAAGGAATCACTCCATTACTCAACCCCCAAGGTGCCTCTTTGGGAACTTCTCTTTCTCCCATCCTGTCCTCGTGTTTGACAATGCCATAAAGAGAGATACGTATCTTGTTGCAATAACAATCTCAAACAAGACTTATTGTGCTCATCATTAGCTTCCCAAGTCAAAGCGTTCCCATGGATGGTGATGACATTTTTGTTCTCCATCTCAAAAATTAACATGTGCTGAAACTCCTAAACCTAGTTTTCAATTGTGTGAGTAAGATGCGGCGCCGACCAATTTTATATATAGTCCTTTGCCCAATTGACCTCTCCTCTTAAGCTCTAGCTACTAGATCTTTCATCTAAATCATTGTACAACTTATGATAGCCTTGAGTCTTGTTCGATCTAGACCTCGAATCTTCTATCCGATTGCATAGCACCAAATTGGTTCGAGCCAAGATACCATCGATTAAGCATGCGTCTAGAAATAGTCACCATCATGACAATGAGGCTTCATACTTGTGGGCTAGCTTGCACCATGTAGACCACTCTCTTTGGTGATGTTGACATGGCTACTCTAAGATGAATAAAGTGAATGGACCCAAGTTGATGTAATGTTTAGCCTGATGGAATGGAATGGCCACCTTGAAAGGAAGCTCAAGGTATAACCTATGCTTGAATTGTAGTAGTTGCCCCACCTCAAGAAGTAGATGTAGAAATTTACATTATGGTGAAAATGTTTTCTATGTGAATTTAAAGCAGAGCTAAGAGATATACCATAATTTAATTGAAAGACACTGAGAATCACCTTCCTGTGTGGCTGAAATAAAATTTGATGGTGTTGTTAACAATAAAGGTGCTCCTGCTGCATTTTCAATTAGTACAAATACATATACATATATTGATCTAAAAATTATCTCCATATTTGTTTTAAATAGATACGAACATAAATTAGATATTAATAATATGGACATGGAGTCAAATATAAATTGGATATTTAAATTTTATGAACCATCCAATCAAAAATATTATTTTATGGAAGTAAATTAAGTTAAATACACTATTAAGGTTGTTACTTATTTTTCTCTAGAATCCGTGTGAGTTCCATAAGACTAGGATTGCAAAGGAAACTGGATATTCGGGCATGATGTTGTCTTAATTCTTCTTTCTACAAATAGATCTAAATCCAAGAATATGCTGAAAAAAATGTGTTTAAATTCCTCAAGATCTAAACTCTTTGTGGTTGTTCGAACCCACAAAGAGTTTGATGACCGGTAGATACCATCTAAATGCACTATGCCCGTTGCATAAATAGGCCCATTTATATCCCTTGATAACCATATAACTAGAAAATAAGAAGATGTGTATAACCAACTGATCAATAATTTGATAACCATTATATTATATTATATTTCTATATTCTAGTATAATATTATTATATTATATTATATATTATATTATATTATAATTATAATCATATAGTAATATTGTACTATTAATAATACATTACTGTATTAGTATACTATAGTATTCAATATTATATTACACTATATTATAATGATATTATATTAAATAATAATATTTTTAATCCATAATAATATAATATTATATTATATTATACTTTATTATGCAATACCATCCAATATCCACCACAATATTTTCTTATTTTAGTTACCAAACATCAAATAGCTTTTAATAAAAACTCTACTTTTCAAAAATTCTACTGCCAACAGAAATTCCAAACCGAGCAAAGCATATATTTGGTACTTCTGATGCTATCACTGGTGATTCAGCAGTACTAATTTTATATGCATAGTTACAGTTCAACGTGTATGTGGGCTCTAGCTCATAAGGTGTGGGTCCAGTGAGTCCATTTCTCTGCATTAGAAAGAAGGAAAGAAAAACTCATCCAATCACTCCATTACTAAAAGACTCCCAACTTGCCTTTTTGGGACCTTCTCTTTCTCCCATAAAGAGAGACACATATCTTGTTGCAATAACAATCTCAAACAAAACTTCTTGTGCTCATCGTTAGCATCCCAAGTCAAATTGTTCTCATAGATGCTGATAGCATTTTTGTTCTCCAATCTCAAAAAAAAACATGTGCTGAAACTCCTAAACTTAGTTTTCAATTGTGATGAATCTAAGATGCGGCGCCGACCAATTTTATATATAGTCCTTTGCCCAATTGACCTCTCCTCTTAAGCTCTAGCTACTAGATCTTTCATCTAAATCATTGTAGAACTTATGATAGCCTTGAGTCTTGTTCGATCTAGACTGCGAATCTTCTATCCGATTGCGTAGCACCAAATTGGTTCGAGCCAAGATACCATCGATTAAGCATGCGTCTAGAACTAGTCACCATCATGACAATGAGGCTTCATGCTTGTGGGCTAGCTTGCACCTTGTACACCAATCTCTTTGGTGATGTTGACACGTTTACTCTAAGATGAATAAAGTGAATGGACCCAAGTTGATGTAATGTTTAGCCTGATGGAATGGAATGACCACCTTGAAAGGAAGCTGAAGGTATACCCTATGCTTGAATTGTAGTAGCTGCCCCACCCCAATAAGTAGATGTAGAAATTTACATTATGGTGAAAATGGATTTTATATGAGTTTAAAGCATAGCTAGGAGATATACCGTAATTTAATTGAAAGACACTGAGAATCACCTTCCTGTGTGGCTGAAATAAAATTTGATGGTGTTGGTAACGATGAAGGTGCTGCTACTGCGTTTTCAATTCGGACAAATACAAATACATATATTGATCTAAAAGTTATTTTCATATTTATTTTAGATAGATAAGAACATAAATTAGATATCAATAATATGGACATGGAGTCAAATATAAATCGGATAGTTAAATTTTATGAACCATCCAATCAAAAATATTATTTTATGGAAGTAAATTAAGTTAAATACACTATTAAGGATTGCAAAGGAAATTGGATATTCGGGCATGATGTTGTCTTAATTCTTCTTTCTACAGATGGATCTAAATCTAAGAATACGTTGAAAAAAATGTGTTTAAATTTCTAAAGATCTAAACTCTTTGTGGTTGTTCACACCCACAAAGAGTTTGATGAGTAGTAGATACCATCTAAATGCACTATGCCCATTGCATAAGCCCATTTTTAGCCCTTGATAACCATATAACTAGAAAATAAGATGTGTATAGCCAACTTATCAATGATTTGATAAATGAATTACCTATGGCCTTGTTAGAACCAAAAATAAAAAATATAAAAAAAAAGAATAAAGAAACTGCTCAACTATTCAAACCCCCATATTCTTTCGATCTTCGTATGTACTCTCATTCCCATACGATCAATCTTCTTGCTTTTATACGAGGGCGAAGATAACATGTAGTACTATCATGAGTCATGAGAGCCACAAACAGAATATGTTTTGCTAATTAATCAATAGCTTCAATAGACGGCAAGCATGGTGATAGATGGTGACAGCATTTTTGTGACATCCACCTCAAAATTATCATGCCCTAAAACCAGCCCCTATGCTTAATTTCAGGGTGTGATCAAACCGGAATGCGGCGCTGACTAATTTCATAGTCCTTTAAGCCTAATTGACATCTTCTTGACTTCTACTCTTCCATCCAAATCATCAAAGATTTTTGCGATAACCTTTATACAACTGTATGGGAGCAAAATAATGGATCAAGCTAAGGAACCACCCTTTAACATGTGCTCGAATTAGTCACCAACATGGAGGCCGGCCTCCATGCTTTTGATGAGGCTGGCTCCATGTACCCCACACTCTTTGATGATGTTGATAAGGTCACACTAAAACATATGGAGTGAATGGGCCAAATTAAGTCAATGTAAAGAAGTCTACTCTCAAAAGGCCTATTAGAATAATCATAGTTGCACCTTGCAAAATACGAATGAAAATTCCCATTCGGCTCATGAGGTCAATGGTAGTAATCTATATATCTATTTCAAGAGCAAAGAGAACAATGCCCATCCAAAATATCATTTGAAATTGTTAACCTATGACTTCTGAGCACAAAGAATTGCCGGTGTTATTTCCAATACGCTCGGCTATAATGCCTAATGATTTCTTCAATAACTCTCTCAAAGTATTTTTTGTGAGTAAAATGAAGTGATATTGTATATTTTTTGGAATGAAGGAGGAGAAGGATTTATATAGAGAGTTTGAAACTTTGTATTTATGAGAATACTAAAAACATACATGCACTTATAAATTCTAAAAATAACTCCCCCCACTAAATACATTTTCTAAAATGGTTCATGAATTATTTCCATTTATTTCTCCATGAACCCTTCATCTCCCCAAATACATGAATCTTTCATCTCTCCAAATACATGAACCCTTCATCTCCCCAAATACATGAACCATTCATGAATCACTAAATACATGAACCTCATAAATGATATAAATATTAAACTTTAATATTAAAATGCACCAACATTCCCCCACTCATTTTAATATTAAAACCAAAGTTTGAAGAGATTACTAGGCAAAGAGAGATCATTATGCATCATTAAGGTGTGCTCTACATTAAACCTTTACTTAGTGAAACAACAATCTCTAAGTGGTCTCAGAAATGAACTAAGACTGCTTAAGGGATCTAAAGAATTACTGCTCACACATAATAGTCCAGGTGTTGACATAAGCTTTATTAGCTAGCACGTTACGACCATGTGCTATTCCAGTTTCATGAGCATTTTTGAGAATAAGCCCAATTCTCATAGGAACTAGCCCTACTTCCATGCTCACATAGGTGAAATCTGTCAAGGATGCCCCCATAATACGGACACGCCGCTCATACGAGCTACATATTTTCATTAAGAGTTTTGAAAAACTCAACCTCCACAACATTATAGGATAAATGAACCTACACCATAGGGATGGAAAAAAAATTGTGCATTTCTTTTCCTATTAAACATAGTTCCCAGGATCTCTGGTCCCCAAGTTGGGTATCCTCACATGTGGTTCTTGATTGTATAGGCTTCAGTCCCATCCCCGTCGATGTATTCCAAACCCTTTCTCTTGACAATGCCTAAGGTCAGTGAATCTACAAGATTATCACAAGATTTAATGTAATCCACATTAATTATGCAGCTACTCAAATAAGATCTCACAATACTGTGTTTTCTCCTGATAGGCCTAGATTTACCATTATAATAATGGTTTTTCACTCTACCAAGTGCAGCAGTGCTATCACAATAATTATCATAGGTGGAACTGGTTTCTCCCAAAGAGGAATTTCATGCAATAAATCTCTCAACAGTTTGTTTCCTCACTAGCTAAAGCTAAAGCTATAAGTTCAGCCTCTATAGTAGAGTTAGCAATCATAGTTTGCTTCTTAAATTTCCAACATATAGCACCACCACCCAATGTAAAAATATAACTAATGGTAGAGAGAGAATTACTTGATAATGTGTCCCAATATGCATCACTAAAACCTTCAAGTACAGCATGATACTTTTTTATAAAACAACCCATAATTTTTTGTACCAGATAAATATTTCATAACTTACTCAGTGGCATGCCAATGTTCTCTTCCTGTCTTGCTAATAAACTTGCTAAATACTCCCACTGCATACGCAATGTCAGGTCTAGTACAATCAGTCGCATAACGCAAGCTCTCAATAATACTAGCATACTCC
Organism: Phoenix dactylifera; assembly: GCF_051530095.1. NCBI lineage: Eukaryota > Viridiplantae > Streptophyta > Magnoliopsida > Arecales > Arecaceae > Phoenix > Phoenix dactylifera. The sequence goes on from NC_143193.1 coordinate 4,097,103, forward strand.
TTTTGGTTAATCACATCAATCTCATTTTCCACAAAAAATAAATGAATATTAGCATCAAAAGGAGTAGCAACATGCTTGCAATCAAAATAGTTATACTTTCTCAAAATTATTTCATTATAATGCAACTGATTAAGAAAAATTCCATTACAAGTTTTTGAGATTTTCATTTCCAAAATAAAATTAGCCTCACCAAGATCTTTCATTTGAAAATGGCTACAAAGCATATTTTTTGTTTCATTTATAACATTCAAACTTGAGCCAAAATCAATAAATCATCCACATAGAGGCTAGCAATAACATGTGTATTTTTCCATTCATTTGGTTTATAGCCATTCTTAATCATGCAGAAATCAAATTTTTCATGCCACTGCTTAGGAGCTTGTTTTAAGCCATATAGGGATTTGTCAGTCTTGGAATTAATCCCAAACTACTCATGATTCCCACGTAGCTACTGTTTACATGGCATAAACGAGAATGCCAAAAATTCACATAAGAAAGCATATAAATAGAACTAGACGATGCTTTATTATTCTCAATATTCAACTTAAACATCCCATCACAAGCATATTCTTTGCCCACAAATATCCTATTTTTGGTAATTATATATTGATCAGGTTCCATAGTCTGTTTGAAGCCAGTCTTGTTAAGTAAAAAACTCGACATCAAATTCTTCCTCATAGATGGAGTGTGAAGCACATCTTTCAAGAGTAGCACACATTCAAAGGGGAATTTCAGCTCAACCTCACCACTCCCAAGAACCTTTGTTTGGCTAGAATCACCAAGCATAATGGTCTTCTCATCCATGAAGAGAGTGTAGTTTTTGAACCAATTTTTGTCATAGCAAATATGCTTATTAGCACCAGAGTCTGCCCACCACCCGTAAACACATTGAACCATGTAGGTATATGTAATCATTGCTACAAGAGATTCCTCGGTTACATTAGCCTAAGGAACAGGCCAATGTTTTCAGAATCTGCAAGTTCAACCAATATGCCCACTTTTGCCACAAATAAAACATGCATCAAAAAAATGATTTTGTGAAGGGGGTATTTGGTTCTTATTTTTCTGATTCGTGTTTTTCCTACTATGAGATTTGCCATGAAATTTCATATATTTTTTTCTTTAGCTTCAAGGGACTATTTTTAGAAAAATGATCACTAGGCAAAGCATTATTTGAAGTAATTAAATTTATCTTGATGGTTGAATATTCATTACCCTCTTATGTAATTAGTGCATCTTGGCCTCGAGCTTCCTCCTCCACTCGGATGCAAGTGATCAAGGTCTCTAGGGACGTCTCCTTCTACTGTGGTGCATAGATTTCTGAAATTTCCTTCATGATGGGGGTAGCTTGCCAATAATACCAGCTGTTGCTGGTGGTCCAAACCGAGAACGATTGGCACAGCGGTGTGAACGGGGTTCCGTTTGAGTTGCCTTGGTTGGTGTTGATTGCGCTCCACCTTCCACCGGGAAACCTGCAAGCAAGCCTCGCACCACCACTGGGGTAGTGGGGGCCCTCCGACGATCAAGTCAGAGGAGATTGGAGGAGAAGGAGAGATAATAGTAGCAAGTAAGAGAATGCTCTGGAAGTTCTTGCTTACCCCCCCTTCTCCCCCCAGCCGCATATATACCAGGCTGGGGGGTCCTTTTGGGGGGTTGGTCATCGTGTAGCACGATGGAGCTGCCACTGACATGGCCGTTACAGGGCGTCGTGGGGCAGCGCTGGGTACGGCCATGACAGAGCGTAGTGGAGCTCCGCTTTGTACGGCTGTTACAGGGGATCGTGGAGCAGCGCCGGATACGACCGTTGCTGGGTGTAGTGGAGCAGTGGGCCGCGGCGTGCCTCTGGGGAATAGCCTGTCGTTGTCGAGAGATGTCCGACTCGGGGTCGGGCTGCGGAGCCGAAGATGTCCGACTCGGGGTCGGATTGCTGGATCAAGGGGCAGCCGACTCGGGGTCGGGCTGCGGAGCCGAAGATGTCCGACTCGGGGTCGGATTGCTGGATCAAGGGGCAGCCGACTCGGGGTCGGGCTGCGGAGCCGAAGATGTCCGACTCGGGGTCGGATTGCTGGATCAAGGGGCTGCCGTAGTCTTCCTGGGCGCGCGTGCCGGTCACGTGGGGCATGGTGGCTAAGTTCCCCCATAACAGTAGCCCCCCACTTCCGAGCCTGGAACCAGAAGGGGAACGGGTGAAGGGAGTGATGCTTCGAGATTGCCGCCATCCCTCGGAGAGGCGCGCGCGCTTCGAGCTCCCCGCCTTCTTTATGGCGTATGGCGGTTGTTGCTGACCTGGCAGTCTGAGGATTTCGGCGGACATCCTTCCTTAATGGCGTCGATTCGCCTTTGGGGCGCGAGCGATCCTTCGGCAGAAAGAGTGTTTCTTCATTTCACTTTCGTCCTTCCTCTTTTTAACTCTTGGTAGCGTCTCGCCGACTCCTGACTCTCGAAGTTCTTCCGGCGCTAGGCCAGGCATCCGAGGGTTAGGCCTCAGGAAATTCTTCCGGTGCTAAGCCAGGCATCCGAGGGTTAGGCCCCAGGAGATTCTTCCGGCGCTAAGCCAGGCATCCGAGGGTTAGGCCTCAGGAAATTCTTCCGGCGCTAAGCCAGGCATCCGAGGGTTAGGCCTCAGGAAATTCGTCCGGCGCTAGGCCAGGCATCCGAGGGTTAGGCCTCAGGAAATTCTTCCGGCGCTAAGCCAGGCATCCGAGGGTTAGGCCTCAGAAAATTCGTCCGGCGCTAGGCCAGGCATCCGAGGGTTAGGCCTCAGGAAATTCTTCCGGCGCTAAGCCAGGCATCCGAGGGTTAGGCCTCAGGAAATTCGTCCGGCGCTAGGCCAGGCATCCGAGGGTTAGGCCTCAGAAAATTCTTCCGGCGCTAAGCCAGGCATCCGAGGGTTAGGCCTCAGGAAATTCGTCCGGTGCTAGGCCAGGCATCCGAGGGTTAGGCCTCAGGAAATTCTTCCGGCGCTAAGCCAGGCATCCGAGGGTTAGGCCTCAGGAAATTCCGCTCGTTGGTCGGCCAAGGCCGGCGCAAGCCGAGGCGACCGGTCGGGGCTTCAGGCTAGTCTGCTCCCGGGATGATCATCGGGTTAGCCTGGCATCCGAGGGCCGAGCCTCGGGAAATTCCGCTCGTTGGTCGGCCAAGGCTGGCGCAAGCCGAGGCGACCGGTCGGGGCTTCAGGCTAGTCTGCTCCCGGGATGATCATCGGGTTAGCCTAGCATCCGAGGGCCGAGCCTCGGAAAATTCCGCTCGTTGGTCGGCCAAGGCTGGCGCAAGCCGAGGCGACCGGTCAGGGCTTCAGGCTAGTCTGCTCCCGGGATGATCATCGGGTTAGCCTGGCATCCGAGGGCCGAGCCTCGGGAGATTCCGCTCATTGGTCGGCCAAGGCTGGCGCAAGCCGAGGCGACCGGTCGGGGCTTCAGGCTAGTCTGCTCCCGGGATGGTCATCGGGTTAGCCTGGCATCTGAGGGTTGTTAGGCCTCAGGAAAATTCTGCTCGTTGGTCGGCCAAGGCTGGCGCAAGCCGAGGCGACCGGTCGGGGCTTCAGGCTAGTCTGCTCCCGGGATGATCATCGGGTTAGCCTGGCATCCGAGGGCCGAGCCTCGGGAAATTCCGCTCGTTGGTCGGCCAAGGCTGGCGCAAGCCGAGGCGACCGGTCGGGGCTTCAGGCTAGTCTGCTCCCGGGATGATCATCGGGTTAGCCTGGCATCCGAGGGCCGAGCCTCGGAAAATTCCGCTCGTTGGTCGGCCAAGGCTGGCGCAAGCCGAGGCGACCGGTCGGGGCTTCAGGCTAGTCTGTTCCCGGGATGATCATCGGGTTAGCCTGGCATCCGAGGGCCGAGCCTCGGAAAATTCCGCTCGTTGGTCGGCCAAGGCTGGCGCAAGCCGAGGCGACCGGTCGGGGCTTCAGGCTAGTCTGCTCCCGGGATGATCATCGGGTTAGCCTGGCATCCGAGGGCCGAGCCTCGGGAAATTCCGCTCGTTGGCCACGCGCCTGTCGCTTGCCACTCGACGGGATTTCTCCGTGTCCAGCTACGATCGTGTTTCTCCTCCTCTCCGAGCGTCGCCTGGGGAACACCAGAAGGGCATTAAATGCTAATTGAAGCGTTACCTGGGAAATCGGACCGCCCGTTGCTGCTTGCAAGGAGTGTCAGTTAAGCGGCCGCGATACGCGCGTTCTTCAAGGCGGATGCGGCCTGGGCGCGAGCGGAGATACGTGGACCGAGGGATACATGCCGCCCGGAGTGTCCTGCACAAAGAATGCAATTAAGGAGAACGACGCTTAGGAGATCGTGGGAGGATACGCCTCGAGAGCCGGAACGGCTCCGGATTCGGTGCGCCCACCAAGCGGGACAACCTGTCGGCCCTGGCGTTTTCGCTTCTGGGGACCTGCTGGAAGTCGACACTGCCGAGGTCGGGAATGAGCGCTTGCACCTTCCGGACGTAGTTCTGCATGGTCGGGCTTCGGGCCTCAAACTCCCCACGGACCTGCCCGACCACCAGCTGGGAGTCGGTGAAGACCTTCAGACGCCGGATGCCGAGCTCCTTGGTGAGTTTGAGTCCCGCGACTAGGGCCTCGTACTCCGCCTCGTTGTTGGTCACTGGAAATCCGAACCTCAAGGCGTACTCGGCTATCACTCCATCAGGACTGGTAAGGACCAGCCCGGCCCCTCCACCTTCGGGGTTCGACGACCCATCGATGTGAAGCGTCCAAATCGGGAGGTCGAGGCTGGGTGTTTCCGACGACCTAGGTTCCGCCTCCTGCACCGTGCACTCAGCGAGGAAATCCGCGAGCGCCTGGGCCTTGATGGCGGGTCGGGGCTGGTAGCGGATGTCGAACTCACCAAGTTCTACTGCCCACTTCACCAGCCGTCCCGCATTCTCAGGATTGCTGAGGATCTGCCGCAGCGGTTGATCGGTCAAGAGGGTGACAGAATGGGCATGGAAATAGGGGCGAAGCCTCCTGGTCGCGGTCAGCAGCGCGAAGGCGATCTTTTCAGCCTTCGTATACCACGTCTCGGCATCCCGTAGGACCCGGCTGATGTAGTACACAGGCTTCTGGAGCTTTGCCTCTTCCCGAACCAGTACCGCACTGACTGCGGTTGGGGAGACCGCCAGATAGAGGTAGAGCATCTCCCCTTCTTGCGGCTTGGACAGCAGGGGAGGAGACGCCAAGTATTCCTTGAGCTGGTCGAATGCTGCTTGACATTCGGCCGTCCAGAGGAAGTCTTTCGGGCGTTTCAACACCTTGAAGAAAGGTTGGCAGCGTTCGGCCGATTTTGCCACAAATCGTCCGAGCGCGGCGACCCTCCCAGCGAGCTCCTGAACCTCCTTCACTTTGGTCGGAGGGGACATATCTTGGATGGCCTTGATTTTGTCCGGATTGGCTTCGATCCCCCGCTGGTTGACAATGAAACCGAGGAACCTCCCGGCCGAAGCGCCAAAGGCGCACTTCGCTGGGTTCAGCTTCATGCGAAACTTCCGCAAGGTGGCGAAAGTCTCCTCCAGATCCGCGATGTGCTGGTCTGCATGGCGGCTCTTCACCAGCATATCGTCCACGTACACCTCCATGTTCCGGCCGATTTGCTCTTTGAAGATTTTGTTGACGAGGCGCTGGTAAGTGGCGCCAGCATTCTTCAGACCGAAGGGCATTACCTTGTAACAGTACAGCCCCCGGTCTGTTATAAAAGCAGTTTTCTCCTCGTCCTGTGGGGCCATCATTATCTGGTTGTAGCCGGAGAAGGCGTCCATGAAAGACAGCAGCTGATATCCGGAAGTCGCGTCGACCAGTTGGTCTATCCGCGGAAGCGGAAAGCTATCCTTGGGGCATGCCTTGTTCAGGTCGGTGTAGTCGACGCACATCCTCCACTTTCCGCTCGCCTTCCGGACAAGTACGACATTTGCCAGCCATTCGGGGTAGCTGACCTCCCTTATGAATCCTGCCTCCAAGAGCTTGTCTACCTCCTGGTCGACCACTCGGATCCGATCCGGGGCACAGTGTCTCTTCTTCTGTTTTACCGGTCGGTGGGTCTGGTCGACGTTGAGGGCGTGAGAAATGACCTCCGGGTCGATCCCAGGTACATCGGCCGCCGACCAGGCAAACACATCGACATTGGCTTGGAGGAATTCCACCAACCGGGCCCGAGCTCCCAGGTCGAGATTGGCGCCGACCCGGATCGTCCTGTCCGGGCGACCTTCCTCGAGGGGAACTTCGATCACACCCTCGGCCGGCTCCCCGTGCCGCAAGGCCACCTCGTCTCTGGCGTCGAGGGACTCGACGCTTAAGGCTTCTACGGGCTTCTTCCCTTTGAGAGTTGCTAGGAAACATTGCCTTGCGGTCGGTTGGTCACCTCGGACCTCTCCAATCCCGGCCGCCGTGGAAAACCGCATGAGCAAGTGGTACGTAGAGACCACCGCGCGAAGGGCGTTCAGTCCGGGTCGTCCGAGGATAGCGTTGTAGGCCGAGGGAACACGGACGACCAAGAACCCGAGCCGCACCGTGGCTTCTGCGGGTGCAACGCCTGCAGTCACAGGCAGCTCAATGACACCTTCGGCCGAGATAGCGTCACCAGTGAATCCTATGAGGGGGGTGGATGTTTTGTGCAACAATTGTCTGGACAAGCTCATCTTTTGGAAGGCCTCGTAAAACAAAATATCAGCTGAGCTTCCACTATCCACAAGAACTCGCCTTACATCATAGTTTGCCATAGTGAGGGAGATCACCATGGCGTCATCGTGGGGGGTCTGAACCCCCTTTACATCTTCATCACAAAAAGTGATTACATTACCGACCCTCTGCCTCTTTGCGACGGCTGCCCCTGACGCTTCAGTCGAGCCCCCTGCGTTCCTCTCGGGCCGGGGGCAGCCCCTAGTGATAGTGTGGATCACGCCCGCGACGGGTCGATTCTGCTCCCGAGGCTCCTGAGGGGCCGGGTCGGCCGGACGCGGGTCTGCGGGGGGACGTCGGTCGTTCACATATCGACCGAGACGCCCTCGGCGGATGAGAGCCTCGATCTCGTCCCGAAGCTGGAAGCAGTCTTCGGTGTCATGGCCGTGGTCCCGGTGGTACTCACAGTACGCCCGAGAGGGCCTCCTCCCAGGAATCTTCTTCATCTGTCTCGGGACCGGGAGGTCCTCCCGCCCCTTGATTTCCATGAGGATCTGGGCCCGGAGAGTCAGGAGAGGGGTGTACCAGTTGAAACGTCGGGGCGGAGAACGAGGGCGTGGGGCGCCGTGGTTCCTCGCCGGCGACGGGCTTCTGCGCCGACGCTGGGGCGTCGGGCTCCTCCTCTGGCGTGCCTCTTTTCGTCTTTTCTTCCCAAGCTTTGGAGGGATCTCGGCGGCCTCCTTGCTCCGGTGGGCGGCCGCCTCCTCGGCGTCCGCATACTGGTTCACCCGGGACAACAGCTCCGGAAAGCTCCTCGGCAGGCGTTTGTCCAGGGAGAAGGTGAGTCTGCCCTTCCGGAAGCCGCGCTTCAGGGCTGAAAGAGCTACCTCCTGGCTCAGGTTCCGGACCTCCAGCGTAGCCTTGTTGAAGCGGGTGAGATAATCCCGCAGGCTTTCTCCCTCGTTTTGCCGAACGTCAAAGAGGGAGTCGGAGACCAGTCGCCGCCGGCTACTGACGGCGAAATGAGTGATGAAGAGGCGAGTGAACTGGTCGAAGGACTGGATTGAGTTAGCCTCCAGGCCGGCGAACCACGCCCTTGCCGGGCCACGGAGGGTTGCTGGGAAAGCCTTGCAGAGGAGAGGATCTGATGCTCCGTGGAGGAGCATAAGGGTCCTGAAACTCTCGACGTGATCCCGCGGGTCCGCTGCCCCGTCATAGGGCTCGATCGCCGGCATCTTGAACCCCGGCGGATTCGGGTCCGCAGGATCCTCGAGGTTAGCGCCGGCTGGGAGGAGATCTCCAAGTCGGCGAAGGAATCTTTGGAATGGCCCTTCAGGACCTGGAGTTGTCGGTGGAGATCGTCCACCCGCCGGTCCAGGGAGCGCGACCGGTGGGCGGGAGACAAGGAGCGGCAGGAGGGAGACCGACTGGAGCGCGGGTTCCTCGAGGACTGGGGGGTCTGGGAATGCGCCCGGGTCCGCCTCTCGTACCCCGCGCAGCTCCGATGAGAAGGTCCCGGCAGAATGGAACGCGCTCGAGAATCCTCCTCGCGTCGGCGCTCCTCCCCATGGGAGAGGAAGGAGCGCGGGTTGAGGAGAGCAGGCGAACGCTCAGGCAGCAGCGGCTCCTGAGCCCGCTGCGGCGCCCGGGACATCACACCCTGCAGATTCTGCACCGCCTCCGCGAGGGTGCGAACCTGCTGGGCTAGCTGGTCGAACTGAGCGGCTTCGACCGTCTGAATAGGCGGTGGGGCGGTGGAGTGTTGTTGAGAGCGCGTTGGAGATGCAGCGGCCTCCCGGCCGGAGGCGCGAGAGGCCCCGCGACCGAAAGCGTTGGAAGCTCCACGACCACCTCGCCGTGCCATTACGATCGCTCTGAGATCCGGGTCCTTCCTCTAGCGCCAACTGTTGCTGGTGGTCCAAACCGAGAACGATTGGCACAGCGGTGTGAACGGGGTTCCGTTTGAGTTGCCTTGGTTGGTGTTGATTGCGCTCCACCTTCCACCGGAAAACCTGCAAGCAAGCCTCGCACCACCACTGGGGTAGTGGGGGCCCTCCGACGATCAAGTCAGAGGAGATTGGAGGAGAAGGAGAGATAATAGTAGCAAGTAAGAGAATGCTCTGGAAGTTCTTGCTTACCCCCCTTCTCCCCCCAGCCGCATATATACCAGGCTGGGGGGTCCTTTTGGGGGGTTGGTCATCGTGTAGCACGATGGAGCTGCCACTGACATGGCCGTTACAGGGTGTCGTGGGGCAGCGCTGGGTACGGCCATGACAGGGCGTAGTGGAGCTCCGCTTTGTACGGCTGTTACAGGGGATCGTGGAGCAGCGCCGGATACGACCGTTGCTGGGTGTAGTGGAGCAGTGGGCCGCGGCGTGCCTCTGGGGAATAGCCTGTCGTTGTCGAGAGATGTCCGACTCGGGGTCGGGCTGCGGAGACGAAGATGTCCGACTCGGGGTCGGATTGCTGGATCAAGGGGCTGCCGACTCGGGGTCGGGCTGCGGAGCCGAAGATGTCCGACTCGGGGTCGGATTGCTGGATCAAGGGGCAGCAGACTCGGGGTCGGGCTGCGGAGCCGAAGATGTCCGACTCGGGGTCGGATTGCTGGATCAAGGGGCAGCCGACTCGGGGTCGGGCTGCGGAGCCGAAGATGTCCGACTCGGGGTCGGATTGCTGGATCAAGGGGCTGCCGTAGTCTTCCTAGGCGCGCGTGCCGGTCACGTGGGGCATGGTGGCTAAGTTCCCCCGTAACAGCCATAATCAAGTTGTCCCCAATCTTGATGCCTTCAGATCTAATCTCTGCAACGATCATTTGGAAATCTTGTGCTTGCTTAGCAACTGATTTTTTTCATCCACCATTTGAAAGTGAAAAAATTGGTTTGCTGCATATTTCTTTGCGCTAACTTTTTCAGCATTATCCTTGTTCTGTAAAGCTTTCCAAATGCTCTCTCTGGTATATTTGTCCACTTTCTCTTGATGAGCTTGATACTTTTCATCCATCATCTCATCGATTGAGATCTTGGTTGAATTTTTCTTAGTCAGAATGTAGGAAACATTGAGAAGACTCAAATAGAACAACATTTTATTTTTCCATCTCTTGAAGTGGGCTCCCTTGAAACAGAAGGGCTTGTTAAGATCTCCAATGTTACCATCGTGCTTCTTAGGGATTGGCTCCATTTCCTTGATTCTCCTTAAAATTATTGGGGAAAATACAATAAGAGGACGAAACCAATCGAACTGAGGCACGAAAAATTTTGCTCTCTTTCAGGAGATTCAAGCCCTCTGCAGTTGGCAAAGCCTAGAACCTAGTGCAGCAGAAAATACTATGACTTGTCTCCTCCAGGATACAATAACCCAATGATCATCATACAGTAAGGACCAACTCATACGGGAGGCTTTTGGGGAGGCACTGGCTGAGCGAGTTCTGGTTGTGCCGATCACCATCGAGGAGAGGGCTAATAGGACGGTCTGGAGCAGTTTTGATAGACCGAGGGTGAGCACCCAGAACTTTCGAGGGCTGATGGGGAGGCCCCGATGTGGCAGATGGAGGGAGCTTGGATCTGCGGCTGCGTATCCACCCCCGGGTTGCCATGTTCATTTGGAAGGTGGCTTGGAGGTGCCTACCAACCGGGGGTGTACTGGCGAGCAGAGGGATGAGGGTGTCCCCCGCCTATGGGGTTTGCGCAGCGACGGAGGAAACCATTTGCCATGCCCTCTTTTGCTGTCCGCGTGCGGCCTAGGTTTGGCAGTGCGCGGGGCTCATCCTCGACGTCGGGCGAGGCAAGTCCCCATTGGAGGTTTTTCTCTTACGGCTGCAGACGTCTGCGAGGAGGCCAGACACAGTGGATTGGGTGGTCCAGTATGCCTATTTGGCCTACCATACTTGGTTGGATAGGAACACCCGGGTCTTCGAGAACAGATGGCTACATCCGAGGGTGGTGGCGGCCAGAGCCCTGCTTCATGCATCGGAGTTCATCAGCAGTGAACTATCCTATTCCCCTAAGGCAGCTAAGGACATCTAGGGCTCCTATCCAGCTGTGTCAGCGACCAAGTTTGCCTTTGTTTCCTAGGATCCCCCACCTCCTTGCTTTCTCAAGGTGAATTTTGATGGCAGTGATGCTGAGCGAGGCTAGAGAGGGGTGTAGGCTTTATCATTAGGGATTACTACTGCAGATTTGTGATGGCTGGCGGTCGACGAATCTTCGACACCTCTATCATTGGAGCGGAGCTGCGGGCGGCATGGGAGGGACTCTCCTATGCGAGGCATGCTCTGGGGGCGGAGTACATCCACCTAGAGAGCGACTCGCCCTTGGTGATCGAGGAGATTTGCGGGTGACTCTCCGAGTCGGATGGCCAGTACTTGTTCCTTGACATATGACGGATGGCAGGAAATTGTGGCTCCTTCAAAACCATGCATGTGTACTTGGAGGCCAACACAGCTGCTGACTGGGTGGCCTCCTACGCGGCGCATCACTCGGAAGATTTTCTTTGGGTGAATCAGACGGATGTTCCCTACTCGTTTAGACAATTTCTTTTTTTCTAATTTTCTTGGATGTACTCATATACATTTGGTGGGAGAAGTCAGTGTACCTCAAAAAAAAAAAAAGAACACCCTTCTTTGCCAAGAACTCTCTCAAAATATTTTTTGTGAGTAAAATGAAGTGATATTATATATTTTTGGAATGAAGGAGGAGAAAGGGCTTATATAGAGAATTTGAAATTTTGAATTTATGAGAATAATAAAAACATACATGCACTTATAAATTCTAAAAATAACTCCCCTGACTAAATAATTTTCCAAAATGATTCATGAATAATTCCTATGTATTTTTTCATGAACCCTCATCTCCCACTACAGGAAAAAGGGCTTATCCCGACTTTTTACTGCCGACGCTTAGTATAAGCGTCGGCAATTTTAGCTCAGGGGCAAAAATCTGCCGACGCTTTGAAGAAGCGTCGACGGATACGGCGAGTAGACGACGCTTCAAGGGCCATTCCCTCCCCTCCCCCCCCCCCCCGCCCGGCGCCAACACAAATATAAAATCTAATCCCCCTAAGCCCTAACCCCTGTAGCCAGCCGCCCCTCAACCCGCGCCCCCCCCCCCCCCCCCCCCCACACCCCCCGCGGGCGATCCCTAACCCCTCCTCCTCCTCCCTAACCCAAATCCAACAAATCCCTCTCCCTCTCTCTCTGTCGCTCGCTTTCAAAAGTGATAACCCCTCCAGCCGCCGCACCCCCCTCTCCCCCCCCCAACAAATCCCTAACCCCCTCCAGATTCAAGAAGCCATCTCCTTCCCCGACCAAGTACTCCTCAAATCCTCCTCTTCCCTCCCCATTTCCGACCTCCTCTGCCTCTATTACTCTTCCTCCCTCTCCATCACCGTAGGCGGCAGCCTCGTCCTCGGTCCCCTCCTCTTTTCCCCGCTTCTCTTTGTGGCGTCGAGAAGCAGCGCGTAGAGAACGTCTCCAGTGATGATGCCTTCGCCCGCCTCTTCGCCGCCGTCGAGTCCGACATCGACGATGCCCTCCAGGTCCTCCTCCTCTTTCGCCCTTCTAGGGCTTCCTTTTCCTGATGTTTCCTTAGTGGCCCATTTTTTTCTTTTCCCTGTTGTGTAGAAATTGGAGATGGCAACCGAGGAGAAAAACGGGCAGCGGCGGTGGCGATGAATGCCGAGATCCGGCGCATCAAGGCCCGGTTGATGAAGGAGTTGCGCATCTGGCCAGCAGGATCTCCGGCGAACTCCACCTTCCTCACCGTTGTCCTCCTCGCTTGCTACAGATGCGGTGGTTAATTCAGATCCATGTCCTGCAGTGTTCTTGTCTCTGAGCTGTTTTTCTCCCTTCTAGTTGATGCTGTCCGTCTTGGTTTTACCCACTATAGTTGTCTTTCCCATTAAGTAGTTGTATCACAATCACAGAATTACTCTTCAGATATCTCTGTTGTATAAAATTTTTGGGTGGCTTGCTTCAGCCTCCCTTTAGTTTAAAAAAAAAGAAAAAATATTTGTGGATTTTGCAATGCACCATATCTAAGCGTCGCTAAAAACACCTTTTAGCAACTCTTTTCATAAGCATCGGCAATTTTTTTTCCACTTTAGCATAGCCGACGCTTTGGCGGCGCTTTTAAAAGTGTCGGAAGAAATTACCGACGCTTATAAGCGTCGATAAAAATCTTAAAAAGCATCGCCAAATCTTATTTTCCTTGTAGTGTCCCCAAATGGATGCGTGTTCCCAAATGCATGAACCCTCCGTGTTCCCAAATGCATGAACCTCATAAATAATATGAATATTAAATTTTAATATTAAAATGCACCAATAGGAGCCATAAGAGAGATACAACTAAAGAAGGAATTGCTTCCGTAGACGGCATGTGCTAGTGTTCATACTTGAAAAAATAAATAAATCAGTCAATAAATAAATAATAATCTTTTAATATATATATATTTAGGTCAACCAGTCGGCGCAGTGGACTTATTGGTTGTGACCCTTGAGATTCACTTCTCAAGAAAAGCCCTGCACCGAGAGCCCGCGACTTAAAAATTTCAGACCTTTTTCTGTCCATCTGCTAGCCGTAATGCGCTCCTGCTTCTGCCTTATTCTCTCTCTCTCTCCATAGCACACACTCTCTCGCTTCTTTTTTTTATGACTCTCTCCCTCTTCCTTCCAGTTCCATCGTTTACTCATCTTTTCTTACAATATGGGGAGCATTCACGTGTGGATCCCTTTCTCACGTGCAAAGATTTCAGAATGATAGAAGGCATCAACTTCTGCGTCTAAATCATACAATTAATAAATGAAAAGAGCGACAAAAATAAGAAACAAGTAAATAAGAAACTAGAAGGCTTTTAGAGTATTATTTCTTTTTAAACTTAAGTTGCATGAGTTTTTTAATTAGTAGATCAGGAGTATGGATGGGTATGCAATATATATATATATATATATAGCAAAGGCCAATGGCTTTTTTCTTTTGTTTTTTCATCACAAAATGATCTACTGTTTTTGCAAAACAGAAAAAAAAAAAAAAAACATATCCAAGTGACCAATAGTAAAATAATTTTCTACAAGTTCTGATTTTTTTTGATTTAATGTCATTTCTTAATGCTTTTATATAGTTATGGTCTCATTGCAATTCTTGAAATTCATGAATCAGCTGAGTATTTTAAAGTTGGATCAAACCACTGACACCATGAATCAAGTTGACTTTGCTAATAAAGTATGCCTGAGGTTACTCTCCTCAAGAGAAATGTTACTAATACAAGCCATACAGCTGACCGAGGAACTGTTCTTTACAAGGTAGAAGTACAATATGGTTTGCATGGAACTGCTAAAACCTCTGATCACTTGGTTAAGTTTGGCTTATAATTGATTCCGTACTAGATTTGAATTTAAGAAGCTTTGATATTTTCCTATTAATAACGGTTATTATGGCTGGGTTAATATATTGTTAATATAAGGACTCTGGTACTAAGTACAGCCAATCAAGTTGATGTGTTTCATCATTATATATTTAAAAATAGTCAACAACTCCTCCCCATCGCATCTTCAGCCAATTCAAGCAGATGTTTGCTGGGGAACACAAGGCTCTCCCGCCAGATATTATCCGGTTCCGGAGCTTCACGCAAGCATCCTTCATCCCCTCCCGGTTTTATTTTCCACCCAAAACGCGTATGTAGGATTAGGAGACACTCGCCTCATATGTCCAGGCTCTAGAACGAGTCTTTCCGATGTGGGACTATTGGCCTCACACCCTTCCCACCATCAGACAAGAGTCATCCTCGGCCTGATACCAAATGTCACGCCCCTGCCTACGCGGAGCACGTGAGGCATCTAGTATCACATAAGGGGGCAAATACGGAGCTCTCCTGCTAGATATTGTCTGGTTCCGGGGCTTCACGCAAGCGTCCTTCATCCCTTCCCGATTTTGGTTTTCTCTCAAAACGCGTCTACAGGATTAGGAGACACCCGCCTCATATGTCCAGGCTCTGGAACAAGTCTTATGTGAGAACCCGTGCGGGCGTGTGTTTAGTCCCACATCAGTTATTCGCTGGGTAGATCTTGGGTACTTATATAGGATCAAGGAACTCAAATAATACCTTCCGGCTAGCCATTTTGGATGAGGTACTGGGTTGTTACATATCTAGTAATGGTAAATGTTTGTGAATCTGATTCTTTAAGAGCTTGTAAGAGCTTGAGACTGAGTTTTTTCCTTTGAATGTACCTTAAAAAAAAAAAAAAAAAAAAAAAAAAGACTCCTCCCCATGCCATAAAAACAAGCTTGATCTACTTTGGGATCACTTCAGGTGTTACCTCGTAAACGTACCAATGATAGTTTCAAAGGACAATATGCAGATCAGGAGTTTTGTTGGTCAGAATTGTAACTCCAAAGTATGTCTATCTGAATATCTCCTCTGCCTACGTACTTCTCCAATTGTTCTCATCCACTAGGATGAGTTGAAAGTTCCCTGCTAGGAATGACAAAGATGGCAGTTCACCTTATAAATGTTATTCTCGCACCAAACTCGAGAACTTTTTACAAGGCTACTCCTTTTATTCTCAAAGAAATAGCCGTATCAACTTATCTTTATTTCTTTTTTATCTTTTTTTTAAAAAAAAATGGAAACATTAGGGCATTTGGACTATCCTACCAAGATTTTCCTCTAGAGGCTGGTGCTAGTTTACAAGCCTTTGGCACAATGGGTGATTCCACTACAGGAAAATCGGTCTTTTTCGGTGCGACCTGTCATGTCGAAGCTCAGGTGCTCGCTGAATTATTGGGCCTGGAGCGTTATGATCAAGTAAGGGATTATGACGTTGAAGTTACCCCCACTCAGTTGTCTGCAGTAGGCATGTATACAAGAAATGCTGGAGAAAGTAGTAGCAATGCAAAAGTTAGTAGACTTCAGACAATAATTGAAGATATGAAGGATCGTCATCGGGTAGAGTTGGCGGAGCTGAAGCAGAACCAACAAACTTTGCAGTCTCAGCTTGAGCATATTTGTTACAGCGATTTCTCTCTCCTCAGGTAAATAACTATATATATTTGATGACTTTACATAATTATTACTTATTTTGCATGAGTTAATGATTTTCATATTCCTAATTTCTAAAGTTTCTTTTTTTTTATAGATTTCTGATACTTCAACAGCTCGTAGAGATGATGATGGTGCTGAATCCGGTCCCTGATACTTTTTAAACTGTTATTGAAGGAGTTTTATATGTATCTTTCTTATATTTTTCCAATGTACATTGTAATTCTAAACTTATTATGTAAATTTAATCATATATGATAATATGAATATTTCGAATGATATGAATATTTGTGTTGATATAAATATAATGCAGGTTCATATTGCTATAATGTGATTTATGATATGCATTTTTTTTTAGTATTTTTTTTCAAAAAAAAATTCACTCCCGACGCTTTAAAGCGTCATTAAAAAACAGCTTTGGCACCGGGCCGACACTTTAAAGCGTCGGTAAAAACACCCAGCTAGCATGCTTTCGCCGATGCTTTTAAAGTGTCGGTAAAAACCCTCACTGTTACGCTTTCGCCAACGCCTTAAAAGTGTCGGTAAAAACTTCTTCGTCAACGCTTATAAGCATCGAAAAGTTTCCCGCCACTACGCCGGCACGCCCAAGTATTAGTTTATGCCAACGTTTATAAGCGTCGGAGCAACCACGTACGCCAACACTTTAAAAGGTATCGGAAAATCCTTGGTTTTGCCGACGCTTT
Organism: Phoenix dactylifera; assembly: GCF_051530095.1. NCBI lineage: Eukaryota > Viridiplantae > Streptophyta > Magnoliopsida > Arecales > Arecaceae > Phoenix > Phoenix dactylifera. Next base: position 4,113,441 of record NC_143193.1, read on the forward strand.
ACTCTTGCGTCGACAAAAACTTTCCCCACTCAGTTATCGCCGACGCTTTTGCGACGCTTCCTTTAGCGTCAGCAGGTATTTTACCGACGCTAATAAGCATCGGTAAAGGCTATAAAAAATGCCAGTAAAAGATACTCCTGTAGTGTTCTCCATCCACTATTCAAAAAGATAAAAATAGGCTTGAGAGCCCAGCAGATAATCTAATTAGTTTTGTGTAATGTAGTTTTATATTTTGCTTAACTAAAAGTTATTTATTGCATGCATGCATATATAACATAAGTATAAATATAGGCATAATACAACTTTAGGATTTAGAGCAATTTGGCCATTTTGAAGAGAGTAAGAGAAAATAAGGTAAATGGTAAAATGAGACAGAGGTTTAAATACAAACATTTCTTGGAAAAAATTTTGATGTTTTTTTTTTCTATCCTTGGAGCTCCATTCAAAGGACTCACTATTTTCAACCAACGTAAAATACTTTATCTTAAAATCAGATTGTATATAGTCTTTTTTAGTTTAAATGGCTATAAGAAGGCTTGGGCCTGTAAAGTATAGTTGTTGCTTTTGTATTTTGGTTCTCTACAAATTAGTAAAATACCACAACAAAGCTGATGTTGAAGGCAACAATTTTCACGAAGTTTTTGCTATTTTTTATTTTTATTTTTATTTTTATTTTTTTTAAAAAATTATCAAATCTTTGTCACCAAAATCTCTAAGAACTTGTTTGGTTCATAAAAAAAATATGGGAAAAAGTAGGGTTAACAAAAAAATGAGAAATGTCTCATATTTAGCAGGAATTTTTAAAGAAGAGAAATAAAAAAAATAGCTTTTTTCATAGAAATAAGATTTTTGCATATCATAAAAAGAAAAATTCATATGGGATATGAGAAAATCTTTTCGTTTTTTTAAAAGAAAGAGACACAGAAAAATCCAATCCCCACATGTTAGGAATTAAGGTACATTTTTTTTTCAAAAATGTCCTTAAGCTTCTAAATAAAATAGGATAAGATATTTCCTTTATTAAGAGTATAGTAGGTATTTTATATATTTTTTCTAAACAGATAGATGTTCAACCAAAACATAAGCTACTTTGGAGTGTGCTACTTTCCTATAATCAATCAAATATACAAAAAATCATTTTTTTCAGACATCATATACTTAATTTTTTTCTAGCGAACCAAATACAAGCCCTAAAAATTTATTTAAAAAAATAAAAATCATAAAAAATATTATACATGTTGTTCTTTGTATTTAGTTTTTCTTCTTAAATTTAGTTGATTTTTTTTGCTAGCTTTTGTTAGCAGAACATACAATCAAAGCAAATACCAAACGAGCGTGAAACATCTTATGATACTACAGCGAACTTAAAAGAAAACATTCAACCACAAATGATTCCTACCGTTCTATCAATAAATTAAATATATGAACTATGGTATCAATATATATTATTTACCTAACTTCCAACTTTTTTACATTAAAAAAAAAAAAGAAGAAGCAGAAGAAGAAGAAATATGAAAATAGGGTCCATGATATGCCAAAAAAAACTCAAAAAAAACAAAGGGCTGGGTGCCACATTAGCTATTAACTATTGTTTCCAATCTGTCACAACCTCCTCCCCTCAAGCGACCAGTAGAATCCAACTCCCTTCTCTCCCGCACCACCATTTTTAATCCACCGGCCATGTGGGCTGTCAGCAGCGGCACCAACACCGGCGGCCGCTGCTCCCCGCCAGCCCTCCTCAGCTCAAAGTGGCGGAGCACCGCCGCGGCGATGTACTTCATCTGAACAAACGCCATCTCCTTCCCCAAGCACACCCTCGGCCCGGCCTGGAACACCGCGAACTTGTACGCCGACACCCTCGCCAGCTCCCTCCCCTCCGCCTCCAGCCACCGCCTCGGCTCGAACTCCATCCAGTCCTTCCCCCACAGCCTCTCCATCCTTCCCATCCCGTAGGGGAAGTACGTCACGCGGTCGCCCCTCCTCACCTCCGTCCCGTCGGGAAGCACGTCGTCCCTCGCCGCATGCTTCGAGTCCCACGCCACCGGCGGGTACAGCCTCATGCTCTCGCACAAGCAGGCTTCCAAGAACTTCATCTCCTTCAGCTCCTGATACCGATCCAATCCTTGTCCTCGATCGGCTCGATCCGCTGCTTCCCTGACAACCTCTCGCTCGATCTCGGGTTGGCGCGATATCAGCCAGAAGAACCACGTCAGCGCGGCCGACGTCGTGTCCCTCCCGGCCATCACGAAGCTGATGACCATGTCGCGGATCACCTCATCACTGTGGCCACCGGATATCAGCCTCGACAGGAGGTCGCTGCGCTCCGCCCCCTTGCCGGCGGCAGCCTCTTCCTTTCTTCGTCGAATCAGCCCCATCACCGACTCGTGGATAAGCCTGACCGAGGCTCGAAGTCGCCCCTCGGAGCCGACCCCGAGCGTTCGCTTGACTTTCCACACCGCGGAGACCAGGGCGGCCCCCCGGCGAGCGCATATCCCGGAGGCAACCTCGAAGGCGGCTGCGAGGTCCGACATGGGCAGAGAGGGGTCAAGGAAGCCTGGATCGGTCCCAAGCGCGACTTTGCAGACGGTATCGAATGCAAACCGCCGGAGCAAGTCCTGCATGTCGACCGTCCGGCGGTCCTTGCATGCCGACGACAGGATCGGCAGCAACCTCTCGTTAGTCTCAGCGTCGAGGGTCTTGACAACAAATTCACGGAGGGATCTCGTGGTGAATTCATGGCTGGCCAGCTTGCGCTGCGTGTGCCAGAGCTCGCCGTCGGCGTTGAAGATGCCGCACCCAAGGAGATCGCCGAGGATGTCAGTGAACGGCTTGCCCTTGGGATAATTATCGAAGTTGGTCTTAAGCATGTACTCAACGTTGTCGGCGTTCGCCGTCACGACGTTCCGCCGCGCTCCAAGTCTCTCCAGCACGATCGTCTGCGTCGGCGACGCCGCAAGGAGCTCGGTGAACCAATCGAGCAGGCGGCGCCGGTTCCTGTAGAAGGGGATCAAGCATCCAATGAATGGGTACATTTCTGGGCCATGACAGGTAAAACAACGTCCATTAGACCACATGAACCTCGCAACGAATACGCGCAAGATGAGGAAGAAGGAGAAGAAGAACATAAATAGTAGAAGGGAGGGAGGGAGGAAAAAAGTAAGGAGAGAAAAGGAAGAGGCCATGGTGATGATGATGGAGAAAGAAGAAGAAGGAGAAGAACAATAGTTTTGAAGAGTCTAATAATAATATAAGTTGCAGGGTTGGGGATTTCAGGGTTTTCAGGTTTCAGTTGAGTGGTTTAGGATACATAGAAGGTTATATTTATAGGGAAGTGTGAGGGGGGAGGTAATAATTGAGCACATGGTTTCACAAATTTCAAGTATGTGGTGCGAAGCAACAAATGAAATATGAGGAGAAAGTACAAGGTCGTTACCGGGACGGTGCTCGCCTGGTTTGGTGTCGGCGGACGAAAGGCGGCCACGGCCTTTTAAGCGTTTTCGGCGTAAACGCGCGCTAAATCGCCGCGCAGCTCACGCGGACGGAGGAAAAGTTTGGAGCGCGGCAACGAAGGTTGGTGCAATAGAGCCAGGGATCGATGAGAAGTAGAGCACGTGATCCTTTTGGTTGCACATTGTAAATCCTTTTTTTGTTTTGTTTTTTTGGTTACTTTACACACTTGTCATGCTTGCAGCCGATTTTTATATTTATTTATTTATTTAGTTCAATGGTTGTAGTCCATTACTAACAAGATGTTAGCAAGTTTGCTAGGGCTTTGTCGAAGAAGGGCACCTCTAGACCGGCCAATTTTATCTTTTTATATATATATATATATATATGTAACAACGCAGGATCTCATCCAAAATAGCTAGTCGAAAAGTATTATTTGGGTTCCTTGATCCTATATAAGTACCCAGTGAATAACCGACGTGAGACTAAACACACGCTCGCGCGGATTCTCACATACTTTTTCTATTCAAGTTTTAATGTCTTCGTCAGACTAAGGGTTCAAATCCATTCAGATTTAATCACAACACCACAATCGGCCCGTAGTTAGCCCCAATGGATCCGTGCTACAGTGTCCCCTAGTCCACATAGATTATGGGCTGGGTTTTGATACCATTTGTAACAACCTAGGACCTCACCCAAAATAGCTAGCCGGAAGGTATTATTTGGGTTCCTTAATTCTGTATAAGTACTCAAGATCTACCCAGCGAATAACCGATGTGAGACTAAATACACGCTCGCACGAGTCCTCACAATATATATATGTATGTATGTATGTGTATATGTCCATGCGTGCTTCAGAGTATGGATGCATATTTAACAAGCTTCAAATCTTTTGGGAAGAATAAGCATTAATTCTGACTTGACATTATCTAATTCAAAAGCCACACATGCTAAGTATTGAAAGATATGATTAATGATTATTAGTTTAGCTGGTTGGTATAACTTCCTCTCTGAGTGAGAAATCTCAGGTTCAAAGCTAAGTGATACTGAAAAATTATCATATTTTTAAAAGTATTGGAATATATATTTGTTTTTAAAATTACTAATTATATTTTGTTTTAGTGCAAGATGTGGTTGTTGTTGTAGAAATCTTAGGGCTACTACTAAGGCCTACAAAATTGGTTCCAACCTAGGTTTGATGACAACTTGTAGATGGGCAGCATTTGACTCAAGATTTATAAATAAATGAATAAATTAATAATTATAATAATTTTGTTATATATATATATAAAAAGAGAGAAAAAGAGATATTAGAGTTCATTGTAGGTTGGGCCTCTAGCCTAAACTATAGTCATGTTTAGTCGGATTTTGGACTATATTTAATTAAAATTTGACATTTTCCATATCTGGCCTATAATCAGCTCAAAGAGAGATGAATTTGCTCGTCTCAAAAGGAAAGAATATCGAGTTCTCTTAGTTCCAAAATCAATAATCAGGTGTGCAAATTGAAAATTCACAATATTTATCATAATTTATACTACTAAAAATACTTAAAAACCAATGTCAAATTTCTTGGTGGTTTATCAAGAATACACAAAAATAGATGGCTAAAATATTATGAGAATATATTTTCCTATGATCTAACTACTAAAATTGATTGATTTTCAATATATATATAAACATATATAGATCAAATCAATAAGGTGGATTCTTAATTTAAATATTTTATCATATATTTTAGCATACTAGCAGAATATAATTTGCTCACTTTTTATTTACTTGATATAAAATTAAGGGATCATTAAAATATATGAATTTTGGTTTGTAGATGTTTTTAGTAGTATACATCATGATCAAGGCATAAATCTTCGATTTAAATATCCGATCATTAATTCTGGACTAGGGAGAAGCGCAGCACCCTCTTGTGTGGGTTCCCACATGTTAGCTGCTCGAACTTATATAAATGTATCGTAAATGATATGTATATAGATGAGTATATATCGACGCGCATAGATACACCAAAGTGGTAGCCTGGTGGTAAGGAGGCTTGGACTCCACCTGAGTTAATGTCCGGGTTCGAAACACACGGGCATTGATTAAATCAGGTGACCGCATGCCCCACGCCCGGATGGCTCTGTGTGGATATGCTTTCTTTCCATTAGTACTGAGGTCGCGCTGGGGTGACGTACTCACACATGGATGGCCCAGTAGAGTTTTCCATGAATTGGGGAGAGCACGTGAAAACTTGCGACCCGCATCGAACATTTTCTAGTGGAAGGGGGCCTAGTAGGGGCTGCTACGCGGGTGGGGTTCTGCCCCTTCCCCTCCCCTCCTATTTTTTACCAATATATATATATATATATATATATGCGCACAGCATTATGTTGTGTGCATTTAAAATTAACTGAACAAAATACACAGATCATCCAAACTGAACTTGGAAAAAAACTGGTGTTTGTAGGAAATTTTTGTACATCCTCAAAACATAAAAAGCTACAATATCTTGCACATAGATTTAACCGACTCATTACCATCAATTTATCTCACCCAAAATGTTGCCACGTGCACCGTACGGAATCTGCTGTGAAAAATAATTGACGACAATTCAAAGAGCCCACCTTGAAGCACTGCGTGTGTGTGTTCAGCGGGCAAAAAGGAGGAAAAAAAAAAAGGTAATGCATGCCAGAACCTAGGTTGTGTGTTTAGAAATTATTGGTAGCATAACTGAGAGCTCCCTGACGTACAAAAACATCTTTATGCCCTCCATTTCTTAAGATTCATTGAAAAGTTGATAACCTAATATTTTTCGACCGGAGATCCCCTGCAGTGGATGGTTTGCACCGTAAAATGTTGTGCAGCACTCGATAACTGCCATCAAGGGATGGACGGCTATCAATAACGGCATATCGTGTGTGCTACGTGAGATCTTCTTATTTGATAGCCATTCATCTCTTTGATATTTTTCGACCAGAGATCTCCTGTAGTGGATGGTTTGCACCGTAAAATGATGTACAGTACTCAATGACGGCCATGAAGAGATGGACAGCTGTCAACAGCAGTATATCATGTATGGTATGTAAGATCTTATTTGATCACCATTTATCTGTCGATGGAGGGCACTGAATGCTGCACAGTATTCTTCAGTGCAAACCACGCACCGCACCGCAAAGGATCGGCGCTCACAAGAAAACAATGGAAAGAGGATAAGGACTGGGTTTTGTTCTCCCTTCCATCTCGACCCACTGTGGTGGCAGTTTGTTACGTATTGTGGAGAAACTAAAGGCCAATATACTGCTCCGTCGACAAGCTCGGTGTTCAGACAAAGCACATGCATGGCAAAACCATATGTGAGGTATAGGATTCACTTCTAGTCTCTTCGGTGCGACACCTTATCTTCTCTTCTTTCCCCTTCCTTTCTTTTTCTTCAAATGCTGACACTTGTGATGTAGACTAGGGTCATGGCAAGCAATCATTAGTTGTTGTGAGATACTAAGCTCCAAAATACTTTAATGTCCCAACTTCCTTTTTGATGGTTTGAAATGGGAAGGATTGGGACTCCTCAAAGCCACATACTACTTTCAAAGCCGAAACCTGCTTTGGTTTGGAATGGGAAGATAAACTGGAGGTGGAGTATTGACTCACAGTGCTGCATCTAGAAGGGTAAGATTTTGGACATCTCTTGAAGAGATTGGTTATCTCAAATGAAATTCTCACATGGGAGTCGTGAAAAATATGTGGAAGAGGAGAAAGAGCAGAGCACGGTAGTGAGGAAGCTTTTGAAATATTTGAGCATGAAAGGTTAAGTTGGAATTGAAACGTAGGCTTCTCTGTTGCTTTCTTCAGTGATTGATGCAGATGTGTGTGATGGAGAGAGTGGGAAGAGGGATAGGCAAGAGACGTCACGACTTTCCTGCTCTGAAAAGAGTGTAGGTTTGGAATTGGCAACCTAAAGCAATAAGGTGGGGCTTGGATACATAAAATGGAGTACATGCACTTGTAGTTGCTGCATTTTTTTTATAGTATTTAGTTCTAGTGAAGTAACATAAAATCTCATATCTGTTTGATTTTACATGAGAATTGTAACTGTATATTTGATTATATTATCAAGTATTAATTATATCTCCATCAACTATTATCCTTGTTGGAATTTAAACTCATCATAAAGATGTCTTTAAATTCTTTTCCGGTTGCAGTAATTTGTCCACAAGAGCACTGCAAAAAGACTCCCAGAAGCAGTTTGTCTTACAGGATTCTGATCAACTTATACAAATCCAAATCCCAGAAAAAAAAAAAAAAATCAAATTGTAGGTATTCAAATGAGTTTGGAATTTGAAATGCGAGAAAATGTTAAAAAGAATTTGACATGTTAGATGTGAGTTGGTAAAGCAAGCTTCCATCTGAACTATATTAGCGCTGCTTCTAATGCATGTGAGGAATTTGAAGGTCGAAAACTTCCCACTTTAATTACAATTAGGGTACATGCATGTGCTGAGGAACTCCAGCCACGCAAGGGGAAGGAAGAAAACCTATCAAGAGAGTTTTAAGTCGATAAAACATAGAGATTGCTTGCAATGCGATATGTGGGAGGGTAGAGAGAAGGCCAGATTGACAAGGAATGAAGAAAAAGAAGGGTGATGCACATTTAGCCACGCAAGGAGGAAAAACTGGACCCATGATGGCAGAAGTTGGAATGGATGAGATTACTTGAGATTAGTAGTGATGCAACATGTTCGAAGGAAGAGAGATCGAGAAGGAAGGGAGAAAACTGGCCAGCTAAAACTTGAAAGTTGTGGATCAGATTCGGATGATCATTATCGCAAATTCCTTACCATGCTTATGGAAACAGATCATGGCAAAATAAATTTCTCAACAAAGTTTATCTAAGAAAAGCTCATGTAGTTTACTAGGACAGATTGATAAATCCAAAAGGAAAAAGCTATAGATCACCAGCTACTGGTAATTGCAAAGTTCACCATGTGTTGCGAAGGTCGGTGATTAGCTGAGCTCAATCGGTGCCCAACCTATGCCGCTAACCCCATCATATTTGGCACCAATCATCAACTGCGACATCCCCGGTGAACTCAGCAGTGATCATTAGCAGATGATCGGTAGCCACAATCCAAAATCTAGGCTGTTGCTTTCTAAAAGTACTAATGATAAAAATGGTTGCTTGATATATGGGTTAGATCCTCTCGAAACCCTTATATTGATCCCCAAAGTACAAGCATGTATAATGAAGAAACAAAATTTTCAGATCAAAAAGAAAAAAAGAAAGAGCCAAATAAATTTCATTCCCAAAATAAAGGGTAGTTAAACCCATCAAATTTTGCTACTCAATTCTAGCATCCCAATCAAATCTAAGCCCTTGACCTTTTGTAATCAGTCGCTAACCTAAATGTCGTAAGAAAATCGAAAGCCTCCCATGAACTAAACATACATAAAAAAGGCACTAAACGAGGAGCACTTGAACTGGTAAAATCTACTGTTTCCTGGTACATAACCTGCATTATGGTTTGAATTTGTTCTAGCAGGAAATTGTTGCATCCACTTGCAAAGCTACTTAAATTGCAGTAGATATGATGGGTCAATGAAGGTATAAGTAGGAACTAGCTATTCTGTATGCAAACAAAACATTAAGCCAAAAATTTTGACAGCAGAAAATTGTCATGGTTCAATTTCATAGCTGATGGAAGCCAATCTCAAATTAAATAGAATTAAGGTGAACTGCCAATGCATTGCTCTGTTTGAATTGGAAAGAAATGTTAAAATGATATAACTTGTGATAGTGTAAAAATTTGCATGTCAGGTAGATTTGTGTAACCATGACAGCATGCTCAAAGGGTTTTTGAATTTTAGTTTAAGAAAATACGTTGGAATGCACCATGTAGGTTGCGTGAAATTCCCATCCCGAGAAGAAAAATTAACTTCATGGCTATTCAACAATCTATGACACTAATGCAAAAAAATGATCATACATACAATTTTGGACTTATAATAGTCATGAAGAAAACCAGCAAATCATTAGGGTGGCATTAACATATTCCGTTCATTGATATAAAGCAAGAAACAAAAGCAAGGATAACAAAATTTCCTAACTTAATTCCAAAATTTACATATAATTCATTTTTATGCATAATAAAATTATTATCAGAAGAAAAAAATACTGTGACAATTTCTTTGTAAGAGATAGCCAAGCATGAAAATGAAAACCATATTTTAAATCTCCTTTTTATTTATTTGCTAGGTATTTCAACCTTAGGTTTTCTTTGTAATGCCCTACACCTTTTCATTAGACTTGTGAAGTCATGGAGAATGCAAGTCATAGGAAGTTTCGGCTACCATAACAATAAGCAAAAGCATGGAACCTGAGTCAAACTATTCTTCAACAATTAGCGACATACTCATCACAAGGACTGGCAAACTTTTCTTTTTCTTCATTGATTTATCTTCATGAGAATGAGAAAATTTCAAAACTAAAGCTATTGTCAAACTTATCAAAATAATATCCAAAAATCACTTTGCAGGAAGCTCACCACTGACAAGCCATTGACACCTATACTTTGCAGGAAGCTTCTCAAGATCCTCACAGAATAATGACTCATCAAAAATGATGACCACAACTAGTTTGACAATTACGAGTATAAATCAGCATCCTCCTGCGATCAAAATCATTACTTTCTTAATTAATATCCATGTACTCTTGTACTCAAAAGGTTTTGAGATTGCGCCAACTTCAACCATGACCAACAATATTTAATTTACTATAAGGGTGTAGCTTTAAGGATCGGATAATCCCCCAATGCATATGAAGTTCTATGTCAAACTTTCAACATCACATCAGCATCCGAGATGATCACCAAAATATTTGAAGCCATAGGCAAGAGAGTTGTCCATCATGAAATCTACAAAGATGGAACCTACTTCATCAGGGTTTAAGTCCGTGCAATCAACAGGCAACCCCTAAACCTATCTTATACCCACAAAGAGTCGAGATGAATAAAGGATAAGGCCAGCTTCAATATAGGGCCAAGATTGATCACTAGGTCAAATCCTACAAACTAAAGGCCAAATCACAATCACCTCAGACTTTGACATTGCCTACCACTAGTTATTGCTGCATAGTTAGCTTAGAGGATAACTAGATCTTAGGTAAATCAATTTTATGAATTGTTTTAAGCTAGTAATTGACTTCACATTTAACAAAATCAACATGAATTTCGACTTATTTTTTTTTTGAATCATCATTAAATTGACGACTGCCATAATGAAGAAAGAAATACCTGGAACAAGATTCCCTCAAAATCAGCTAATTGCATTCTCTTTTTTTTCAAATGCCACCAGCAAATCTTGCACTCAAAATCTGTAGTTTTTGAAAAACATTCTTGACCTAGCTGAACCCATTCACAACTAAAAAACAAAAGCAGCAAAAACTTCTACTTTGACGCAAATGGCTCGCTCCTCATCATGACCCGGACAAGCTATAATCTTGAACCTTAATCATAAGATGTGTAGACATATGCCTGAAGCTCTATGATGGTGATCTTTGATGACCTCATGAATGTAGAGCAATCAATACTAAACAGCTATCATCGATTCCTTGGACAACAAACTGCTTTCTTGTTGCATGGTCACAATGAAAAAGCATTGGAACCAATACAAGGATTAGCCATCTGATCAATTATAGCAATTAACTCATGCTGTATTAGTTTTACATTCACTGATCAGTACCAAACCTGCAAACAATAGAATATAAAGCTCAGATAGCAACTGAACTAATTTTCAATCTATGAAGGAAAATATAATACCCACAGACACTCCTGATTGGAAATGAAAGAAACAACAAACAAAATTTACAAAAACCCAGCTAAAAATGTCAAAATTGTTAGTGTATACAGTTTCTCGCAAAATTATTTGCATCCACACCCTTGTTTATATGAAGAACCACTGAATCACGGAACTCTGGAACATAATGTGAGTCCTCCCAACTCGGAAATGTTACAGAAAAGGAGAAAACCAAAAAATCACTTTGCTCAAATTGTTATCTTTGCACAAGATTAAGTATCCTTGACCTCAAACTGCAACTGAGGTCTTTTTACACCAGTGCTCATGACCAGTTAGCTGAGCCATCTATTCAGAATGCAGGGCCATAATATCTAATAGCAGCCTATCTTACAATTTTTTACAACCTAGTATAGAGAAGAACAGAAGAGCTTTAAGTACATTTGCTTGTTGTAGTTTGCAAACACCAGTATCCATAAACTCCATCTAGACTTGCTCGAGACTTGTAGCCTTCATGCCCCTAAAACCTAAGCTTTAGACCTAGGCCACTACTGGGTAAATATTAGCCTTTTCATTCTGGAGTTCTGTTTCCTAAGATCAAATTGCACAAATAAGTTATTCTGTTTTGTTATACTGAAAGTATTAGAAGAGATATGAGATCACTGATATGATGAGAAAAAACATTAAGGTCCGGTACTAGGGCCTAAAGCTGCTACCTACAGTTCCCGTTGCACATATTGATTAGATGATTAGATTGATAAGCTCCCAAATTGCCTGTTCCACTCCTCGTAAGTACCCAATTCATTCAAGGAAACAGAAGGCCTCACCTCCTGTAGTGCATTCTCAAAGTCCTGATGGAAGCAATAAAATCAGATCAGCTTGTTCAGACACAGTTTAAATTAATAGAACAATCATAGGTAAAGCAGCAAAAGAAAAAGGGATAAAGTATACAGTCATAAATCAGATCACGTTTACCTGAAGAGTTACGGGTCGCATATCCTCCTTTTTCAGCTTTGTAATCTCAATACCTTGTAGCAGGGCTTCTCTAAGTGGGCCCATAGATGCCTCTTTCACTAGATTCTTCATGTCTGAACCTGAATAACCTGAAAAAGCAAGACGTCATTTGCAAAAACAAGATAAGGATATTTTAACAAGATGATGTAGGTAATGAGTTGCATGGTAAAATGATGATAGGTACCTTCCGTTAATTTGCAGATAGCAACAGTATCTTCCTCTGAAAGCTTGAACAGCCCATCCTTCTCCAAAAGATTACGGACAATCCAAGCTCTTGCTTCTTTAACACCAAGAAAACAGTGGATTCGCAATGTTAGAATAAATAAATAAATAAAATGAAAACACCAAAAAAGGTCTCACCTGAGGAAGGAAGAGGTATATATAATCGCTTTGTTAGACGCCTGCGTGCTGCTTCATCAAGTTCCTGAGGTCTGTTGGTAGCACCTATTTTTATGACAAAAAAAGTCACTATCTCTAAAACAGCAATCATCGTACTTTCTTTCCCCTCCTGCAGTAGGTTTAAGTTATTGATAAAGAATAGGATAATAAATGTAAAAAATATACTCCAAGTAAACAATGCAGAATAACACTGAGACAGGATAAATCAGCTACACTTCATTGTAGTCTATAGCAGCTTAACAAAAGCTCCAAGCCTACATCCAGCATACAGGAACATTCATAACCATATCTTTTATTAACTCTGGTCTTAATAAATCTCTATTAAACCAATAAAGATAATATGAGAAGTCCATCGGTTTACCTATAAGAAGAATTTGTTCATTTCCACTGTCAAAGCCTTCCATTTCGATTAGGAATTGTGTTTTAAGTCTTCTACTTGATTCATGTTCACCATCTGACTTCCGCTGCATTTATACAAAGCACTGTCAGCTAACTAGCAATCTGTGATTGAGACTTCATGAGACAAGGTTAACAGCCAATACCTGAGAGAGAAGTGAGTCTATTTCATCCACAAATATCACTGCAGGCTCGCGACAGCTGGCAACCCCAAAGAGTGCCCTCACTAGCTTTTCACCCTCACCAATCTACAGCCACCAGTCATATTAAATACTTCAATGCAAATGATAATATTTTGTAGATCCATATTCTGATTGCACATAAAAGATACTAAACCCAGTATCAAAGAAACACTAACAAATTAGCATGAATGGCCTTCATTTTTGTTCTATAGTTTAACACCAACTCCCATATAACAATCAATTCCTATGCTCAAGCATCCATCTTTTTAAATATCTTGATTAATGTCAACAAAGAAACAATAGCTACAGATACAATCACTCAAGAAACAATAGTTTATGTAGTAAATTTGTGAGTCACCAATGGAATAGGAAAAAATCGCCATAGTGTTCTTTTTTTCCATCTCAATGTGATATGACAAACTGGCTTGGAACTTTGGCTCATTATTTTGGTTTCTAGAACAAATATTAGTTTTGTTACAACAAAACCATGCAAATATACTTGCATGCACATGTCACCATGCTTTTGTGTGCCTGAGTGTGTGTGGGAGGTGTGCATTTCTGTGCGTGTGTTCACATGTGAAGATGTGCTCACAAGCAGGCATGCACAAGCTAGCAAGCACACAAATAATGTGGTGTATAAATAGATAGATATATATATATGTTGCCACTGAAATTGTATCCAAAGTCCAGGAAGTTGCCACATTCAGTTTTTATTCATGTCAAAATATGATGCTGGTGTTTATTTCAAGCATATTACAGCAGTATACAATGTTTTAACATGCAAATGGCATTTGTAGAGCTAAAGCCTGCATATATAAAATGTCGTGTTTTCTGGATGTGATAAAAAAAAATATTGTATTGTACTTCATTCTTTTTTGAATGTCATTCTTTTGCAAAATTAAGTTTATAAGAAGATTCATAATTTATAACAATTTAGCTTTTTTCCCTAATGTAAGTGCACAGAGCTAAGACAAATCAGCTTTCTTCAGATTCCTAGTTTTGACAACATCTTTTTGATGGACCAAGATACCTCTGCATATCTGCAACAGCTTGTAAAAGTTTACAACCACAAATGTTCTTATATGACACACACATACAAAAAGTGCTAGTGGAATACATACCCACTTGCTTGTTAATGAACTGGCAGATATGTAGAAAAATGTTGCTTTGGCCTCTCCAGCAATGGCTTTCCCAATCATTGTTTTGCCAGTTCCCTAGGATCAAAATGTTTATTCAGTTAAACCTGAACCAGTCATGGTAGGATTTTGCTATATTCTAGAGTACTTACAGGGGGACCGAATAGAAGCAGACCCCTCCCAGGAGAGCGACAACCACGAAATATATCAGGACGCAATAGAGGCCATATAACCATCTCTGTGACACATTTCTTGGCATGCTCCAAGCCAGCTACATCATAAGCACAATGATGATAAGATCCCTAGAAGAGCGTGTCCTGAATATACAAAAGTTATTGAATCTGTAAATGTAAAGTTGTGTTTTGAAATTGCACAAATTTACCTATGTCATCCCAACGAACATTAGGATCTTTGTCCATTATCTCATTGCTAACATGTTCAATAAGACGAGGTTCCAGATTTCTTAGCTTCTCAGGAAGTTCACCATCAGGACCACACAACATTTCCAGGCTGACATCAAAAACTCAAGGATCAGCATATTTTGAAATTAAACTGAAGGATACTTTGTATACAAAAATTTTAATATTAAACATTTAGAATATTTAAAATGGGTATCTTAGTGCACGAGGCTCCCACCGCTGAGGGTTTAGAGAGGATCAAATGTACACGGTCTTAAACCCTATGCGCAAAGAGACTGTTTCCATATTTTGAGCCCATGCATCTAGATCATAATGGAGCAACTTTATTGTTGCACTGAGGCCCACCCTCAAACACTAGGACTATCTGGAACTAAAATATATGGGTGACAAAAATCCCTACCCAAAACCCAACTCAATCCGACCCTCTTTGAGTAAAGTTTGGGTCAAGAGTTTTTTAATTGGGGTCCACTATGGGTCAAATTTTCTAACCATAACTTTACATGGGTTGGTTATGGGTCAAAGTTTTGACCCAACTTAGGTTATGAGAGTAGAGTTCTGTTTGGGTCGAAAGAGTAATTAGACATTTTCTTGATTTATTTAAATCATTTTGGAAATTAACCACCAAGAATTGTAAATAATGGATTTGATAGGTTAGCACAGCTTTATTAAGGATCAAGTCTTACAAATAGATTAAATTAGAGTCAAATAGGTGACCCGAAATGACCCATGGATGGGTATGAGTCAAGAGGTCTTGACCCATTGTTAGGTCAGGTTGGGTATGGGTCAAGGTTTTGTATGTTGGTGCCCTTACTTGACCCGACCCATTGTCACCCCTACAAAATATATGCATAGAGTCAAATCTTTTTGATATATATATATATATATATATATATATATATATATATATATATATATATATATATATATCAAACCCATCAATTGGAACTTCAATGAAGTCCATATCTCTATAAATTATACTGAAAATTTTAAGTAAAAAAGGGCCCTGAACCAATATACTTTTCTCTCATAGACATAACATGAGCTATTATGAAGTAAGGTAACACTTTTATCGTTTTGGAATGAGTTTGCATGTTTGAAAAGGAAAAGGATAGGTATATTGGGATAGGCAATTGAAGAGATTCCATGGTACACTGGCTGATATGTCTCCCTTGACAATACCTAAAGAGTATCAAAATATTCATTTCTGACCAGCTGAAATTTCATTAGTATTAGAAAGATAATACAAGCAACAATGTGGGATAGATAACCTTCCTAAAAAAATATAATTTAAGAACCTAGATTCAAGACCCCAATTTAGAAGAACAAGCTTCCTCGCCAAATAATATAAAGGTAGTAAAACTTGTAAGACATGCAAACATGAAAACTTCAATAATAGGTTTCTGTTTTTTTATGACAGTGCATTCAGTGCTTCTTCCAAAAAACAAATAATAAAAACCTTTTATTAAATATTCACATGTCAAACTATATACAGTACTTGAAGAACTGAAAGGTGATATCACTGAAGGAATAGAGTACTGTAACTGCTTGATTCAGATATATAAAATGAAGTGACTAGATTAAGATGAAACCTTTAGGTTTATACTTTAAATTTCTTAGCCTATTTATCTTTGAATACAGTTATAGACATTCATTTCAGGGATTGTACTTGAGGTTCGCATATCCATATCAGCATATTACTTATATTCCGGAGAAGCCGTGATCTAACAAAGTTTCGGATGTCACAACCTCCAATGTGCTCATTTAAAAAATTTATTATGGCCTAAAATTGTTGTGACAAGAACAGGGGACCTCTCTCTCTCTCTCCCTAACAAACACATAAATATATTTTATATATACTCTAAGTATAGTTTAATGGTTAGGCTTTTTCAGGTTCAAATCAATGAACCATAAGGCAACACCATCAACACAAAACTAGGATATTACCGATTCAGTTTATTTCTTGATTATTACCTTTTATACATGCATGTTGGATTCCCTATCTATTGTTTAATCTAAGCTTTCTGAGCTTAAATATTGCCCTGCCATCATGGTTTTAATCAGGTCTATGTTTTCTTTCTCAACACCTAAGATTGTAATCATCATCATTATCATTGGCATCCAATCATTTTCCATCAAAATACGGTCGGCTTTTGAAGGCAAGCCAAAGTAATGAAGACTCATGGAAAGACTGAGAGCAATTCTCCAACTTGTTGTCACCCCCGGCTCAATCATCCAAGAAGTTGTGTCGAAGGCTTCCAAAGTAACTTTAGACGAGAGAGGTATCTACCACAAAATCTAGAAGGCCAGTTGGCAGGTAAGAACACCAACTTACTGGTTGCAATTTAAACACATGCACAAAAAGTGGAACCCTCTGATGCAAAAGGAGGAGGGAGTGGATGACGTTTTATAAGGCAAAAGTCCAGAGCCAAAAGGTCGACTTGAAAGACAACCACATCTAAACTAGAAATTAGGTCAACACTAGTTGCAAAATAAATCAAATGGAAGGATGAATTGACGCTGCCAGGGGTGCATAAGACTGCTAGTCATTGATAAACAAGGCAAATTAACTTCAGATCTGCTGCTGATCTGATGTTAGCACCAATTTCTTCTGAAAATACTGCTGTTATTACCTTCAGGTTAATGCAAGACAAGGATAAAGTGGTATCTGAAATGATATTGATCAAAGTAAATATTGATACCCAAGATTTACTTCTTGTTTTCTGCTTTAGACAGTGGTAAAACAGGTATATTGCAACAAAAGATAAAGAGGAGAGGAAAAAAAAATTCAAGTAGAGAGGTAGAGGAGAGGTTAAGGGGCTGTGACTGGGAAGACTTGGCATGAAAGAAGACAAAGAAAATGAACAAAAGAAGGAATGACATAAATAAGGAAAGTGGAAAAAATACTGTCGCATTTCATTTTTTTCAATAAATCCTCTGAATACTAATCAATCATCAACCTAAACAGTCAGTCATCAACACCTGTTGAAACCTAAACAACTACTTTCCTACCCCAACTAGGACTTTTCAACTAGGATTCTTCTCTCTAGAGGTTCTAAAGTTTAGGACGTGCACCTGGATCATAAGTACATTATACTAACATAAAACCATCTTCTACTTACTCACTCAGAGCAGGGTCTTATCATATAACAATATTATTTAAAGAGGGGACTAGCCGACTAGGGGAACATTCAAAGCAAATGCTTCATGCATAAAAAGGAAAGATGTTTATTGAATTTAAAGAGGATATTTTCATGTGATTTTTCATTAACATCCATTCATTCTGGTTTCTCTTTGTAGGGTCCTTGCAATTCCTCTACGTCACCTCCATATATTACATCTCAATACGCATTAATATTTGCAATTACCATTAAAAATGACTTTTCGAGAGCTCCCTAACTACTCTGTATGTAGCATACGGATATGCCAGTGGCAGTATGGCAAATCCTAAATAAAAGGGGATATGAATATAGCAGGGATATAACAATAAATAGATACATTTTTTACATATATAACTGTATACGATAAACATTAAACCTTGCTTGGTTTATTAAAAATACTAGAGTTCTAGGTCTCCCCACTCTCCCTTCATAGGCCCTTCTGTTAATCAGGCAAAATATAATGGTGCATGCTAAAGGAAGAATTTATTTAGAGCATGTTTGTTTGCAAGGAATCTGTGGAAAAGGAAAATAAAAAATAAAATTATTTTCATGAGAGGAAAAAATTTCCTGAAATGTAGCAATAACTTTGTAAATTTGTTACTTTTTCCAAAGAAAACAGGTTTTCCATACAATTTTCTTTGCAGCCACAAACGAACCATTACCAAAAAACAGTTCTGGATCTGGTTGTTGTTTGCCTGGCCCAATTCCACCCATATATAATAGTATTTGGGATGTGTACAGAACGTATCTTAAACATATCTTAGCTGTATCTAATAGTAATTCTTTTTGGGAAAGAAAATAATATGTGGTTATTAACAGTAACTATCCAAGACTTACAAGCCATATTCTAGGTATAGTCGTGTCCAATACATATTGGATACGGAAAAAGCTATTCTAGGGAAGTATGATGTGCTTCATAGCCACTCTTGACTTAAGAAAAGGATTTTTCTTAGGTAATAAAACTCCTAATAAATTAGACTAATATATCAGGCTAGGTGTTATGCCATCTACCTGAATGATGATATCAACTCTAAAATCAAAGGAATACAAATGGAGCTTCTAAAATTCATTCAGAGTTTCCTAACTTTGAAGATATTATATCAACCTTCATGGGATATAGTTGTTCATGTACACGAGATGTCTTGTAATATGTTTTTTTAGAAAGGCAACCAAGTGGTAAACTAAAAGGATAAGTTTAACAAGTCAAAAAAGGATTCAGAAAGTGGTCTCTGTCCCAGTTTTGAGACTAGCAGAGTGGTTTTGACAGACATTTCAGTGTTTCACTAAAAACTTTTTTTAAAGAAAAAACCTTAAAGCATTTTAAATATCAAAAATTGTAAACAAAGGAAAATTTGAAAAAGCAGAAAGAGTAAATGTAATGTCTGAAAAATGTTAGGCACTATGTTACAGAATGACAGATAGTCTGGAGATACTTGAGCGGGCACAACGATGTCTTAGTACTAAACTTGAATGAAAATGCAAAAGATAAGTTTACCATAAGAAGACTACATACGATAACAATAAGAATGACTATAAAAAAGTATTGTCTCCTATTGTTAGTTTTTTACTTGCTGAAAGTCCAGAATTTTTTTCCCTTATATAAAGTTGTTAAGCAAAAATCAGTGCAGTTTCAAACCAAAGAATTTGCAGACACGATACTTGGGATCAAACCCTTGAACTAAAGTAAGGCTTACTTTCTCAATTGACAAATTATTATTTATAGCAAAGAAACAGTTTCTTATTTAGCAAAAGAAAAGTAGCATTAGCTTAAGCATGGAACATGTTTAAAATTTTCCATTTCCAAATGTGACTATCAAGACATTAATTCAGTAATATTAAGAAATTAAATCATGGTTGTCTAATCAATCAACAATACTATCATGAGCTTATATCCCACCACCTAGTTCTCCTAAAAAGTTGAGCCTCCTTTGCACTACAAAATATGTCAGCGCGTGCATTTGTACCGTCAAGCATAAAATCAAAGTTTAATTAATACCACATAATGGATAATCCACACATTCGACAATGGACTGCAATGAAAGAAAAGAATAAAAATAATTTCTGAAGATATGGCTAAACATGGGCTATGGTAATGTATGTTTAGCTGATATAATAAAGTTGATCATTTACATCAGTATGAGATTGTAGTTGATATACTGAACTAGTCAAGAATGACTGGATCAGAAACAATTTCAGTCATGACACTGTCCTGGTCAATGATTGGAAAAGAGACAAGGCCCCAAGAGATCCACAAAAAGGTTATTCTAAAACAAAGATCTAACATGCTATTAAGAAAGAAAGCTATAGGAAAGAAAAACCAAAGTCCCTTATGCTGACGGTATGGATCATCTAAGCATGATAAATGGAGAGCGAGACACTAAATGAAAAGGCTTATTTAGTAGAAGATCTGGATTGATATCTTGTGGACACATAAGAAGTTTACTGAGAATATTAAATATGATATAGGCTCTTCGACTATTCAAATCAACATCAACAACTTCATTACATTGTTGATAACAAATAATTGATATCAACAATTAAAACGTACCTAATTATGACAATAGGTCCATAGAAAAATAACTGGTGCATTTTGGATCAAGAAGAGGAATATGAGTACTTAAATCATTTGTCAGCATATCTGATTCACAAATATCTGAACCATCCAACAGATAAAACTCATATTGAAGTGATTATATCAGTAAAAGGAACTAATCTGACTTAGATAGAATGGTTAACCAACCACCCTTATGGAACAAACCCAACTTAAAAGTATATGCATGAAAGTAAATGGGTTAGATCTTATTTCAAACTAACCATCCAACAAAACCTTTTTATATCTAAGAAGTTCACAAATAAACGGATTAGATCTTATTTCAAATTATTAACTGGATTATCCACATAAGCTGATTCAAATGATCATAATTGTATTCAGAAAATAATTAAAGAAAGGCCTCTCAACAATTTCGTGAAAGTAACACAGGTAAATCTAAATGTTTAGAAAAGAGTACTTTTCAACTGTGACTTGTAAATCATTGAAAAGCTTTCTGATACAAACCATTTTCTTGCTGAATCCTCCAGGGTATCATCGCATTTCCCCGAAATCCTAGAGCTTATCATATTACCTGAATTTCCTCCACTGGATCTGATTGGGGGGACAAAATTACCTCGCAAACCACGACGAGAACCACCATACCTCATGCCATAGTTCCTAAGGTTTCCTGATGGATTATTATCACTTTGTGGGGATACAGAAGCGTTTGGAGGTCCTGTAAGACCATGCCTTTGCCTAGCATCCATTTCCTACAAACAAAATGAAGGTTCAAATGAATGTGCAGGTATGTATCTTGTTTTTGAGGCTTAACAATAAGATAGATACTTAAGTTTTAGCTTCATAAACTTTGATATTTTCAACACAAGACTGATAGCATTTATCAACTCGGATGCGATGTAGAAAACTGACTATACTCATTTAATTCTCAACTTGATTGGTCAAACCAAAGCAGAGGAATCATATGAAACATTCAAGCTTTCAAAATTTAAGTGTTGTGCTAACTCATTTAGTTATGACATATATGGCTTTAATAATTCGAGATTTGTTAGCTATAGGAGGTCAAGAAAATCATAACAAGGAACAAAATAAAAGCAGTACCAATGTCAGTAACGTTGCATGCTGCCACAATACTGAGACCAGCTTAATGCTATAAAATGAAAGCTAATGATAAGAACCAGCCAAGAAAACAGAAAGCATGGCAAAGAGGCACCTTGAGAGAAAGTGATGTTTATGAGTAAAGAAGTATTCTTGTGAAATTAGAAACAATGACCAAGTAAGTTTCCTAGTGAACCACAGGCGAACCAAGAGAACTCATCCCCGTTACACCAAGGAACTATAGATGTTATGTGATGAATTAAATGTTTTGGAGAAATGTGAGATATATTTTATGTGATATTTTATGCAATAGCAGAACCTCACAGAATAATAATATAGTTTATTCCTTGCACCAATCTTTGCACCAACCTAGATAAATAAATATTATCCCATGTATATATTTGGCATGGTTAGTTAGGACCCAAAAACATATGAATGACTTCCCTTATTTCCCCCCTGGAGTATTTGAAATATTTACTCTTGATATTTAGAACATGCACATAATATAATATGATAGCATCCAGCAAGCTATTTATTTTAGACCCATACCTAACTGACCTTATAGATATTTGGCTGCATAACATCCCACAATAGCTTGGGGATAGCAGTATAACATATTGTAGCCTTCACTGTTATTCTATAAACTTTCATGAATGCTTCCTAATGGTTTATGAGAGTGGAAAGAATTTAGGATAAAACTGAAGTAGCAGAGATTATGAAGGTTAAAACAAAAAAGAAAAAAAAATAGGAACAGATGGTCTGAGAACAAGGATGGAATATGGAACAACAGAAAAATAACCCCCCACCAACACACACACCCCAAAAAAAAAGTGACAACATGAAGATGAATGTTACAATTGATGGAAGTTCACCATATGTGAAGGGTTAGACAATCAGATCAGTAATATTTAAGTATCCTTTGCGATCACAAAACAAAGTTATCGCATCAGTATTAAGAAGCCTCTTTGAGTAATTGAAGAAATACCAATTTTGTCCTTGCAGTTACAAAACCATTGCCATAGTTATCCATGCTGGCTTCCTCATTGCTTGATGGAGATTTTGCACTTTCACATATTGGACTTGTAAACTCTGTTTGACGGCGTTTTGCTTTCAGAGTCATCCCATAAGGCCTTTCTGCCTCTTCAACTTGTATATAAGAAGGTCGACCTTGGCTCTTCCAATAATTATGGTTGCTTCTGCATTCATTATCAACATCAATGCACTCCTGTGTGGTGCTGCCTTCGGAGTTCTGTAGTTTCTTGTTACAAATATTATTTGGTTTCATGTCCTTGCTGCCATATATTGATGTTATCTTTGTTTGTGTCATGAGCTTTGATGCCCTGATGCTCAATTTTTCATGTTGTCTGTCTTGTTGATTCTTTAAAGATTGGTGTGCTTCCTGGTTAGCAGAGCCTTGAAGAGCTAGCAAATTGCCATGTGACGACGCATTGTTTATCTGAAGACAGAAAAGGCAATTTAATCACTGGCATGAATATTAGTAACAATAGAGTAGAAGCTTCATTTCTAGGCTTCTAATCATGTTTTCTTGAAAGTAAGACTTCAGGAAAAGGAAGTAAATGTTAATTTTGGGGAAACAAGACAACATGCATGTAACTGAATGTTACAGAAATACAAAATGGTTTTCTTAATAAGTATGTTATGTACCATAATCATCAAGCCTTGTCCCAAATATCTGGGGTTTTAGCTTTCTTGATCCTCATTCATCAAAATTCCTATTTAGAGCAACCTCTAACATTAAAATTAGTTAACCCTGATACTCAAACATATCAAAATCTGAATCCGTTCACAGCTTTACCCAATGACTGCTGAACCGAGACGAACCGGCTAGTTCAACCCCAACCGACTTGGTCTCCAACCCGATTGGATCTGGCCAGAACCTGCCGGAATCGGTTGGAACATCCAGTTCCGTCCGGTTTGAACCGATACCGAAACATACCGGTCATCCGGTTTTGTCCTGTTCGAACCGGTACCGAACCGTACCGGACGCCGACCAGTATAAGTCTCGGTACCGGTTCGGCAAACCTTGATTTTACCGGCTTTTTTTAACTCGCTATGAACTTAGCATTAACCTTGACCTTTTCATCTGAGCTTCTCACACAAGTCCATTGTGTGAAACACTGAAAACAACATGTAAGTATCAAAAACTCTCTTTCTATAAGTTATAAATAGTTTCCAATATGAGTTCTAATGTAAATGAAGATAAGAGTTATGAAATCCCATACCAATTGATCAACATCACTTTTATTGGACTTCTGAAGGAAAGATCGAAAGTACTTTGACTGCTTAATCTTCTCGATGTCAACATCTCCTCTCTTCACAAAGACATGGCCTACATCTCTTCTTGACTGTTCAAATGCCCGGCTGAATTCATAAGTTATCATATCTTAGAATTTGTATGAGGGGGAGGAAAACTCTAAAAGCAGAAAATACAAAACTCGAAGCAAGGGCCATCATTGAACTGAATGACATTTTCAAAGTGCAACATAACATCAGTTTCACTGGTATAAGCAGAAATAAAATGAGCTAGAGATATATACTATGTCAATATGGCTCTCCATTAGCGAAATGAAGCATCACTTATTCTATTAAGTGCCTAGATGGCAAAGGTAAACTAACACATGGAACAATGTGTTACTTCTTGTCTTAACATTCTGATATAGTATTACAGCAATACATCTACTATACATCCCTCTTTGGTATTAATGATCAACGGCATTTCTCTCAGTTGGGATGATTATGAACAGCTGATTCTAATAAGAAGTCAACAGTTTGTCAGATATCACTGAATAGATCCCTAGTTAAGTATATATGAAGAATTAATGCACACCTATTAAAGTGCAGCATATGATTCTTATACGCAAACTGCTACAAAGAACATAAACAAGATGGAATTTGTTTGAGCCAGCTTTCATCCTCAAGCATGTGAGATTTCACATCTGATTTGGTTTCATAAGATGATAAATTATTGTAAATGATTGTGAAATCAAATTTCAGATCTGATTTGTAATCCACAAATTCATAGTATGAATAATTGTGGGATCAGATTTATGTTATGCACTACGCTCAGAACGTTCCCTGATCAACATTTCATTTACCTCAGTATGCAAATTGAAAAAATACAGAGCTCTAGGCTGCAAATGAGCTCATTTGGATAACCAACTTGTTCAAGACTTGTTCAAGCATAAGCCACATTCACAAGCTTGGATTATAACCATTGCAAGCCTCCAAATCACCAGTTTGCAAAATTAAGCTAGGACTCAACTCAAGAATTAAGTAGTTCAAGTCAACAAAATACTAAGAATGAACAGGTATATTTGACTTGGAACCTATCTAAGCACACTCTCAATACAACCCAGCTGATCCCAAACAGACTTACGTTGTGTCTGGTTGGGGTTATAAGAGGGAGGATGGATGAGGTTGGAAGGATGGATGGCTTCTATCTGTTGTTTGGTTCAAAAAACTCTTAGGAAGGATGGATCAAAAGGAGGAATTGTCCGTCCGTCCATCCTGCTCCACCAATTTGCATCCTCCCAAATTGGGAAGATGCAAGAAAGGATGGATGGAGCATATGAGGGGTAGGCTTCTATGTTGACAAAATTGCCCCACACTTTTTCACTCTTTTACCAAAAAAGACTCACGCCACACCTTTTTATTTTACCTATACTACTAACCCTATACTATTAAATTTTATTACTAATTATTTTAATTTTAGTGCATAATTTCCATAATTATAAGTAAATAATTAGAATTGTCCTCTATTTTTCTTATCTATATGCACTATTTTCAACAAACTATTTATATAAAACTAATTAACTATTTAAATTAAATTATAAATTAATTAGTTATTTATATAATTAATATATATAAATAAATTAATTCATATATAATTAATTTATAGAATTATTTATTTAATTAAATTAAATTCAAATTAAATATTTATATAATTTTTATATAATTATAAACTACAAAGATTATAAGTTTATATGTTGCCTTGCTTCTTTAATATAAATAAGTATTATAAATTGATAATAATAAATACTTTTTTATCAAATGGTAGTTTAGTAAAAATTTTATTCAAATATCATTCATCCTTCTTTTTATTCCTCCTATACCAAACAGAGGAGGGAATCATTCCCATCTATCCTTCCATGTTTTACCAAACGCATAGAAGGATGGATGGATCCATCCTCTCCCTCATCCATCCTCTGTACGAAACAAAGGGTTAAGCTCCACTTATCTCATTTCCAGACCAAAAGAACTCTATCAAGCCATATACACACAAGAATGACCTCGCCTTCATTCCAAAACACAAGTCCAAATAATTTTATCCATATCTGGCATCATCCACTAACACCAACTCGTCACTAATTTCCTGTGTCTATTTCTCACATTATATACTATGCAGATTATACCAAGCCAAAAGGCTCCAGTTTTTCTAACATCTCAAAGAAAAAGAATAAAAGAATCGGAGAGACAGTGGATTTGCTACTTTTTCCTTACATTCATTATGTATCATGCATATTATATCAAGTCGAAAAGGCTCCATTTTACCTAACATTTCACAAAGTAAAAAAAGGTGACGCAGGATTCAGCTACAAAAAAACGCTTCATAACTGATTCTTGATCAATTAAAAAAAGAAAAAGATCAATTAGAACGACATGCATCAAAATATCCAACAAAATAGAACGACCTCAAATCCATACATCATCTTGTCATATAAAGGAAAAAATTAGATAAAGAGAGAGGGGGTAGGAATAAGGAGGTACCGATCGGAGTCGGGTGCGAGGGCGCGGGAGGCGGCGGCGACCATCGAGGAGGCCTGGGCGAGGACCGGAGCGACGAAGGCTGCGTCGACGGGGGTATGGGTGCGGGAGTGGAGGAAGCCAAGGAGGCGTAGGGCGAGGGTGTGGGCGGCAGCGGGATCGCCGCGCTCGAGGGCGAGATCGCCGCCGAAGAGGAGGGAATGCATCCTCTTGAGGTTCTCATCCGCCTCCTTCCTCCAGTAGCTCCCCATGGCTGCTCCTCCTCCTCCTCCACCTCTCTCCTCATCCTCCATTTCTTTTGATTCTCCCCCCTTCCGTTCCAGTTCGGGCCAGGGGTTTTGTTTCAGCGCGGGCTCTCCTTAAGATTGGCTACAACAACGAGAATGCCCTTGAGTTATCGTCGAAATCACGAGATTCCCTTGGGCGCCCCCGCGGACAGGTCCGGTTCAATTTTGCTCAAGATCGAACCGGTTGGGCTCAATAATTTCAGTCCGGGTTAACTCAATAATTTCTGCAAATGGGTTAAGTTGACCCGTGATCCGATCCGACCCGATCCATTTTGAATGACCCGTATGACCGGATGGAGTCCTAAAATCTGATCCATTCCATTTTCTAGGTCGGATCTGGGTATACTAATTCAGATCCGACCCGATCCATTTTGAATGACCCATATGACCGGATGGAGTCCTAAAATCCGATCCATTCCATTTTCCTAGTCGGATCTGGGTATACTAATTCAGATTCGACCCGACCCATTTAAAATTTGGATAATTTTGGATTTTCAATCCTACAACCCACCTTGATCCAACCCGACCTAAATCTGTAAAACTATTTGGGCCTGTAGGCCGCAGCTCGCGGAATGTAAATAAGTTATGAAGCCATGAATAGATTGACCTGAATAGGACCTAACTCGGACCTAAATTTTTTAGGTTGTGTTCGGACTATACATAGACCCTACCCAACCCGAATGACTCATTGGGTTGGATCTAGGTACAAAATTAGGACACAAATAAAGAATCAGGTTGGATTGGGTCAGGGTCACTCATGACCCGACCCAATGTGACCTATTTGCACCGCTAAATAGAAACCATGTTTGTAGCTGCAGAAGGATTCGAGGAAGTTCTAGATTATCAAACAAATTAACTTTTATCTTCCCAAAAAAAAAAGATAATTATGCACCACTGGCTGGAAAAAGAATGCCGAGATTAAGACTAGATTTCAAGCCTTTTGTTTCTCCACCGGCTGCAATCGTAAGGCGTGTTCCTACTTTCTGCTTGTCGATATTTTAAAGAACTAAACTAACCATGTTTTTTTCCCTTAGCACTTAAAAAACTTTAACCCAAAAGACAGAGTTACACCCCACTATATCATTTACCTTCTCTTACCTCTGCTCTCCTTCCTGTAGCAGCAAAATGGAGACATAGTATGTCTCAATCTACAATAACGCATACATGAGCAACAAGACCTTGGAGTACTTGCAATTAAGCCCCATCAATGAGAGCGCAGCCAGTGACGCTACCAAGAAATTGGGCTCTACCAAGTCTAGGCTAGTAAAGTCATAATCTTATCTTAGCTACTAAGGAGGATACGAAGTATGGCAAAATGATAATGTCTGTTGAAATTTTCCATGGATCATCAACTTAGCAAGGGAAGCAATTTAATGTCGTTACCATGTTCATGGTTCATACTCATTTGCCAAACCTTGGATTTCTGTAAGAGCATTAAAAATTATCAAAGGAATAATATATCCTCCACCAAAAGAGTCAACAGATCATGTTGCAATCAAGGAAGAAAAAAATATCTTAACAAACAAAATCAAAATTCGCCGGTTCAGTACCCGACCCCATATTGGTGCCACACTAGTACAGTATCGGTACGGTACGATACTAAATTTTTTTGACATATCAAGTATCGGTACATCATCCGTACGAAATATCTATACTGAATCAGTACGATATGGTACATTCTGTACTGTTCGATTTAAATTGGTACAGCATACTCTGAATATTATTTTTTTTTCTACGATTAACCTGTTCCAGCAGGTTACAACATAGGACAGCAATTTGTACCTCTCTACATTATGTGTGCGGCCGATCTCAAGCCATATGCTTCAGTACGTACAGATATGGGCCAATTCATAATGGAAAGGAGCCATCTTGCGAACCTTGGTCTCTACTCCAAACAGTCAAACTCTCCCCTATTAACTTTTATTCTTTCTTTATAAAGATTTGGAGAATCAATCTACAAATTCAACATGATAACGACAAAAGTTTGTCATTTTACATCAGATAAAGGTTAAGATTGTGGTATCCCATAATATATTCCATGGCATAACTTGTAATATGAGCTTCTCATAATAAAAAATATCTGTATAACACATAAAAATATGTTGTTAATGTATAAAATTAGTCATGTCCTGCTTCTCTGAATTAAAAATTACTTGAAGTTGCGGGGTAGAAGCTTTCAACAGAACTAAGTGAAGATATCTAAGATGATTTAAAATTATAAATTTCTACGTATTAGTTACAAATTCTATATGTTCGATAGCAAACGTATATATATTAATATGGTCTATGTTGTAAAAATAGGGGTGCACATGGGTCGAGTCGTGTCAGGTCATGAGTGACCTCAATCCAACCTGGTTCCAGATCTTAATTTTGGATCCAGATTCAACCCAATAGAAAATCGAGTCAGATCGAGTTGGATCTACCGCTACAATTTTTGACCCAACAGATCATTCTTGTTGAATCGAATCCATATATAATCCGGACCCAAACGAAAAAAATTGGGTCCGAGTCAGATCAACCCACCCATAGCTTCAGAATTTGTGTTTGCACCCTCGCGGACTGTGCCCTGCCGACTCAAATAATTTTACAGATTCAGGTCGGGTAGGGTCGTAAAATTGAAAATCCAAAATTACTCAAATTTCAAATGGATCAGATCCGGCCATGTCGGATTTGAATTCAGTAAACTCAAACCTAACCTAAAAAATGAAACGCGTCCAATTTTAGAACTTGACTCACTTCGACCACTATGAGTCGACAGGTTGGATCGGGTCAGGTGCGGCCTTATGTAAAAGAAAGGGATGGGCAGCCTATCTCAGCAAACCAGTTGCAAATCTTTTTGAAGACTTGCACAATTTAGCATGATAGGTGTACCATGCTAGCACTTGACATAAATGGGCAAGCAATACTTTAAAACTTGCTCTCTTTTTCAGGCTCAAATAAAGTGGCAAGGTGTTGAAATCCTATCTACCAGGAAAATACAATGTGAATCAAGTTCAAAAAACATAGAATGAAAACTACGAATGAAATACAACCAGTGTAAAGGACACTTGAACTTGAGATGCAAGACACTCTTCACTGGTGATTTTAGGGTACGTACTATGGGCTTAATTCTTTATTTGATGGAGATTTAAAGCTTTGCTTTATTTACTGGTGATTCATGTTGGCCAACAGTAGTCCTAGTGGGAGCTTATTTTCCTTAGTTTTATAAATTGTCACCATGAATTCCTTCAAGGGCACAACCATATGGTCACCATATCACCTCACCTGAAAGAGATTCAACACTTTAAAAAGTAAGAAGAGACATGTTATTAATCCCTGGCTGGGGCCAGCATATGGGTTCACTAAAACCTCCAGAATTAATTTTTCTTTGTTTTAGAGCACCTTGACTGCATATTCTTACATTGTTAGCCATAAGGTAGGCATCCTTAACTGCCAGAAAGCCTTATAGATTACATGGCAGGACCCTAGATTGACAACTTTACTCTTTCAAAGAAAATATGAGGATAAGCAAGCAGATCATCCTAGCAAATGGTTGTGGTTTTCACAGATTGCGGTAATTGCCGAAAAATTTTAAAGTTGCTGCAGAAATAATTATTTTTCCTTTACTTAGTCACTTCTGCTTGAGTTCTCTTCAGAAATCAAGTTGATGATTTGCCCTATTGGTAAAAAAAAAAAAGATTCCATCTTTTACCGATACTGAAACATTTTTTTGAAGATTTGTGTGGTTCGTCGCTTAAAGACCGATGCATCAGATTCTGTAGTGGCCATAAATCTGGATACCTGACATAATTTTGCATCAAATAACATCAAAGCAGAAAGATTTCTCACACTGATAGAAAGATTTAAGTTTTTCATTAAGAATATGAAGAATATGGTACACAACAAACAAATTCAACATGACATATAAAGGAATGATAATAACTAATAAGAATGTGCCCAGTAACACTCTGAAAAAGGTAGATGAGCTAACCAAATGAGCCAACAAGATGATGGCTGTGCTAAAGAGAGTAGAGGAGCTCATAGCTGTACATGAAACATCTTTTCATCAATCCAAAATAGAAGGGGACATGAAGTTTCCCAAAAAGATTTAACTATTCAACCTAATCTGCAAGTGCAATGACCATGAGAGCATACTGCTGGTTACGTAAATTTCATTTAGCACCATGTTGTTTAATTAATAAATCAGCCACCATGCTGCTGGTTATTAATCCCTATCAGCAATTCCTAAAACTCCAGGTCTGTGTGCAATAAAGGATTACGGAGAATATCAAAGGTTTAAGGAGACTCCAAGAAGGAGAGGTATTCAATCTGCAGCAAGGACGCAGGTTATGAAGCACCATGCTGATTCAAGTTTTCCAACCACAATAGGAAAAAATAGTTTCAAAATCCAAATTCCAACCACAATTTGCAAATGGCTAACTTGCATATCAGCATTATTTAAGTCTTTCCCCATATCCATTGCCTTCTTGTTCTTTAACTTGAGAAGCACCATGCTGATTTCCAATAGATTGTACCGATAAAAAAGCAACATAAAGGAAACATGCGGGAGAATCAAAAATCAACTAAACGTATTTAAAAAAAAAAGAGGCCGTTAAAGGGATCTCGCCTGCTCAACAAAGCTAAAAGCTATTATTTTCTCAAAGTTGTTGTGAGCTTCATAATTTCCCTCCAAACGTCAAAGTGAAAACCTTTATCCATAGACGGAATATTAGTAGGACCTCCCTGTGAATATGTCCTCGGCTTCACATTGATCAAGTATATATCATTCCTAAGAAACACAAAGTTATAAAAGATGGAGAAGATGATTGGCAAAGAACAAAAACAAAAAAGTGGGATAAGAACATTAATTTGGAGATTGCAAACCTAAAGCAAACAGAAGATGAGTTGATATTCTACCCTTCTTCTGGAGAGCTTTCTACCTTTCTCATCATGTCACTCTCCTAAAGCTTGGGAATGAACAAGTTAAATCATTTGAAAAAACAATGGTGGAAATACAGCAAGTATTTGGACTGACAAAAGGACATCATAGGTTGTATTGCTGCAAATACTAACTGAAAGTTGAAAATCATAATCACGGTCACCCACTTGATAAATATTGCCAATCATGTTATCAACTTACTGCATGAGAACATCGACCGAGGGGAATGGTAGATTACATCTGTAAACTTTGGACAGAATACATACAGTAGAATCCTTATATGCTGTGAATTATTTGAAGAACAAGGGGACAAATACTTCTTACAATAATATCATTTTCCTATACTTTATACATTAAGATGTCATTTTTTGAGAGGAAAAAGTCAAAGCTGTAGTGATGCATTTTCTGTGGCATTCATTGCACTTCTACAGATATTTAAGTTCTTGTCACAGGCCACATATATCTCTTGCAATGCTTGCATCATGTTTCAATAGACAGAGAAAGCAGTGACGACTGTGAACACCATATAGGCATATAATGGTTCAAAGCTTCCTATTCTACCTCGACTCATGTGCATGGAATATGACAGGTAATTGGTTAATTGGCATATCAAGTAAAAGCCTTTAGACATAATACTATCATTCATCTAATTTAGAAAGTGAAAGGCAAACCCATTTACAATATTCTTAGAAATTTCAAGACAAAGCAGCAAGTAGATAGGAAAACGGCATCATTCATATATGTAAAAAATATAACTAGGTAGCTTCATCATAATTAGACTATTCAGATCATGAGAGAAACTATTTGCCTTCTCTAGGAACTAAAAGGATGAAAAACAACTACAAGAACCCTCAAAGCAATATCTAAGTTGGCAGTAGTTAACATAAAATGGCTGCTTTCTCCTATAGGGCATAATTGATATTGCACTCATGTGCTACCAGGAGCATCATTGCCGCCTGCTGGCTTGCGATTCAGATAGCGTATGACAGCATCTTCAACCCTATTTCATTCCACAGGCAAAGTTATACATTAGTGAGTGAACATAAATAAACACACTTGAGAAAGGATAAAAATGCATAAAATAAAAGCCTACCATGGTTGGTTATAGAAATCAGAACGACGTTCCCTTTCAGCATTACGACCTGCTTCCCCAGCAACAAGCTTCAAGTCCCTACTCTGAGAAGCAATCAAAGTATTTATAAACTCCACGGGAGACTGACTGAACCCAAGAAAGAATGCCCTCCTCCTGCGGTGCTCATGAATTTTCTTAATAGAAGCACAAATAACTTCATCACAGGCCTCAATTTCTTTGTGTTTTTCTGTGTTGGCAAGGAAGATCGACATTTCTTTCTGGAGGGGGAAAGGAACGTCAACCAGCACATCATAGCAAGCATTGCCCACTGCACCATTCCCTGAAAGCCTGATCTTATGTTCCAGATGGATTGGCTGTGGAGGAGACAAATGCTGTGATATCTTCTGTGACACCATTGCAAACTTCATCTTGTCTTCTCCAAACACCTTCTTCAAAGGTGGGTCACAAGTGAAATAGGACGGATCACTAGGGTTCTGCAACTTCTTTGCCTTGACATACTGCCATATCCCAGCTATAATTCTGGCTCTTGTATCAACCTCAATGCCAAGAACCTCCATCAACATAGGCGACAGTTTATACTTCTCTGGGTTATAATTCATCTCAAGCCTTATACTGGCAGTGAACTCCTTATCTCCCTTCCGCTTGACCTCAAAGCCCTCATGTGGTGCTGGCGAGCGTGAGTTCTCCCATATGATCGTCGGATTTTCCGGGTACAGCATCGGGTCCAGAGCAATGGTGACCCTCTTAAAGAAAGACGAGAACTTGGGGTACATAGGATTGGGCTTAGGCAGTCCACTGACAGGGTCTGGATCCACGCCATCCTCTAGTATCCTACCAATGATCTTGAGTGACCACGAGGGAGGCTCGGCATTCTTTGGCTCCGGAATTGTGCGCGTCTGGTTGGCAAAGGTATTGAAGACATAAACCCTGAGGGTCCTTTGCATGGAAGGAGGGTTTTTTAAGGCTTCCTGGATGTCAATCTTCTTCCTTGAAAGGGCTGCATCAACCCGGGCTTCGAATTCAAGCAACTGGGTATAGAGGGCGGATTCAGGCAAGAGGGCAGCAACCCGGTCCGGCAGCTGCTTCTCCGGAAGCTTCCGCTTCTTCCTCCGGGCAGCTGGGGTCAGCTCGGCAGACTTGAAGCTAGGAGTAGCAACAGCTGGGGCAGGCGCCGGGGGGCGAGTGGGGGGTTTCTGCGGGGGCCTTTTGGTGGCCGACATGCCGGGGGTGGAGAAGGAAGGGGAGGAGGCTCCGACGGCGGCGAGCATGGCGTTCTGGGCCTGGGAGCCGAGCTGGACCTGGAACGGTGAGTGGACCTGGGACTGGGGCGGTGTCTGGAAAAGGCCTTGGAAAGGGGAACCACCCGACGCCTGAGGCAGCGAAGGAGGGCGGAGATGGGAGGGCTGGTTGGTCGCCGGCGAGGCCATTCCAGGATTCCCCAGGGGCGAAGGGCCCCCGATTGCCCTCGATTGGTTATTGCTGTTGGACGCCATTAGATGCAACAAAAACCCTAACTGCAGAATCCAAAACCCTAGAAGAAAAAAAAAATCCTAGCTTGAAAGCGCTTCGAATCTCTTCAGGGAAGGTGAAAAAACGCTCTGAGAGAACGAAGAGAAACCCTAATCAACCGGAGAAGAGATGAAACGAGATCGCAAAGAAGATTAAGAGGGAAAAGCTCACCTTTTGGCGGACGTTTCGGGAGAACTGGGAGGAGATTGGCGGTGGTTTTCTACGGAGAGACGCGAGGAAAAGGGATCTATGGCGAGAGTTTTGGGGAAAAGAGGGAAAGAGGAACAGTGGTTTCTATAGCTGCTCTCTCATCTGCATGACACCTCTCCATGGCTCCGAGCCCGAGCAGCCGAACGGTGGAACGGCGCTTGGCTGGGGGTATTTGATGGGGATTTGGGCTGGGCTAACCTGCTAGTTGGGTTAGGTTGGAACAGTGTACCGACTTAGGCGCTTTTTTTTTTTTTTTTTTTTTTTTTTTTTTTTCATCCTTTCATTCATCCATCAGCGCCTCACACCATATAAATACTGCCAACAAAATCAGAAAACAAAATACTGTGCAAAGGCATAGGCACAGCCCCGTATTCTATTTAAAAAAATCTCTAAAGTGATGAGCCGCAAAGAAAACAATCTAGTTTGCAGCACCGTTCGCTTTCTGATATACGTGTGTTCTCGAATTGGGGTTGTATCTATTGCGCGAAAGAAGGATTTCACCTTCCTTCAGGTGAATCCATCATTAGATCACCCATTGCACAGCTTTCAAAGCATCCTGAATACTATCATTATCATTTGCACGGATTTCAAAGTGACCAATGGATGACCCAATGGCCCGTTCATGTGAAAGAAGGTGAATCTTACTTTTATGCAAATGGTACACCCCTATCCCATAAGTAAGCAAGTAAGAGTATTGCTTGCATGCTCCATACTATACATCAAAAGAGAGTTCACCTCCTTTTTCAGACTCCTCTTTTCTCTTTATGCCATGTGTCTCGCACCTTGAATTATTGGACATGTCATACGTTCGTATTCGATGGATTCCACACGTCCTTTTTTTTTTTTGTAAAAAATAGGAGAGAGGGTGGAGAGGCGAACCTCACTCGTGTAGCAGCCTCTATTGGCCCCCTCTTCCACCAAAAAATATTCGATGCAGGCCGCATGTTTCCGCGTACCCTCTCCGACCCATAGACTCTCCTACTGAGCTTATCACCCATGTGTGAGTACGTCACACCAGCGCCATCTTGGTACTAGCAGACCAATAGCGCTTCCATCGGCAGCATCAAGGCGTGGGGCATCCGGTCTCCAAATTTAATCGACGCCCACGCGTTTCGAACCTAGGCCACCCCGATGGAAGGCAACACCCCGTTCCATCTGTGCTACCACCTTAGTGGCTTCCACACAACTTTCAATTACATGTAGGAACAATGCTGGGCTATGCCATATGTGGACCTAAAAAGGAAAAAATTTGAGAATGAAAAAACTTATTCATTGCCGCAACGTTTCGCGCATTTGTGATGAGTGTTGCCATGTGTCCACTTGAAAAAAGAAAAAGAAAAAAAAGAAGAGAAGAAAGGGAGAGAACTTACTCTCTTTTTTTTAAAAAAAAAATAATTACAAATTACCCACCTATGGTAAGGCCCTATTTCACAAAACCCATCTGTGGTTCAAAAGTAGCATTTAATCTACTTGTCAGTTTCCATCATGCTCCTCTACCCATCTGTAGTTTGACAAAACATGAATTTATCTTTAGAAAGAGGTCTAGAGGTTATTTTCACACAATTTCAGATCCTTTTGCACCCTAAATCTTCAAACCAAAACATGTTTCTCCAAATCTCAACATTTTTCTTCAAATCCAAGCCTTTTTTTCACCAATCTAAAGTAGAAGAGCAAGAAAAAATCCATTAGGTAAGCTACATTTTGCAATTCTTAAAAGTCTTTTGAATGAGATGGCGTAGGTACTACAAACCATATCTTCAAGTTTATCATCTGCAAGCAAATTTAGTAACAACCAAATTTTGTGTGATTGTGGGTAGAGTTGTAATGGCATCATGGATGGTGGAAAATTTTGGAAGGTGGTTCTAGAATTACTCCAAAAACGAGGTAAGTTCTTGAATGTTTTTGGATTTTCATTGTTTTTTAATTAGATATGAGAGCTAATTTGAATATTTGGAATATTACTTTGCATATATGAGCAATGCGAGTACTTTAAGTGGGTTGATCTTTCTGCTTGCAGAGTGGATGCCTTTCATAATGATATTTTCTACATCTTGTAAGGATTCATTGGCTCATCTGAATTTTGTAGCAAATTCAGTCCCACATCTGCATCGAAAAATTTTCTTTTGCATTCCATTAGATCACCATGCCTGAGGTAGCAAATTCAGTCCCATGTTTGCATCAAAAAAATCCTAAGTTAGCTAATATCTACATCCTTTCTTCTTAAAAAGCAAATAATTATTGCATCAAAAAAAAAAACTTATTACAAACTAAAACCATTCTTTTGCCTTTCATAATGATATTTTCTACATCTTGTAAGGATTCACTGGCTCATCTGAATTTTGTAGCAATTCAGTCCCACATCTGCATCAAAAAATTTTCTTTTGCATTCCATTAGATCACCATGTCGGAGGTAGCAAATTCAGTCTCATGTTTGCATCAAAAAAATCCTAAGTTAGCTAATATCTACATCCTTTCATCTTAAAAAGCTAATAATTATTGCATGAAAAAAAAACTTATTACAAACTAAAACCATTCTTTTGCATTGGATTTATAGTTTGTCTATTTGCTATGATCACCCTCTCTAATTTCTTCTTTGTTGGTTTCTGCTCTCTCCGCATCCCTTCCCCTCCTCTTCTTTTTGTTTCTTTCTTTTTTACCTTTCTTCTTTTCATCTTTGTACCCTTTTGGAACCTTCATCTATTTGATAAAAATGGTTAGACTTGCATGCTCTTTTCTTTTAAAATATAAAAAGGAAACAAGCCTGACACTTTAAAACCAAACCCAAACTTAAAATTCGAACCTTCCTAAATTGGATGAGAGGCACAACTATTTGGATATAGCCCCCTATGCTATGTGATGATATGATTGCTGTTCAACTATGGCAACCAAAGAAATTCTCTTATTGCTTGCATGCCTTGGTGCAAAATTAGGGCTTGCCTTAATGCTCAAACCCTTTTTAAGAACTAGAGATTCCAAGTCGATGACGCATTTCCAAGTGTTTGGGCCTAGATAATTAGAGAATGGGTAAGCTCTCTCTATTTCTCTTAAGAAAGAAAAGTAGCTTTCCATGCGATGAAAGTTGAGTAGTGTAATTTATAGAATTGATGTTATTGATAATGGGACAGGGCTGTATCTTTCACACAAAAGAAGGGGATTCACCTACTTTCGCACGAATCCGTCATTGGATCGCAAAACAGTTGCTTTGAGATCTGTGCAGAGCACGATGTGATGGGCGGCGCTGTGAAAGAAGATCAGTCATTCTTTCTGGCAAAAGATACAACCCGAACCCATTCATGATTGTGCAGCATGGCATGACAGTGATAGGAAAATTTTGGACTTATAATTAGGCCCCTTAAATTTGTGCAAGTCAAAATAAAACCTAGGCTTGACCCCTACAATGAAAGGTTTTGAAAGTCAAACTACATGGCATCCTAGCATTCACACAGCAATTTCTTGCATCCTCCTAAATTTGCCTCTAAAACTTGACAGATTGTTCCAACCAATGTCACAACAAGGAGCTAATAAAAAACAAAAGGTTAAGTTTCTAGTGACACCCCCATCATAGTTAACAGATGCAAATTTCAACATACAGTATTGAGAGTTTAATATGTTAGGATAAGACAAAGAAAGGTATTTAAGAAAGAATCCAACAGAGTAAATTATATGACATCTACATAAAGAACTAAATGTGAAGACTCATGGAGAGACATCTGAGGAGCAATCAATCTTATGTGAATGAAATGGTGATAAAGACCTGCTTCCATTATTTATATGAGGACAGAATTATTTCTATTATTGGTAGTATATCCCTTTGCAGATAATGAAATACGACTTCCTGGGTCAATGGTTACATGTCACCGCCCCCAGATTTGCCATCCCACCTGGTTGATAGGTTTATCGGTCAACTAATTAATTGATTAGTTTTATGTTGATCAAATTTACAATATACGAGGCCTTCCCTGTTATTTGACTAGGGCTGAGGCATGTCGGCCGAAGCATGGGCTGATCTTAATTATGGAATAAGCCTTCAATATTTGAAGTTAAATTACTTTTGGGATGGTGTCTCAAATTATGGATGGTGTCTCAAATTAATCAGTTTCACACCTCAGTTTGGTCGAAATTTTACATTTAGCACTTGTTAATCAGCAAACTTAATGATATTTTTGGCTCTGTGTTTTGGTGACCATTTTTTTCTTAGTCCTTGGCCAGTAAATGTGTACAAATAGGGCATAAGTGTGCATGAAAACAAAGCAAAATTATGTAAGACAGACTTAGGCTAGTTGTTAAATAAAATCTAAGCAAGGACTAGTACTAAAATTACAGTTAATCAGTTAGCCCAAAAACAATTAGTTTTGGGGCTACCTATAGATAATGACACCTTATTACTCCTGAGGTGGTGGAGAATATTCTACCACATGGATCATATACAATTAAGAGAAATTAGTCATGAGTATATGGCCACCCTTTCAGAGAAAGAAAGAGATACATACATATGCTCCATACATACATACATACACACACACACACATATATATATATAGACATACAAGTGTGCACACACACATATATATGTGTATGTATGTATGTGTGTATTAATGTATGTAGAGAGAGAGAGATTCAAGGAAGAACTTGCAGTCTGAGTGCAATTCATTTTCAGACTTCAAGAAACCCATATGCCTTGATGATGATGCATGTCATATAAAATTGGTATGTCATTGGCAACAATAGACGATTGAGAAACTTTCTATTGCCTCTTCTTCCTCATTTCAAGACTATTACACAGCAAACAATTTAATCTCTCTGAAAACAAGAAACCTCTTCAGAATGTTTCTCAAATTACAACTTCTAATGAAATATTTTTCGGTGGTTTATCTAGGCAACCAGAAGCTGCCCCTGCAGTTAGCATTTCCAGTCTAAGATGGTACACATCCAAAAGACAAAGGAGAGTATGAAAAATTATGAGACAAAAAAAATCTAAAATATCGCTGTCATCTCGAACTCAAATCCCTCCTTAAGAATTGCCCCCATTACCCACAGCTTCACAGTTGACACATTCATCTCCTCCACAAATCCTCTAACCTGTTGACCAACCAAAGAATTCATCAATTGACATGTCATTAGCCAATACACCAAGAACACAAACAAAAGAAAGTAAAAGATGAGGAAATTACATTCAGTGTTAGTGTTAACACGTATATTTCAGAGGCAATGGAGATGTTAGAGCTCTCTAAATCGAAGCACCCAAGAGACTCGACCGCAGAGTAGAGGGCTGATGAAACACCTTCACCTTTGCTGCACTCCAACCTCACATAGAATCTTCCTTCCCCTGCTTCAAGAGCTATCAATCTCAAAACTTTTCCGCCGGATAGACCACTTCTCCCCTGATCAACTTGTGAAACATTCATAGTGTTTTCGAAAGGAATTCGCGACACAATATCTACTTTCGAGGAGGATTCAAGCAGAGTGATTTCCTCTACTAGCTTCTTTGCTTGCCTTTGAAGATTTTGCACATACATGACTGCATCAGCAATAATGGAGGCCTTGTCCATCTGCTCATATATATATATATATATAATTCAATTATAAGAACCATTGAAACAGTTATAAAACTACTCCAGCATATGCTTATCTCGGATATGGCTTCTTGCCTTATTTTATTTTAGTAGAACTACTACTACTACTTCAAGTAATTGGTCCCCCTGAAGTCACAAACATGAGCCACACAAGTGCAATCCTAGTGCCAATTAATTAAGGACATGGACACATTGATAGAAACATGAGTTTATTTTAAGGAATGCACAAGCTTTGGCATAAGCCACAAGCATTCCACAAGCTTAGAAAGAGAAGAAAAGGCTCAAAACAGACACAAACATTGAGAACAGCACCATGCAATCCTTTTCTTGCTACTGAGCCAGAAACTAGTGTGTTAAGTTTTGGAACAAGACTGATGAGAGGACACACCTTAGTTATGTTAGGAACCAAGGACCGCAGTTCATAGAGCTTCTCCTTCATCCGACCGCGC
The DNA here is from genome assembly GCF_051530095.1 of Phoenix dactylifera. Lineage (NCBI taxonomy): Eukaryota > Viridiplantae > Streptophyta > Magnoliopsida > Arecales > Arecaceae > Phoenix > Phoenix dactylifera. The sequence continues at coordinate 4,153,841 of NC_143193.1, forward strand.
CGCCTCCTCTCGGAGATCAGAGTCTTTGAACGATCTCTCCTCGACTTCGCCGCATTTGTTGCCCCCCCAGAGGAATTGCTGCCATCACCTTGCTTCTCCTCAGGACTCGCAGATGCAATGCCGTCCGCCGGCAAGTAATCATCGGGAGAGCCCTCGACTGCATCGATGCGCAGGCCAAAGCCAGAAGTACCTTCGCCTTCGCCGCCGAACACGCTCTCGACCGTCGAACGCAGCCCATCGCCATCGTAACCATTTCCGAAGAGCATGAATTCATCGAAGACGTGCTCGTAGCTTGTGATGGTTGCGTCAAAGGCATTGCAGTTCATGAGATCATCATGAGGGATGGAGTCCATGAGGAGTGTTTGTGGTGTGAAGAATAGTTGGTGCGCCTCCATATCTTTGAGTTTACCTTTTCAGGTTTTCAGAGTGCTCGAGACTTGTATATAAGGTGGAAATGGTGACCGTGCCTACGTAGTATGAATGGAATCATTAGCGAATATAAGCAGATTAGAGAACTGGATTAAAATAAAATCCAAGGGTGTTTAATACTCCTAAACCCTTCTTGTGCTGTGAGTCACGTACTAGCACCCCTCAGACACGTGCATACGCCAAAATGGCACGTGTGGTCCACAAATGGATGGGTGAGATATTAAATGAGCGATCCCTGGTGGCTGCCCATCGTTTTGCCACAAAGGGAAAACATTATATTGGACTCAATTTATGGGTTACAAACAGGTCGCCCACTGTTTTTGCTGAAAGGGGAATAGAGTAATGATAATTAGATAAACATGCATTCATATATGTACACATAGTCTATATTATTTACTTTTCAAAGTATTGCAAGTTTAATCTTTTAACATATGATGAATAGTGGAAGGGATCAAGAATGATTTAGCATTTGAGCTGTTTCCCATCAAAATGTCTTATCTTTAGACCGGAATTTCTAAGATGAATGCTTCACCATGGAATCGAGCAAATTTTTTGGACAATAATCGACATGTTGTCATGGATTGATAATCCAAAAACTTAAGTTGTTGGAAGAAGAACCAGCTCAGGCTAATAAACCCATATGGTACTTTTTTTTATTTTGTCAATGTGAGACTATGATAATTTCTCCCATCCAATTTCGCAATGCCTTCGTTATGATTGGCTATTGCTCGAGAGAGAGAGAGGGTCAATTGTGGCCCGAGTCGTACTCGACTCTGATATCTGCCCAAAAAATCCACATGACTAATAAAGATTATGACATTCAATAAATTTGGCTTTGATACTACTAATCATGAACCTCCAACCAGAAAACCTTTACTTATTAGAGGATATACTGCTACAAGAGCCTCTCAATTGCATACTCATTATGAGAAGAGCACAAGAGCTTGGCCACCTATAAGGCACTAGGCCAGAGGACACAACCAAGAGGAACTACAGTAGGAGGGTTTAGAACCGAGAAAGCCAAAATCAAAAAAGCAAAATCAGAGATTATAGGTCATTAAAGAAATTTAAAAAATTAAAGGAAAAATTTAAAAAAAATTGAGAAAGAAGGGGCCCCCAAGTACCCTAAAACCCAATCGAGATATCCTAAGGTTATCTAGACATTGAAACAAGGAAAGGGAATATTTCAAGAGAAGTCTTCCATCAAAACAAGAACATGATCTGGAATCTTAGGACTGACTTCATGCATGTCTTCATTACCTCACCCAACATTCAGCATCCATCTGAATCAATCAATGCCTCTCATTTCTCCATATCAAGTTTGATAGGATACAATGCACTAATACATTGAATTTTTATAAAAAACTCTTTCTCTATCTCTCTACATTATCGTCATGATTCTTATTTTGGCTGAGATATAAATTTTTATCGGTATAAGACAAATTAATATTTACAAAATATTGTCCATTATTAAATATTAAAATTTAATTAATAATTAATTTTTAAATATACTCTATAACTTTTTTATTTTTGGTTATTGAATATCAGACAAGATTAACCGATATATCATTCTATCTCAATTGGGTATCGGTTGCCACGAAGATGGTTACCATAAAGGTCTAACATAAGTCTCTTATTCTAATCATTTTGGCGGTGGAAAGTTGAAAAGGGAGTTGGTTGTGAATGTTCTTAGGAGAATACAGCATGCCTTCGTTAGAATTATTCATTAGATGCTGATTCCATATGTGTTCACATTCACACCATCCATGAGTGTTAGATAATGGGCAAATAAGCCATGCCACCTTGGTGCATTTGAAAGCAATGTTGGATGCTTCTAGCCATCTCCTTGATGTCCCATGTCTTTTACGATAGAGCTTATATTAGTGCAGTCTTTCTCATGTCTCAACCAACATTAAAACATAGGACTTGTTGATATATAGTTCAGGTGGAATGTTCAGCTCTTGTTTAGTTATACCTTTGGATATTTAAAACATATGCCATGTAGTGTCCATGTTATTCAAAGGCAGTTAATATGAGTTATGTAGCTGCATCCAATGGCTCCAAATGCCCAAGATGACATTACAACAGTTGGTGGTATCCAGCATGAAGACATGGGTTCATTTAATTGGAGGAACAATATGGCTATCTTCGTCACATCTTACCTGCTTTCAAAGTCTTAAACCATTTAAACTATTCCCCCTCATTAGGAGTGCAGCTTTGGTCAGATTTCCATTCATCCTGCATGGTTGAATCAAATTGTTACTGTAAGATTGCTAGGGTTTAAGGACTAATTTTTCTCTCTCTCTTTTTTGTTTCTTTTAAAGTTTGTGGGAGATAAGCACTATCTTTCTGAGTGAAAGGAGGGACTAGAATTTTTGGACTATCAAATTCTCATTTGGCCATTGCAGCTAATTGCTTTGTTTGTTTTCGATATATAAAGATTAGAAAAGGGGATGCAAATGTATTATATTTTTCATTTCATAAGAATAATGGAAATTATATAACACTACATTATAGAACATCACAATAAGCATAGACATCAAGATTATAATGCTCTGATTTCTACCTGGTTGGAAGTAAATGCCACTCAATTTCTTTTAGATGTAAATTAATGATGGTTGAACCATCCGTTCGTAAGATAATGCTGCTCAATTTAGCTAGAAGTTTAGAACTTCACCATTAATAGCTTGAACTAGAATGGTTGAACCATGAACATCTCATTACTTCATTTTATTTTTATCACATCACTTCATATGAATGAATTAACAAATCGAGAGTCACTATAATAAGAATTCTTCTCTTTTACAATTTAATTAACTCTTCTACGTTCTTATTTTCTTGTCTAAGCTTTTTTCCTTTCTTTAATTTCCAGTATAGTCTAGTAAGATAATGTTCTTGACCTTCGACACCGCAAGCTGTGTTTCCGACAACTTCCTTATAAAAAATCAAGTGCTCTACCAAAAAATTTAAAAAACACATAGAGAGCAAGAGAACAAAGAGACAAACAGATGTAATCACTTTGAAAGAATCCTAATGGTGACAAAACCAATGTTGATTATTTTACGTGATAATATGCTCTTATAAATAACCATCATGTTATAATTAGGTCCCACTTATAATCTTTAAGGACCTCTACTATCTTATTTTAGTTGACGAATTAAGCACTACTTGGTAGGTCAGCTAATTGATTAATTGTTACCTTCCTGGGATAAACCTAAACTACATGCAGCCTTCCCCATATGTGGTCGTTGCAGAAACTCTTTGATTTGGTTTATAGACTTGATGGGAGTTCCATTTGATTTCAGAACTCTCTCTCTCTCTCTCCCTCTCTCTCTCTCTAAAAAAAGAAAAAGAACAGAAAAAAACATTGGGTTTAGGGATCAGGAGGGTCAAATAGAGCTAAACTGACCCTAAATCAAATCCAACTTAGACTCCAACAATAATCGAAGCCAAGACTCATGGGTTAGACATGAGTTCCAAAATTTAGGATTCTCCAATTTGATCAAGTATGGATCTCATATAATTTAACTCAACTCCCTCAAACTCGAATCAATCAACTAGACCCATGACCTTTAAGTGAAGAGTTGCCTAATCTAATAGGATTTAGGATTTAGTAGTATTAGAGATTTATATCTCAAAAAATTGGCTGGTGTTCAGAAACCCTTTCCCATTGTTATAAAAATAAATAAATTAACTGAGAACCAAATTGTTAATGAATCAAGCTATGGCTCTTACCGGCATCGGATTTTCATCCAAGAACAAAACGACTTATGTTGCATTCAAAAATTTATGCTCAGGGAGTCATGAATTTCTAGGGTAGAGCTACGTAGCTTTACTTAAATTCAACCATCTGAAGAGATTTGCATCTAATTACACATATTTCCATCCTCCACCGGGTTCGAGTTGTATCTTACGCATGAAAGAATGACTGATGTTCTTCACGACACCATCGGTTGGATCTCACCCCACACAGATCTCAAAACACTCCAAACTCCCTCATTCATCAACCTGCAAAACTCTCGAAGCGATGATTGCGTGATCCAATGGTGGATTCCTATGAAGGAAGGTGTGAGGACCCGTGCGGGCGTGTGTTTAGTCCCACATCGGTTATTCACTGGGTAAATCTTGGGTACTTATACAGGATCAAGGAACCCAAATAATAACTTTTGGCTAGCCATTTTGGGTGAGGTCCTGGGTTGTTACAAATGGTATCAGAGCGGACCCGGCCCATAACCTATGTGGACTAGGGGACACTGCAGCACGGATCTATTGGAGTTGACCACGGGCTGATCGTGGTGTTTGTGATTAGATTTGAATAGATTTGAACCTTTAGCCTGACGAGGACGTCAAGGCTTGAACAGGGGGAGTATGTGAGGATCCGTGCGGGCGTGTGTTTAGTCCCACATCGGTTATTCGTTGGGTAGATCTTGGGTACTTATACAGAATCAAGGAACCCAAATAATAACTTCTGGCTAGTCATTTTGGGTGAGGTCCTAGGTTGTTACAGAAGGTGAATCCTTCTATTGCGCGAAAGATGCAACCCCTACCCTCCACCTCAATTTGATATACTTTTGGAGTTCTATTGGATTTGCAGCCACATCAAATTCCTAGATTCACATTATGGGACCCATTTCTCAGAACTCCAAATGAGGAGCAAGGGTTTTCGAATGTCGAAGTATTGGTTTTCTCAATGGATGATCAAAACCTAGATGAATTCAGATATGTGTACAGTGAGAGATATCTATATTCAGCTGATATAGTAAAGCTGAGATTAACTGAGGTGAAAATTTCAAGTGAGTTATATCAGCTTAATATAAAAAGCCTAAGATTCTAAACACATTGTAGAGGTAGGTTCCTGCTTCATATTCAAACCTAAATATCCGCCGAGATGAAAGCCTTGACAAGGAGAAGTGCCCATCCACTGGATTAATCCCAATTTATTTGAAGAAGTCAAAATGCTTTTATATGTATCTTGTTTTGGCCTCTAACATGCCTTATGTTCCTCTCAATCCTTCAGTTGGTTGGAAAACTCCATGTATGCACTCCTCTTCAACCAATTAAGGTTCTAGTTTAGGAAACCATGGTCTAATGATGTGGACAACTAAACTAATAAATCATATAAGCTCATCAAACTAGCCTACGTCGAATCCCACGTCGAATCTACCAGATTAAACAAGGATCAATAATGTTTGCTCTTTGGAGAATACTGGTGGCAATGCCACTTATCAACAATGCTCATTTCTTTTATTCTTTCAAAAGTTCAGATTCCCTATTGTTTTTCTATTTAATTCTTTCTTTTTTTAAGTGAACTATTACAGATAGCCAGTACATTCATAAAGGAAACACTCCCCATGCATCACACACTCATGTTCCTTATGGTTTTAATAAAAAAAGACATGATTAATGTGGTTTAAGATCAAGTTTTCCAGAACCACCCTTGTTAATGTATGCAGCTTGGAAAGAGCTGAAGCTATATATATACATATATATAACTAAATTTGAAAAGATAGACAATTAAAGTTACGCACTCAGCAGTAGTATATAGAGATGGAATAATGCAAAGGTTTGACACCTCCGTTTATTCGATTTCAAATGCAGAAAAAAACCTAAGAAATTACTGTCAAAAAAATAGATATAAATTAGTCTCACAAAAAGGAGGAGGTTAACTTAGCAAAAAAAAAAAGAAAAGGAGGAGGTTTGCATGCCTTTGGTTTCTCATGCGATTACCTTGTTAAAAGTCTTCTACTCAGCGTCTAAAAACCATGGAGACTCGGTTCGCTGGGATTTCCAATAATTTGAGTGGATTGGCAACTCGGACAAGTTAACTTGCAAGCTAATACAAAAACAATTAATATATAATATCTGAATAATATAAATATATAATGTTATATCAATATATATTAAATGTATAGATATATTGTTAAACATATGTATAAATATATAAATTGTATTAGATATAAAGATATACAATATAATTTCAAATTAATATAAATTACTAAAAAATGAAAGATACAAAATATTAAATTATAGTTACATAGATTTAAGTGCATAAAATAAATTAAACATATTTTAATAAAGATAATTCTGAAAATTGATTGAGCTAGATCACCGATCCGCTCAAAAACTTGACCGAGTTACTGAGTTGGATCATTAAGTTTTTGATCAAGTCATTTACTATGATATGATCGATCCAATCAGGAATCCTACCTTTACGATCCAAATCTTATGATCCTTGAGTTAGATCATTGAGTTTGTAAATAGTGCTTCTGGATCTGCTACTCGTATAATCCTAAAAACTGCATAAGTGTGGGAATAACTATATGGAAATTTTCATTATTCTTAGAACGCCCCTATCAGAAAATACCTTTATAATGTTTGAAATATTAGCTATTTTCATAATATCTTTGCTAAACAAATTCTTTGCTCAGAACACTCAACACTCCTCCTGTCTCATATCTAAAATTATCGCCATCTCAAAACATAATTTTTCATTTGGTGTGTCTTTTCGCCTAAACGATTGCCTGTTAAAGAATTTAAAATTCTTAACAAACGGCTAATTACAAAATCTCGGTTTGAGATGGACTTGAATATATCTTCCATCATCACAGCTCCAGGTTTCCTGTTTGACATCTTCTTGATATATGGACAAGTGATGCAAGATAAAATAACATGTGGCTGAAGTAGTCAAATACTCATCAATTCCTTCCTTTTATTTTCAACTGGCTCTCTTGGAGTTCAAGTGGTTCATAACCATTAGTTTGTCTTGCAGTACCTAAGAGCCAAGTTTCTCACAATGTCCATTACTTCCAATCTCAGCTAATTAGAGTGATCTTAGTGGCACCAATATCGATTGCGATAACTTTATTGTTTTTGAGATAACAATCCCCATAACTTAAGTTTAGGCCTCTGCTCACTTGTCCACTTCCATGGTTTTGTCATGCACCCTATGGAGACATGATGCATGTAAGTGGTACATAGCTGTACAAATGAATGAGAAAAAAAGAGATCTAATCAAAGGGTTTAATACTTTCAGAACTAAGAGAGAGTTTTTATTTCATATTTGGGCAAGAATTACCCAACGTGCTAAATCAAATGTGATTTGATTTTTACACTACAACTAAAATGACTTTTGGCGGTAAATTGCTTATAGCATTTCTTATTATATGCGCTGCATTATAATAGTATAAATGCCGCTATCTATCAATAAGCATTTTTTTATTAGTGGTACTTTATTATAAATGTTGTTATAAACTTGTAGTCTATAGTATATATCTTAAAGTGCTGGAAACTAAAATTGCTATTTTGGCATTTAATTAATATGCTGGTAAATATATCATAATTTGTGGAATTTTGGAAGATTGCCGATAAACTTTAATTGTTATTTTTTATACATATGCCATGAAATATATTATCGTACATATATCTCCTTAGCATTACTATATATATGTCATTGGTTTGAGCAAGCTTGTATTAAAATATTAAGAAACTAAAATTATTTAAGATAAAAATGTAATATAATAATATTACCATTTTTGCATAAAAATAATACTTTTTATTATAAACTAAATAAAAGTAATAATGAATTAACTAATCTTAAAGAGTTAGCGAAAAAATTATATATGAACATAGCGACACACAAAAGTTAATTTTTAAATATTTTAACAACAATCTTAGAAATATCATAAAGAATTATATAAATTAAATTTATTTTTGATTTTTGTGAAAAATAAAAGAATTCTTTAAAATTAATGATTAAAATATGAAATATTAAAATGTACCTCAAATACTTATTTAATGATATGAATGTATTAAACAAACAGTTCTTATTTAATAACAACTCCTCCCTTGGTTCGAATTCTAAGATATATGATTTAGTTTTGATATTTTTTTTCCGGCATATATAAAATGCAAGAATTGAAACTTTAAGGGCACTTATATATGCTGCTGTAGTAGAAATATTTATCAATATTTTTTTGAAAATGCCGATAATTAATTGCCGACACCATCTTAAGATGGAGCAGAAGAAAATACCATAAAAATACTGGAAAGGTATTTGAGGCATTCTTTCCAGCTTATAGTGGCACTTAAGAATACTGCTAATAATCATTTTTTTTTAGTATTACAAACTTGGTTTGCATTATGGCTATAGTATGAAAAATGTAATGAAATTTTAGAGAGAGACTATTCCAATAGTTGAGCGTGTTAAACAAAAGTTTCACTGTCTCTTTATCACCCATATAGATAACCACTCATTAGAATGTCAGTCATCACCATCCATTACTTTGAACGTTTTTATTCATTACTCCAGTTCTAGGTTTAATTTGATTTTCTATGGTGAAATTTATAGTGGTAGGTCATTGTATATGAAAAACTAAAGAAGCATGCAATGGGAAAGAGATGGATGAGATAGGAGAATTGCTGTTGGAAACTTAAATTTTGACTTTTGATAGTTGGGAGTTCTGCAAGTTTGATATGTTTTCTTTATATTAGTTTACTTAATTCATATATGGTTTTTTTTTTGGATGCATGTGCATAAGCACATGCACTATAACTTATGCACATGCACTATAACTAGTCAATATATATAAATGTTAATTTTTCAAAGTATATCGAGTTAAATCTTTTAATAATGATGAGTTATTCTTCTAAAAAAATGATGATTTAAGGCCAACATATCAACTATTTTCTACCAAATATGGAAAAATTAAAATCTACACTGCGTGCACCAACATGGTTGTGCACCACACCAATCACCATGTCTCCTTCCTATGGACTCCATTCATCATGCCCTTGTCTCAATGATTGGCCCATAGAAAGGAGATGTGGTGATTGGCATGGTGCACGATCTCAAGGTGCACGTAGTATAGGGTGTAATTTCTCTTAAATATATGGACCTCAAACCACAATTCTAAACTAGAGAGTTCACCATGTATGGAACTGAGAGCATTTATGTGAGCCTCATTTAAGTGTAAGTTCCATACTCCTCAGGCCAATGCAAATTTAGATAATAAAGAGACTTGCTTTGAGTACTAGAGTCATGAAGGGTCTTTCTAGATGGATGAGATCACTCTTTCACATTATACAAAGAGATATATAAGATGATTAATGTTGCTATATTATTTTTACTTCTTTTGGACAAATAGAGAAGAGGAAGAGTTAAGCTAAGAATGCTAGATAAGAAGGAAAAAAAACGAAGGCACCGTATGGTAACTTAGAGGGGTTACTCAAAAATGTCACTAAGCTATCTTGCATCATTTAGTTGCTTTATTCTGTGGCACAATTCAAATGCCAATTGGAAGGAAGCAACAGGATTGCAACATATCAGCTAAATGACTTTTTGAGTTATAATTTTGAGTTACTAAAACATTTTGCTATAAAAATGCACTAATCGTGCTTTGGACATCCAAAGGAGAATTAAAAAATCTTCTCTCTCTCTCTCTCTCTCTCTCTCTCTTACACACACACACACACCCACCCTTACCATCCTGCTAAGATTCATTGCAAAGCCCTAATGTTACTAGACTTTCTGTTTAGTTTTGACAATGTTAAGATTTGGATTCATCTTAAGTTAGGTTGAGCCTTAGGCTCAAAATAACAGAGTTTGACTTTTATAAAGATGGTAATATTTTGTCTTTTAATAAAAGATGGTAACTTTTTTGTCTTTTAAGGCTTGTTCTTTAAGGAGAATGAAACTTATCCATAAATCTACATTTTTTGGACAAGTGTTACTCAGGCAACACTTAGAAAAATAATTTACTCAAATTCTTTCATGCATTAGAAAGTGGCTCCAAAATTTCTTACCCATGTTTTTTTGCATTACAACTTTCTAGATAAGTTACTAAGATTTTTTAATCTTTTCCATAACATCCTTTATGCTTTCAGATCCAATTTAAACACTTATCATGTATTGTCCCTTTGTGAATTAAATCCAATTTTTTGTACCAAATTAGACTTTTAGCCCATACAAAATTAGGAGAGCTAGATGATATAAGGGTATGACAAAAAAGTCAAAACTATATCCAATTAAATATGAGTAAGGGAAGAAATAGAAAAAAATAATGGAATCTGACAAATCGAAGAATAAAAGAATATAATCTCCACTAAAGAACAGGAAGAAAGAATCATCCATAATTACCGGTGTTAAAATGTAAAACTTATCGATAAAAAAAGGGGAGGAGATTTAACTGAGAAATATGAAAAACTCCCAGAAATCCGCCAAACATTTGGTCGGGAATTGGTTGGGGATTGCAGTGGTGCCGCCTAGTAAATAGAGCAGATTAGAGGTTAGGGTTTGTTAGTATATCAAAATAAGTGGGGGCATTTTAGGAACAAAAAATAGGGTTTGCTTACCCAACTGATGGAAAACCAATTTACCTATCTCTCAAATGAATAAGTGTTTCCGCCCATTTTTTGGGTAAATGCTACCTATGGGAAACTAAGTTAGCAACCTCATTTTTTTTTGGTAAACCAGATATATCATACCCTTCTAGCATGACTACAACCAAGAAAATCAAAAAAAAAAATGTGAGAAAAAGGGGCTCGAGCAGACTCGTAGCTCCCACAAAGCTAGCCGCCGGAGTGCTGCACGACAAAGGAGGTGACTCAATCAGCGGCACTATTCGCCTCACGATAAACATGAGTAACTTGGACGACCACACAATCTCTCAAAAAATCTCTGATCTTCTATAGCAGCAGGTGCTCGTCCCTTGCTCTCATATGGCCCTGGATCGACCTGATCATAATAGTCGAGTCTCCTTCTACATGGATGTACTCAAGCCCCAATCTAACCTGCACATAAGTGATTTCTTTCCAAGCAGCTTTGAGCTCGGCTCCAGGAACAAAAATATCATAGAGTTGGGTCCCCCCTGCAGCGGTCAGCCTAGAATCGGCATCCCTAATCACAAATTCAACACCTCCTCAACCTTTTTTCTCAAGCACACTCCCATAAAAGTTCACCTTGAGAGAGCTTGGGGATGGAGGCTCCTAAAAGACGAGAATCATCCGAGTCGCTCTAAGAGCTGATTAGGGGCTCCATATGTCCCTAACTGTCCTAGATCCTCCTTCAGCCTGAGTCTGAGTAAACTCCTCTACCAAAATAACCACCCTAGCAGCCATGGTACGCAAGCTTTTTCTATGTCCCTCAAAGGTTCTGGCATTCTTGTCCAACCATGTGAGATATGCAACTAGAAAGTAATGACACCCCCAAACACCGTGACCAGTCTACTTGTGGATCCCTTCAGGTAATCAAGGAAAGATGCAACTAGGGTTGGAGACTGTAAGAAACACCAGTTGCCACCTGCCACATGTGAGCTGCTCTCAGGCAACTAAACAACACATGCTCAATGGTCTCCTCTTCCTCCCTACACCAATCACAAGTGGGGTGGATGCTTACACCCCACTTGCTTAAAACTCCTCTCATTGGGATAGCACCTTCTAAAGGAATAAGGCAATCTGGGGGTGAACATAGAGCCTCCAAAGCCAACCACCATCTAGCGACCGAGGTTCCTCAACTCTGTACAGCTCCTTAAGGTCACTAGCTCTCATCCTGGATCTACAAGTCGAGCTTCAGGTCCTATTGTCAGGTCCTCCCCTTCGAGGCACCGGAATGGCTAGAATTTGCTCCGCTAACTGATCCCTCGAAAAGCTGGTATGCCATAATCGAATAGGAATATCTGACTCTCAGGGATCATTGACCATATCAATCGGCTGTCATCATCTTTGAGGCACAAGAGCACATCTCTTGCCAAATAAAAGAGCTGCGATGATCTGCCTGAAAGTTAGACACCATGGTTCGGTCACCATACTTGGCCCTCATCAGGGAGCTCCACAGACTATTCGGCTCAAGCAAGAATCGAGCAATAGGACTGGCCACCATCACCTCCCTCCTCAATAGTAGAGAGCAAATACCCAGGCCCCCAAGGTCTCGGGGCTAACAAATAACCTCCCAAGCAACAAGATGAAGACCCCTCCTGCCATCGTGTGCACCCCATATGAAGTTTCTGAATAACTATTCGATCTTTGTAAGCAAAGTCCTATGCATAGCAGTGTGGGTCAGCAAATAAACTGAGACTGAGCGAAGGACCGATCTTTCGAAAGTCACTCTATCCATCATAGAGAGCGCTCTCGCGTAGCACCCTTCCAACCTATGGTTGATGCCCTGCTTGATATCACTGCACTTTGTCATCTGTAATCTTCTCCCAGTAATAGGAACACCAAGATATCTCTAGCTGCCAACCTGCTCCTCTATACCTAGAATTTTTCTAATGCCAATCCTGAGATGCTGGTTGGTCTTCGAATTGAAGAGGACAACAGATTTGGATAGGTTAACTCGTTAATCGGAAGCAATGCAGTAGCCCTCCAAAATTCTCCTCAATCTCCAAGTGTTCTGTATTATTGCTCGATCGAGGAGTCATAAAGGCATCAGTACTTATGAGAATTGGGTCGTGGTCCGATCCAATACGGGCTAGGTGCTGAACATGGTAGTTCGGAAAGCATTGGATCCACCTCGCCGTGGCGAAGGCCCTATCAATCCTCTCCCAAACTCTCGCTCGTCCCTGTCGGTTGTTGCACCAGGTGAACCTTGGGCAAGTGAACCCCAAATCCATAAGTCCATTGGTAGAGATAAAAATCTAGAACTTCCTAACCTTGGGCTTGCTTGAGAATGCTTTTCCCCCTCGCTTCTCATCTAGCCCATCAATACAATTGAAATCTCCAGCCGCCAATGAGGGAATGCCCTGCTATACTATACATGACACCTCGTTCCGCAGCTCCCGATGCACCATGTAATCCATACTAGCATACACAGCAGATAAGTACCAAGGGTTGCCATTTTCTTCAGTAATTACCATAATAGCTTGCTGGTTACATCTATGAAAAATGTCGAAGATGGCAAAGCCCAACCTCCACACCACCATAATGCCTCCGGATAAGCCCTGAGACTCAATAGCAAAAAACCCAAAGAGGGAGGGAAACGTCGCCTTGCCAACTAAAGACTTCGTCTTAACAATCTTGTTTCAAGAAGGACACACACATTTGGCCCATTCAAGTGCACGAGTTTTCTAAAGGTTGTCAGGAAGAAGGGCTTACGGGCCCCTCTACAATTCTAAGTCAATAGTTTCATTTCAGGCAATTGAATCTTCAACCAGACCTTTGCATCCATCCGATTTGCTGGTCCCCCAAGTGGCCCACATCAGCCCTCCCTTACCACCCTCCCATGGTTGGTAGTCGCTACCTCAAGGTCCAACCCCCCTGAATCAGCAAGATTGGCGACCACATCGGGCTTCACCAACGTCCTCCAGGTTTCTACCCATTGAACCACATGGATGGACTGAACTGAGCCCCCACCCTGATCCTTCATCCTTCGTGATTCCCTTCATCGCCAAGGCTTCATTCGGACTAGCCGACGCCCCCTCTTCGGCTGGCAGAGCTGAGGGTATGGGGGACACGGAAACCCTACGTGGAGAGACCTCCCCTCCATCAGGGATGGGGGGTCACTGGTTTCATGGGACTCGCCCCCACTGGGTTGGGGAGAGGTCAGCCTCTCCTGGGTCGAAGGCCTCTAGTTCGTTGGTGGGCTTCTGGCTTGCTTAAGATGGCCTAATCCAGACACAACCTCCTTCATCACTACATCCATGGGTCCAGGCCTACTGGCCCAATTTACAGTAAAAATCATCTGGGCTCAGCCTGCCTCAGTGACTGAGTCAACTCTACTTTCTGATTCAGACCCGGGTTGACTCCACAACAACTTCACGTTTTGATTGAAGCATGATAACATAGGTAAGTTGATCAACAAAAAAGTTAACTAACTTCTTCCTGATATTTTATTCCCAAAAAATTAGCCCTTAGTGGGAGAAAGTGTTTGGTTTTATAAAGAGGAGAGAGAGTTACATGAAGAGTGGAGTTGGGAAAATTTTTTGAGATGTCATAGGTAGGGAGAGTTTTTGCATGGCATGAGAAAGAGAGAGAGCTTGTGGCATTTTTGTTGTATTGAGAAGCTGAGTTTGTTCTTTAAAAATTTTGCTCTCTCTCCGGAAATCTTTATTCTCTCTTTTTTTTCACTTCTATTGCTTGAATTAATTGGTTCTTGTTCTGGATAGAAGGTTGCCATATTTGATCTATACCGAGGAACATGTTGTTGTACATGATATCAAAGTAAGATTGGAGTATGGCAAAGTGGTGTAGGACTTCGATTAGATTTATTCAGAGCGTAGTTTTTGAAGTGGTGACTTGATTATTGGTGGTTTTGAAGGTAATTGTTTGGCATAATTCTAAAGCTTCCAGTAATTTATTGTGCATGTGGGCAAACATGTAGACTCTATTGTGGTCGACTTTATCAACATCAATATAGCTACTTTTGATATCATTTGTCTTTGTAAGTTAAACAATACTAATGATCCAATTTGGAAGTCTATGATCAATCATATTTGATGGGACAAGATTTTGAAAAGTCAGAGATGATGCTAATAGATTCTCTTGATAATGAGGTTGCAAGAAGAAAGTAGAATTTGAAAGTTAAAAAGATGATGTGGATTCTATAGGCTACGATGGATAGAGAGAATTATTTCTATATCTAGGATATACTAAAGCAGCAGATAATATAGGATATTTTTGCTGTTGTCTACTCAAGATCTAACGAGACGAGACATCAAGGTATTTTCAAACAAAAGTTGCTTGAAGAGTGAGTTTTAATTCCTGGCTATCCCAAAAATTCAAATAAAGAGAGGATTTGATTTAACGATAAAGATTTGAAGCAGAGAGAGAGAGAGAGAGAGAATATTCAATTAGAAATTGGATCAAGTCCTAAAAATTTAAAGCATGAGATTAATTAGCTCAAGAATCAATCATTTCCACAAGAAAATTTAGAGCAGGAGAAGCTCGATCAAATGTATATCATATCAAGTTTAGAAAAGATTGTGATGGAAGAATAAATTGATTTTGAAATTGCTTAGAACGAGTCAAAGGATGCTATAATTAATCCAGTTATAGAGAAGTCAAATCATTTAGAAGAGTCTTATGATAAAACAATCCAAAATATGGATGTTTACTTTGGAGAGTTAGTTAGCCACAAGGATGAAGAGCCAGCTAATTTGGAAGTAGTTTTAGAGATCAAACAATAACAATTCATGCTTGGTGTAGATGATTCATAATATGCCTTGGTAATTGCTGATGCTCGCAGCGATTACAATTAGCAACTTGATGTTCATTAGAATAATTTAGATACTTGATGGAATCTTAGTATTGTAACTATGGAGTCAATGTTGAGAAAAAATGTTAAAAAACATTGTCGACTTCAATATATGCATCGAAGAAGACGAGCTAGTGAAGGAGTTATTATTCCAACCCATAAAGAAGTTGAATTATTTAGTTATTAGTTTGACAAGTCCTTGTATGTTGTTATTGCAGCAATAATGGTAATGGCTATTGCACTGATTTTAGCAAGATTCAATATTATTGGCATGGACTTTGCACTGAGAGGGAATGTTGAGATCGATTGCCTAATCCTAATCTTATTAGAATTTCTATTTAGTTGATCATTAGTTTTAATAATATTAGGATTCAAATCAATGTTAAGTTAGATTGAGTTCTAGATACAATATACTAGAGTTTGTCTTTTAGTGGAAGATGGTGCTATTTTCATCTTTTAATGGAAGATGAACTTTTTTGTCATTTAGTGGGAGTATATGGTTTTATGAAGAGTGGGAGAGTTAAGTGAAGAGTAGAGTTGGGAGTCTCTTTTGAGACACCATAGGTAGGAAGAGTTTTTATGAGAGGAGGGAGAGGGAGGGAGGGAGGGAGGGGGAGAGAGAGAGAGAGAGCTTGTGGCATCTTTGCTGCGGAGAGAAGCCGAATTTGTTCATTTGGGCTTCTATGTTTTATTAAAAAAATTGTTTTCTCTCCAAAAATCTTTCTTCTGTCTATTTTTTCATTTCTATTTCATGAATTAATTAGTGTTTGTTTTGGATTCCGGGCTAGTGCATTTGATATACACGGAATAGTATGTCATTCTACATATCACTCCTTCCCTGCATGTAAAAAAAAATCAATATGTCACCTACCTGGCTTCCCTTACAAATCTTCTTTTTGGAACTATTTTTACTATTGCAACTTAGCTACTTATGGTCAGATAGGGCTGGAATTGCTAGTATCTCATTTGAGTTAAGCTCAGCTTGAATTGTCACACCCCCGAGCCAAGATCATGAGTCGAGGATCGCAGCAATCGCCGCATACTTATAGCAAACTCTCCCCACAAGCATGTAAGGCATCTCAACAAGATATCCTAAACAAATAGCAGAATAAATTTAAATAACAAATATTCAAACTTTAATTTAAATACTAGAATCAAATTTTAATGTCTCACATAACCAATCAATATTTAAAAGATCTTACATCAGACTCTAGTCAAATCCTAATCTAAATTAAAGATGTCAAATTCGGCCTCTAATCACTCTTCCGATCATAACCCTATGCCATGTTAATTCTCAAAATCTGTAAAAACAACAAGGTATGGAATAACAAACTTAATAGCCTAGTAAGTAATTAATACTTTTAATAGATTAATTAGGTAATAAATTAAATAATTATTTACATAAAATAAGTATATAGAATTCATTTATTAAAAAAATCTCAGTATGCAACATTATCAAAATATTATGCATGCTAAATTTAATCTTTCAGAAAATCAAATTTTATTCATAAATTCATTTTTTTTCAAATCATAAAGTTCATCTCATCAACCATAAGTATGACCATATTTTTTATGGCTGGGTCATAATGCTGTATATCTTCTTGTGGTATATCGCGCTTCTTCTTGCAACATAAATCTTTCAGGACAAATCGAGTGCCAACATATTAGCTCCCATTGGCCGAGTTCTTAATAAAGTTAGGTTGAGAGTTCAAAATAATCATGCATTTCATATCTCAGTTTAACAAAAATACAAAAAATCATGCGATATCGAAATCAATAGAATGAGTTCAATATTTCCAACCAAGCATTGTAATAATATTTCAAAATAAAGCATATTTAATAATAAAATACCATTCATCAAATCCATGTATCATGAATAGTATGATTCAAAATGATTAATATAATAATTTTGTAATTTGCCAATAAATCTAGAAAAATGGTCACATTACTTACCTTGCAAGCGAAACCAAACTAGAGACTTAATTAATTTTAAAAATTTTCTTGGAACCTAAGACTCCGGTGAGCACTTAACTAAAATCTTCAGTAGGCATTATGAGCCAAGGTCGTTGGATGCCAAGAGGAGAAGGAGAAAGGAATCGATGGTGCTCTAGTGGTGGTGATCGACATAATCTATCGGTAGTGAGGTGAAAAGGGGTTTGGGGTCTTTAAATTGCTGTTGCGGGCTAGGTTTTCTAGCTCCTAAAAGAAATCAGAATAGA
Source organism: Phoenix dactylifera (assembly GCF_051530095.1). Classification (NCBI taxonomy): domain Eukaryota; kingdom Viridiplantae; phylum Streptophyta; class Magnoliopsida; order Arecales; family Arecaceae; genus Phoenix; species Phoenix dactylifera. Next base: position 4,171,673 of record NC_143193.1, read on the forward strand.
AAAAAGTATGTCTCCCACTCCTAGTCAAACAAGGCTCTATCCTTTTTCTTTTTATCTCCTACTCTAACTTATATATTTAGGCCGATCAAGTAGACTAGGTCTAGTTCCTTACTAGTTGAGCTGGGTGTTACATAAACAATATCTATTAAGCTTTCTTCGAGCTTGAGCTAAGCTTAGTAGCTTGATGTTGGGCTTAGCTTGGCACATTCATACCTTTAATCATAATCATGCAAATGTATTTGGTTTACACCGTCTCAACTTCTATTTATATAGTGCGAAAACCTCAAGTCTAGTGTGCATATTGAACTCCAGGCCTCGTATGATATAGCAAGAGATTTTTTTTTTAAATAAAAAAAGCAGAGAAAGGAATTGTGGTGAATTTTGGACTCTTAGACGTGTTTTTGGCATGGCCAAACCATGCCCATAAACCTTTCTCTTTGTTAATTAATACACGATATGAGGACTTAGGTATGGCCTGACATTAAAGAATTCGAAATGACCATCCTATCACACCTCCGACCCAAGATCACGAGCTAGGGGTCGCAGCAACCGCCGCATACTTATCGAAAATTCTTTCCACAAGCATGCAAGGCATCTCATCATGATATCATAAAGCAAGCAGTGAAATAAATTTAAATAACTAATGTTCAAACTTTAATTTAAATAACTAGAATCAAACTTTAATGTCTCATAAAACCAACAATATTCAAAAGATCTTACATCAAATTGTAGTCAAATCTTGGTCTAAATTAAACCCGTCAAATTCGGATTCTAGTCATTCTCCTCATAACCCCATGCCATCTTAGTTCTTAGATTTGTAAAAATAGTAAGATTTTGAGTAATGAACTACACAACCCAATAAGTAATGAACACTTTAATGAGATTAATCAAGTAATTAATTAAATAATCATTTATAGAAAATAAACATATGGAATTCATTAATTCAAAACCAAATTTTAGTATGCAGCATTATCAAATATTATGCATGCTAAATTCAATCTTTCTCAAAATTAAATTTTGTTTATAAATTAGAATTCTTTCAAATTATCAAGTTTATCTCCTTAATCATGAGCTATGGCCATATTTTTTTGTTGTAGGATCATAATACCATATATCTTCTTATAGTGTGCCATGCATCATCTAGCGATTAAATTCTTTGGGATGGCATATCTGCTTGCGGTATGTCACGCATCTTCTTGCGATATAACTTTTAGGACTAATTAAGTACCAACATTTTAGCCCCCATGGTGGGGTCCATAACATACTCAGACTGAGAGTTCATAACTAAGATTTAAACCAACTTGAATTGATTTTTAGCTTGATTTATGATTTTCAAGCTAATCAATTAGGCTCATATTTGGCTTTGTTCGAAATTAAGCTCGTATCAAACTCAAAGTGATGGCAAACAAATAAAGCTTAATCTCAAGTATTGAGCTCAAAATAATTTCCCATCCAAGCTTGATCACACCTAGACTCAATCAAGTTCAGTTAGATTACACCATTAATCATATAAGATATCATCAAACAAATAACGTGCACTAATATCATGTGACACAAGGGGATTAATAGCCACTTGAGGGTATTGGCTTGATTCTTGAAGAGTTGATTAAATCAAAATGTACCATCCTAGTGTTACATGTTTGTGTCACTGAGCTATATCATATAGCATTTTCTTGGAATTAGGAAGTGAACCTCATCTAGATCTAGATGTCTATCTCCAAATTTTGTTTTTGGGATGTGGTTCTCCAGATTTTGTTGGATGTTCCTTATCCAACAAGTATATTTTTCTTTAGCTTTTGATCTAGGAGGATCTCTAGACTTGATGTGGATTACTTTAGCCAATACAAATATGGTTAAATAGAATCCACGAGCAAGATCCGCCATATCAGAAAGTCGAGTCATGTGCCAATTTTTTTTTTTTGGTACAACGGCGGCTCATGCTCAACGAGTGTGAATGCGGCCAATAAATCAGAAAACAAAATATTGCATAGGCCCACTGACAAAGATGCCTGGTCCACGCATACAAAGCCACCCGAGTGATGAGCCGCAAACGAGGCTACCCAGTCGGCAGCACCGTTTGCCTCCCTGTATACATGCGCAGACTGGTAGGAGCTGCACTCCCTCAGAAGTCTGCAAATATCATGAACTATCGGTCTCTCCTCCGTGATACATACCCAACCTTGGATCTACTCGATCACCAAAGCCAAATCTCCCTCGAGGAGGACGCTATCTGTCGCCAACACTTGTCGGGCATAGGACAACCCCTCCCAGGCAGCTCTAAGCTCGGCACATGCAATAGACGTGTTATAAATCCACCGTCCCCCTGCCGCCACCAGACAAGCAGCGTAGTCTCTGATGGTGAATTCCACACCTCCACAGCTGTCGTCCTCACCCACACTATCATCGAAGTTCATCTTGAGGAAGCTAGGGGATGGGGGCACCCAAGAGACATGCACGGTCCTAGACGCTGCAAGAGCAGAATGGAAGTTTTAGATGTCCCTAGCCAACCCAACAGGTAAAGCCCCAGTGTGCTTAACTTTTGGAGACAATAACTTGGTCATACACTGATTAGAATGATGAATATTTAATTTAGATAACTTTTCGAGATCTACAACTTAATGCCAATCTTTGAAGGTGTTAAAACAAACTAAAATTCTATCATTTGGGCTTCGAAATAGGCTAGTCAAATTATTTTTTTTCTGGAAAGAACTTTGATCGAATATATCTCCCAACTAATAAAGAATTAGATGAAGTGACAGCTAACAAAATTGATGTAGAAGCCAAGATCTACTTTCTATAGAATTTTAGTATTTTTTGTGATTATTTCTACTAGTCATATTTTTTTGGAGAATTAGTCCTATTCGAATTACAAGAGGAATTCGACTTGAATTGTGAAAAAAAGGATCTTGCTATTACTATAAATAGGGGTTGTGTACCTCAATTTATAAGGTATAGATCATCAATGAAAGAAAAAGAGACGTAACCCTACTTTCATAGTTTTTTCATCTTTCTAATTTTTTTTTAAAGATTCGAGTTGAGTATGTTGAGAAATTTCTTTTTTCTTCCTGATCGGATCAAGTTGGTATCAGAGCTTCGATTCTCTACATCTATAGCGGTCTTCGTTTATAGTCCAGATGTGCAAGTAATATAAGAAAATAATAGAAGCTTCAAGTAAATCAAAAGATAAAGGTGGGTATGATGCTAGTTCTACCTTGATGGATAATGAGGATATCTCACGCAATTGGAGAAGAAGATTATCCAACTCATCAAGATCGTATCTCGATTGACGACATCTTGAACACAAGCACCAGTAACTTCTATAGTGAAGCTGTCTTCCATTTCTAAAGATAAAGATCTAGCATCTATCAAAGAAGAGCAAGTCTGCTCTTAGCAAAACTAAGTAGTTCAAGAGTAAGATAGAGAAATAAGTATTTTCTCATCTTTAGTTCTGATTTAGTAGGAGCTAGATCTCCTAAATAGAGGGAGCTTTAATTTAAGAGAATCACCAGATTCGATGTGGACCATTTTGACTGCTATGAGTAAGGCTGGATAAGGTCTAGGAGCAAAATCTAGCATATCAGGAAGCCGAATCATATGCCAAACTTACAAAGGTTATAACTTGATCATATAATTTCCAATTGAGATGATATTTTTTTTAAAAAAAAATGGGTAATCTTTCATGATCTACGACTTAGTGCGAACCCCTTCAAGTATTAAAATGGTTGAATTTTATTGTTTGGGCTTTAAAATAAGTCGGTCACACCGAAAGTTTTTTTTTTTTGAAAAGATTTTGTTCAGATGTATTTCTTAATTCATAAAGAGTTAAACAAAGTGACAAAATGCATAGTTGATATAAAAGTCGAGATTTATCTCCTATTGAATTTTAGTCTTTTTTGTGATTATTTTTATTAGTCATATTTTTTTTGAGTTCTAGTCCTATTCAAACTAGGAGAGAAATTCGATCTGAATTGTGAAAGGAAGAATCTCACTACTATTATAAATAGGAGCTATGTACCTCAGTTTATGAGGTGTAGATTATTAATGAAAAAAAATGAAACATAAACTCCACTGTCATAATTTTTTCACCTTTTTGTAATTTTTTTAAAGAGATTCAAGTTGAACGGGTTGAGAAAATTCTTTCTTCTTTCCATTCGGATGAGTGTTTCAATGTTGAGAAAATATAGTGGAAATACTATCTAGTCATGCAAACACACCATGCTGTCTATAAGAACCTCGAGCTTGGCTCCATAGAGAGCTCATTTGGGTTCATTCAAAGCCCAAATGAACCAAGCTCAAACTTGAAATATAGCTTGTAAAACAATCAAACCAAACTTGACTAGTGGGATGCTCCATTCTGTTAAGCTTTTAAATTAATATACGCACATATTTTTATTTAAAATTTAACTTAGTTTCTCTCAACTCAAAAGAAAACCGACTCAGATCCACAACCCTAATTGCTCTTACTCTTCCCATTCTTGCCTTCTCTACACTCTTATCACCTAATCTCATTGTCTATCCAAGTAGAGAGTTCGCTGCTGCCCCACTGCCAAAGATTTAGGCAAATCAAGATCGCCACTCACCTCTACTCATCCTTTCGATGTCACGAGATCTCTACCCTGATATTATTTTCCCTTCGCAATGTCATGATTTTGCTAGAGATCATGCTTTGGTGTGCTCCCATCTGAGCAACTTCACTTTGGAGCTAATTAGACAATACAACTAAAATGCATCTGAATTTTGCTATAAAAGACATCAATTTTGAAAAAAAAATTTGGAGTCATTGCAATTTGATCTGTATTCCATATTTATTTCATTTCTAGGATAGTGAAATAATTAATTTTTGATGAAATAAAAATACTGAAGTAGACAGCAGGAAAGTTGTTTCTCCTCCTTTTTCTTTTTTCATTTGTTTTCACTTTTTTAGCCAAACAGGGCTTCTTCCCAGCCTAGAGATCAAGGAAAGCATGACCATTCCATCATTTTCTAATCCACAATAGAGTGACATCACCTGGCTAACCCAATGTTGCAGCCTGGTAGCCTAAAAAAAGAAAAAGAAAACTAAAAAAATATGGTGACATCAGCAGAGTTATGAACTAGCCCTTTTTTTTTTTTTTTGTGTACGAGTAGAACTGAGTTCTACCTGAAAAAATCTCATTTATACGAGGCACATTTTAGATGTAAATTGTATTTATTTTGAAGCATATTCCGACACGGTGATTAAATGGATTCAAAGCCAATATAAGAACGACGACGAACAACCACTGCTGCAGAAGATTCACAAGCTATCGAAAGGATGTAGCAACTTTCTAAAATTACTGATAAGGCCATTTTGTTTTTTATTATTCGATATTGAAATAGAAGTCTTTGAAAGAATCATGAGAATTTTTCTATTATTTTTTTTTTATTTTTATTGATTGTGCTCATGCAAATTAGTGTGGGTTGCCCTTGCATATAAAAAAAAAAAAAAAAAAGTTCGAAAGCAAATCACACTTCTGTAATAATTTTTTGTCTTGCAGAAGAGTACACGCACGTACCACATGGATAGTTAACATATTCTAAATTGATCCGAAAAGGACAGCAGCCGTAAGTGAAAGGGACGAGGGCCTGTCTAACTTTGACTCTACTGAGTATTGGAAGAGAAAAGGAAATAACATGGAGGCTGTCAGATCTTCGACAGCTCGGTACCAGGGGCAGAGCTGCGTGCGGCTTGGATGGGGTTGCGATTTGCGCGACTTGTCCTTCGGGCGAGCTCCATCATCTTGGAGGGAGACTCGGCCACGGTGATCAGCTGGATCCGGAAAGGCTCTCTCAACGAGAGGGGAGTTCATCCATTGCTCCGGGATATATGGTTGATGCTGAGGGAGGGGGTACTATGGCGAGCTGTGCATGTATATCGAGAGGCCAATGGGGCGGCGGACTGGGTGGCGGCGTATGTTGCGAGCCACTCAGGCGGCTCCCTATGGGTTGGTGAGGATGATTTGCCCGGTGCATTTCGGGACATTTTGTATGCTGACTCTTCTAGGTGCATTCGTACCCGTGTAGTATGAATCACCGTTTTTAGCAGAAAAAAAAAAAAAAAAAAGAGAGAAAGGAAATAACATTGTTTTTTTTAAAAAAATATTGAATAAGGTTAGAGATAGATTACTCCAAGCTACAATAATTTCAAAAACCTATATTTATCCCTTTAAAGTTTATTTTTATTCAATACTATAATTCATAATTTAACAGAATATTAATTAAATTATTAATCTTAAATGAAATTCAAATATTATATTAAAAAATAAAAAAATAAAATAATTTTAAATAAAACTTAAATATCATTTTGGACAATAATCTGTAGCCCAAATAAGAAAAAGCTAGTGTCTTACATACTTTACAGCTATTATATCCGCAAACAGAATTTGGTTCAGTGTTGGTAGAATAGAAAACTGATTCTGATAAAAAAATTCACGACTGTCTATTTTTTCTTATGGTACGGACTTCTTCTCAGTTATATTTTTATTTTTTACAACAATCAGAAAAACCGATATTTACATTAAATAAAATTTTGCTTATTTTTTAACATATATTTAACATGACAATATCCATCTAGCAGTATAATAATCTCTAATCTCTAAATAAAATATTAGTTTTTTAAATTTAAATTTTTTAATTAGATTTTTATTGTGCTATCCTGAAAAGTAATATCTTTCATCTAATAAAAGATAAATAGAGAAGCAACACTATCCATAGATCATTATTTTTCATCGTTATATAAATAATACCGACCCCAATAGTTATTATTTTCCTTTAAAAATCTAAATAATATATTTTGGGAAAATAATAGCTATTACATGAGAAGAACAACTTCTATGGGATCTATTAAAATTAGATACGCAATAATTAAGAGTTTATTTAGATATTATTATTAAATTAGGCTAAAAATTCTGCAGGATTCATCGATTGGGCGGCACATTTATGCATAGCTCTATTAATCAAACATTTTTGAATATAAATTCTATTGAAAAAAAAACTAATTTTTTTATAAAAAAATTGTGTCTTTTTTTTTAGCTCAAAGATTAGATTTGGGCAGATAATTTTTTTAGAAGATGTGAGTTAGATGGATTAAATTTTTTATGGAGAAATCGTGCGTTGTTTTCTTCCTTAGCTCAGAGATAGGATTTGGGCTGGAATTTAGATAAATTTTTAGAAGATATGAGTTAGATGGATAAGTAGCTCTGGTTTCTACAGAATTCTGAGCCTTATTTTCTGTAAAGAGTAAAAGAATATCCAACAGGTCCTAAAACTTTTTGAGGACTGATCAAAAAAAAAATTCTGAGACCTCGTTTCAATCTAATATCAGAAAATACTAATAATTTCCCTTTGTTCCTGCAAACAAACATAATAAAAAAATAATAATAATTAATTTATTGTTGTTGTGTGGAGCCGGCGCACGGATGAACTCCTTTGGCTGCCATTTTTTTGTCCTCTTCCGTCCCTTTTTTTTGGGGAATTCCGGACCCCCCCACCCCAACTCCGACCCCCATCCCTCTCTGCCCCCTTTTATCTCGCCGTTCTCCTCACCTTCCGATTTTGGTCGGGTAAAAAAATCTTATTTTTAGGTATTTTTCCTCATCTTCTTATCCCTATTTTTCTGCCTCAATTTTATTCAGTATATTGTTCAAAATCTATCCGTTTGACTTGCAGATCGAATTTGTCTAATCTTCCAAGCGAACTTTTGTATCAATTTTCCGCTTTTGCTAGGAATCTACGTGCAAATTCCTTTTTTCGAGTCGAAAAATTCGATTTTTTCCGTATGTCTGGATTTTCTTTTCTTTTCTTTTTTTCACTGGTGATCTCCGATTCGGCGGCTTGCTATGGAGTTATATGAGATTCTTTGAAAGTCTATTTTTTGCTTCAAGTAAATTGGTTATTTTCTTTCAATTTTTTGAATTAGTTGAATATATCTGCTTGTTGTTTCTTCTAGTATTTTTTTTTCCTTCTAATAAATTTAGATTTTGGTTATTCTGATGTTCTGCTTGATTTGTTAGTTGGAGATTGGGAAGGAGAGGGGAGGTTTTGAGTAAAGTAGTTATTATATGTTCTATTGTGTCCATTTGGAATTTTGGATGGTAAAAAATGAAAATATATGAACATCCATCTAGATATCTTATATCTACCTAATATGTTCTAGAAAAGGAAAAACACATAGAAGTCATGAGTTTCTTTTTCTCTTTGTAGATTTTTTTTTTTCCATTGCTATGGTGATAGGGGAGAATCTGCTATTATGTAGCACTTATACTGAAGCAGTCATACTTATAAAGGTGGCTACTGTAGAAAGTGCTTAAAAATAAATTCGGCTTTTCATTGAACATGTTGATAAGATATTTATCTCTTGAAGTGGTTATTGCAGGAACTATCTGGTGTAAATGTTAAGCATTTGAAACTCTTGAATTCCAGAATATTAGAAAGCCATTGGGTTACTTCAGATGTGCTACGGAATTATTTCCTTTTATATTTACTCTCAAGCCCGGGCAAAACACCGATGAACTTTTTATTAAGATAATGACAAGAACACCTAACAATACTCAAGCAGAAACTGGGCCCATTCATGGTTTATTTGAGGGTGCAAGATTCTAGAGTTTGAGCCTACTGATACCTAACTCCTTGATAAGAACATGCATCTATTTTTTGAGTCTTCAGTTTAGTTTCCTCGGTCCAATCTGCAAGATGGAACATCATATTCTGATTGTTTTGAATGGCTCTTTCTTGTTCAAATATCCAAGCATAAAGTTTGAAGAAGATACACCCAAGCAGATGGCCAGTATTACTTACAGGTTTTGGAAAATCATATTTCAATTTTTGTTTCATCCAGTATGAAATCGTTTTCTTTTATCGAGAAAAAAAGAATGTGAAAGTTTCTGCACTGCATCATTTGATAATCAGATTATTGAAGGCACAAATTTCTGAAATTAATTTTCTAAGGAAATTTTGGTATGTCGTGCCAATATGTGTTAATTAATTGCAAGACCATTAGTTACTAGTTGTAAGCTAAATAATCCCAAGCCTTTAAAATCTTCAAGAAATTAAAAATTTCTGACAGTGAATGTATGCCAACTAAACTTTCATTTTGGTAGTCTGCTTAATCTGGTTATTTTTTTTTACATTTTCCTTGTTACAGTTGATTCAGCTATTAGAAAATGGATGCTACCGGGGGCTAAATAAATTCAAAATTCTATGGCCTTTGGTAAACTTTCTCTTTCTCACTCCCCCCTCCTCTCCCCTTTTTCTTCTGCATGTGTTTGTGTGTGTACACTTTGTTTTCAGAGATAGTGTGGGAGATTTTGAT